>NW_027457674.1:304946-609893 GCF_050624435.1 Tenrec ecaudatus
CTCTCCTTTTCCTGAGTCTCTGGGGTATCTCATGGCAATTACGATTATTTTAGCTAGCTTCTTTGTCTCTGTCGTGCTAGGGTCATCTCTGTTGTTATACACTCAATGAGCCACTTGTACCAAATCGCTAAGATTTTCCCTTCAAACCCTTCCCATTTCGTTGTCATGTCTGAGGCAGACTGACTGAGTAATAAAGGCAATACTTATTGCCCTCCTGTTCTCAGTGCCTCCGGGCCGTTAGGGGTATAAAGCCCGTAGGCTTACATCAGCCACTCTAGAAAGGCAGGCGGACATTCTCTTATAGGAACCTGAAAATTCTCACTGACCTTAGATGATAAATTCATAGGTTTCCTAGCTCTTCCGCAGAGGGTCATGTAAGAGCAATGGGTGATACCTGGTAAAGCCCTTTGGGCCTTGCTAGGAATTGAGATCCCACATTGTTGGTGTAGTGGCCAAAAGAGTTTCTCTCAAGTGGGGAGTGCCCGCTCGCTGACCATCAGGTTCACTGACTGCTTACTGGGCCTCTGTCTGGAAGGGCTACCCTCCTCCGTTGTGAACAGCACCTGGAAAAGTTGTTGGCAAGCATTACAGGTGGGCTGATGAGTATGGAAGTCATACCAGTACTAGTGTGTGTGTGGGGCTGCTTGTTAGGGGTGGGGGTGAGGTTGGGGGGCCTGTGGGGGAGGGAGTGACTCAATAAGGGCCTGTTAGAAATTTTCTATTTCTGGACCCCAGAAAACTTATAGGGCGGGGGTTGAAAGAAAGGGTTTGAAGCCAGCTCTCCCACTCTCAGAGTTCTCCTGCAAAATGGGATAAAGCCGATTAGGGGAGAGAGATCGGGAGGGGAGGGGAGGGGAGGGGAGGGGTCATGGGGAGGGGAGGGGAGGGGTGATGGGGAGGGGAGGGGTGATGGGGAGGGGAGGGGAGGGGTGATGGGGAGGGGTGATGGGGAGGGGTGATGGGGAGGGGTGATGGGGAGGGGTGTTGGGGAGGGGTGATGGGGAGGGGTGATGGGGAGGGGTGATGGGGAGGGGTGATGAGGAGGGGTGATGGGTAGGGGTGATGGGGAGGGGTGATGGGGACGGGAGGGGTGATGGGGAGGGGTGGGGTGATGGGGAGGGGTGGGTTGATGGGGAGGGGTGGGTTGATGGGGAGGGGTGGGTTGATGGGGAGGGATGGCCTCCACCTATGTGGTTTTGGGAACTTGGACCGTTTGTTTTTCCGGTCCTTCCATGTTTCCTGAAACCTTGGAAACAAGGGCCCTTTCTTTGCGGGAGGGAGTAAGTCTTTTATATTTGCAGGCTTCTTAGTGGCAATGTCAGCCCACACTTGAAGTAACAGGATCAGATCGGGATATCCTGGTTCCCTTTAACCATAACTATGAACTCTTAGTAATAGGGGATGGGAAAACTAGTCTTGCGTGGGTCAATCAGGGACTCCTTCTGCCCCATCACTTTTAAACAAATTGTAGAGTCTCCAAGCTTTTGGGTTGAAACCACATCCTCTTGGTGAATGCCGAGAGCAGGGGTGCTCAAACTACAACCTGTGGGCCACATGCAGACAGCCGAGGACGTTGATCCTTTCTGCCGGGTGTATGTGCCCCATTTTTTTTTTTTGAACTTCAAATCAATATGTGCAGTGTGCACATGAATTTGTTCGTAATATTTGTTTTTTTAAACTATAGTCTTTCCTTCAAAAGGCCTGAGGGATAGTGAACTGGCCCCCTGGGTAAACAGTTTCAGGACCCCTGCCCTAAGGTATCCTGGACTTAGGGGTTATTAATCTCCCAGCCCTGAAACATCCCTGAACATTCTACCCGTTGTAGGAGGCACCATGGGAATTTGGACCCCGGGTAATTTACAAGCCTTTACTCCAATTGAACCCAAGAAAATTCAAAATGACTTAGGCAGTTACTCTATTTTGGTCACTTTTGACTCGTCCTGCACTAGCCCATTATTTCCATTGAACTCTATAACGCGAAGCATGATGTTTTCATAACATTAAAAAATGTATATATTAATACATATATATATATATATATATATATTTATAACTATGAAAGTCCACAACAAAAAGAAAATTTTTTCCCAAAATTAAAATTGAAGCGTTATAGGGTTAAAAAGAAGGATGGGTCTGATCAGCGTGTCCAAGACCTTAGCATCATAAATGAATCAGTGATCCGACTGCACCTAGTAGTGCCCAAACCTGTGCCCTCCTAGGGGAAAGTGTGAATGCTTTTATCCCTCTTCCTGTACTTCCAATGAACAAACACACATGTCTGGTAATTAATCCTAAGATTATTTTTGTTTCCTGTGACACTCACCTAATTTCAAGGCCACTGCCACCTCACAAGCTTAGCCTTGTCGTAGTCAAACTGTTCACCTTTTAGACCGTTTGTTTTTCTCAGAAGTTATCGGGTGATTAAAGCTTCTGAACCAAGTGTGCCAGGTCCACGACTACCATCTCCTGGACCACCTCAACCTTATCCATCCTGGATAAAGTTGCCCTCAATGGACAACCCCTCCCAGCAGTGTAGGAAGGGTATGGACCCAAAGCCCCACCTCGCCCCTTCTGCCAGCAGGAAGTAGCTAGAGATGTCGTCGCCCAGTACCCCAAAGATTTGGGTCCATATCTCTTCAGGGGGGCAAATGTTAGGTAGCTATGCTAGGGACTGGGGCATCCGTTATGCATGCCCATAGGGCCAAGATAAGAGCCCAGTTAGGAGAGGCACCCTGTGCATGCTCAGAGGTCCAGATTTCTGGCCATGAAGGGGAGGTCACCTGGGTGGTTCCTGTACCTGGATTGACCAATCTAGGCCATGTTAATTCAATTCAGCCACTGGGGTCGGCCAGACTTGCCCACCACGCCTCCCTAACGCTCATAAAACTCTCTTGAGTGCAGACCAGGCTTCTGCATGATTTCTCTCACACTCAGGAAGGCTCTTTGGAGGCAGCTGGGCTGCACATGAGTGGCTGGTGGATACTGTTCAGATGCATGGCTTTCTGCTTGCAAGGGTTTTTGTCTCAGCTGACTGGAAGGGAGGAGGTAGTACGTCTGGATCACAGAGTATCCATGTCCACAAACGAGGCTGCTCATTCCACTGTCCTGGAAGTGCTTTATGAAAACCCTCTGCTTTGCAATGTCACTCCTTGTAGATTAGAGTGGGAGGGGCTGGGACCAAGGTATGCTGCCTCTTACTCCCAGTTGCAGGTTTCTGGATGCTGATTGTATCTCTTACAGCATCAGTTAGTGGGCTTGTTGTCTGCCTCGGGCTTTGTTCACGGAGATCCTCCAGCTAGGTGGTGGTGTATGCACATGAGCAGAGGCTTCCTGCCAATCCCCCATGAGTAGTAGAGCTCCCATGGTGTGGACTCCATGAAAGCCTTGCCCCAGGCAGCACGCTTACAAAGGAGGGTGGGCCCTGCAGGACAGAAGACCATTCCCCCTGTGGAATGGCCTCAGAGATCCACCTCCCTCTCTGGCCAGCTGCTGGGGCTGTGGGTCCTAAGCATCATGGCTGACTCAGTAATAGACACAGGGTGAGGCCACTCCAGTAGCTGTTTTGACTGGTCTCATCCAGCCTGAGATCATCCTTGCATGAGCCCTCTGCCAAGATTATTTTTGTTTCTTTTATGATCTTTTCATTAGTGGCTCCTACAACACTAACCGCAATCCATAAATACATCATCTGTTTGGAGCACATCTGTACATTAATTGCCCTCCTTATTCACAAAATATCCACTCTCCACCCAAGCCCCTGGCCTCAGCTCCTCATTTTTCCCCCCTCAATGCCCGCCACCCATCCCTCATCAATCCTTGGAAATGTACTAATTCTTTTGTCATATTTTCACCCACCTTTCTTTTGAGGTCAATGAAGATCCTTGTAATCGGTTCCCACTTTCCATCCTGCCCTTCCTCCACCCTCCCAGTATCTCCACTCATAACACTGGTAAAGGGCCCATCCACTCTGGATTCCCCGTGTTTGAAATTCCTATCGGTACTAGAATACCTTCTCTAGTTTGGCCAGATTAGTATGGTAGAACTGGGATCATGATAGTGGGGCAAGAGGAAGCATTAAGAACTAGAGGAAAGTTGTGTTTCATCTTTGCTGTCTCATACCCTGTATTCTTTAATCTCCACTCTGAGATCCTTCTGTAAGGGGATGTCCAGTGCACTGCAAACAGGTTTTGGGTCTATACCCGGCAGTCCCCTCTCATTCTCCATGATAAGATTTTTTTGTTCTCATGATACCTGTTGCCTTATCCCTTTAAAACTTTGTGATCACACAGGCTGGTATGCTTTCTCCATGTGGGCTCTGTTGCTTCAGAGCCAGATGGCTGTTTCTTTACCCTCAAGCCTTTAAGACCCCACACGCTATATCTTTAGGTAGCTGGACACCATCGGATTTCTTCACCACATTTGCTTATGCAGCCGCTCTGTGGTCAGTGATTGTGTAGGAAAGGTGAGCATCTTAGAATGCCAATTTTATAAAACAGTGTTCTTGCAATGAGGGATTCCTTGAGCGGAGGCCCTATGTCCATCTGCTACCTCAATACTAAATCTATAAACATATGGACATAGATCTATTTCCCCATGCCCCTTTGTAAATATATGTACATATGTACATGCCTTTTTTTAGACGTCTATAACTGGCCCTTGCTTCCCAGCTCACTCTTCTATACCCTTTGATTTTCCTCTTGTGCCCACTGACATGCTCAGTCTTCCTTTGGGTTTCAGTAATTCCTCTTGGTTACATTACCTTTGATCACGCCCTACCAGGCCTCCTACATCCCCCTCACTACCGTTTTCCATCACTTGTTGTACCCTTGTCTCTGGGTTTCTTTACACCACTTCCTTTCCCCCCACCCTCCTCACTCCCATGCCCAATGGAAAGGGCCGGTCACATGTTTACTCCTCCAGATTCTTCATCCAGCCTCTCTTAATTAGACAGACCTGTAAAGGTAATAACATGCACAAAACAAGACTGAGCTAAACCAAGCAGCAAAAAGAAAAACAAACAAAAATGAAAACAAAACCCAACCCAAATCCAATGACACTAAAAGAAAACAACACTAACCAGAAAGAAAAGTACAAGGACTGTGTGGCGAACTTTAGGAGTGTTTTCCAGTCCAGTCTGTGGGGGCACCGAACCCTGACCACAAAGTCCACCTTTGGCATTCCCCGGGGACTTTGATGCTCCGTTTTCTTTCTCTTCCGCTGCACTCTCTTAGTGTCATGCCTCGAAGTGGCAGGATCAGTTCGGGCGCAGTTCCCACACTGTGTGTCCAGTGTTGTCCCCTCTAAGGCTATGGGTCTTTGAGGGACGTTTCTCATCGTGGGGCTGCCCATGTGGTCTTCTCTGTGGATTGGCTTCTCTGATTGGGAACATCATCCTCAAGGTGTATTGGGCCAGGGTGTGCTCCATTCTTCCCTCCTCCCCCTTGTTCTGCCCTGTGTTCTCTGATCAGATATGTCCCTCTCCGCGAGCTGCAGATCCGGTGCCATCCTGTGAAATACAATCTTTTGGGGCTGCAAGGATGTGTGTGGGGGGGGTGGGTGTCAGCTCAGATCTTTTGAGAGTCCAGGAGATATTGACTGCTCGATGGGCACAGTTCTGTGGGGCACCGTGCTCTTGGTCCAGACGCTGGTTTGAATATGACTTTGTTGTTAACCAGTTGTGTGTCTCTGGGTGAACTCCCGTGTGTTTTTGAGTGAGTTTTCTAATCTGCAAAGTAAATGTACAGGATTATCCAGACTCCCATGTCAGCAAGTTATCCAGAGGAGTTAATCAGAGACTGTTTCATATAGTGTGTACCTGCGCGCCGCATTCTAGACCTGGGATGGCAATTATGAGCTCAGGATAGAGATGGTGTCCAGCAGGTAACATACGTGGCTCCATATTGAAACAGGAAGCCCACTGTGGAGATTTGGTCCTTCCGTTGATGGCCACCGGCCACCTAGTCTTCTCCTGCTATAACTGCTTCACTGGCTCAGCAGCTGAGCCAGAAGCCAGTGATATCATAACCAGGTGGCTAACTGGGCCAAAGGGCTGATAGATATTTGTTATCTTGTTGTCTTGGGAAACCCACCTACCCTCCATGCAAACCTTCTGGTGTGAGTTATCTGTGGAAGGAATCATGGGCTCACAGTAATTCACATCTTTCTTCTTGAAAATGTGCCCATATTCCTTTCTGAACCTGAGAAGGTGGCCCCTGTGTCCACCAAGAAATTTACTGCCTGGCCTCCTACTTGGAGAGTTAGCCTGGGCTTTTGGTGGCGAAGTGAAACAGAGCCCTGACCCCTTCATTGAGCTTCTTCAAGCATTATTGTCTCTTGCTTGGGTCTTTCTACGTGCAGATGAGGCCTATCCACTCTAGTGGAGGGTCGTGCACCTCTCCTGGGGTTTTCAAGGCACTGATTTTTCCAGTGTCCTTCTTTCCTGCAGTAGGCACATTGGTCCTTCCCCATGGCTTGGCGGTGCCCACAGGTTAGTCTCTCCGTGAGTGAGCCATGCTCTCCTTTTCCTGAGTCTCTGGGGTATCTCATGGCAATTACGATTATTTTAGCTAGCTTCTTTGTCTCTGTCGTGCTAGGGTCATCTCTGTTGTTATACACTCAATGAGCCACTTGTACCAAATCGCTAAGATTTTCCCTTCAAACCCTTCCCATTTCGTTGTCATGTCTGAGGCAGACTGACTGAGTAATAAAGGCAATACTTATTGCCCTCCTGTTCTCAGTGCCTCCGGGCCGTTAGGAGTATAAAGCCCGTAGGCTTACATCAGCCACTCTAGAAAGGCAGGCGGACATTCTCTTATAGGAACCTGAAAATTCTCACTGACCTTAGATGATAAATTCATAGGTTTCCTAGCTCTTCCGCAGAGGGTCATGTAAGAGCAATGGGTGATACCTGGTAAAGCCCTTTGGGCCTTGCTAGGAATTGAGATCCCACATTGTTGGTGTAGTGGCCAAAAGAGTTTCTCTCAAGTGGGGAGTGCCCGCTCGCTGACCATCAGGTTCACTAACTGCTTACTGGGCCTCTGTCTGGAAGGGCTACCCTCCTCCGTTGTGAACAGCACCTGGAAAAGTTGTTGGCAAGCATTACAGGTGGGCTGATGAGTATGGAAGTCATACCAGTACTAGTGTGTGTGTGGGGCTGCTTGTTAGGGGTGGGGGTGAGGTTGGGGGGCCGGTGGGGGAGGGAGTGACTCAATAAGGGCCTGTTAGAAGTTTTCTATTTCTGGACCCTAGAAACCTTATAGGGCGGGGGTTGAAAGAAAGGGTTTGAAGCCAGCCCTCCCACTCTCAGAGTTCTCCTGCAAAATGGGATAAAGCCGATTAGGGGAGAGAGATCGGGAGGGGAGGGGAGGGGAGGTGTGGGGGAGGGGAGGTGTGGGGGAGGGGAGGGGTGGGGGAGGGGAGGGGTGGGGGAGGGTGATGGGGAGGGATGGCCTCCACCTATGTGGTTTTGGGAACTTGGACCGTTTGCTTTTCCGGTCCTTCCATGTTTCCTGAAACCTTGGAAACAAGGGCCCTTTCTTTGCGGGAGGGAGTAAGTCTTTTATATTTGCAGGCTTCTTAGTGGCAATGTCAGCCCACACTTGAAGTAACGGGATCAGATCGGGATATCCTGGTTCCCTTTAACCATAACTATGAACTCTTAGTAATAGGGGATGGGAAAACTAGTCTTGCGTGGGTCAATCAGGGACTCCTTCTGCCCCATCACTTTTAAACAAATTGTAGAGTCTCCAAGCTTTTGGGTTGAAACCACATCCTCTTGGTGAATGCCGAGAGCAGGGGTCCTCAAACTACAACCTGTGGGCCACATGCAGACAGCCGAGGACGTTGATCCTTTCTGCCGGGTGTATGTGCCCCATTTATTTATTTTTTTTTGAACTTCAAATCAATATGTGCAGTGTGCACATGAATTTGTTCGTAATATTTGTTTTTTTAAACTATAGTCTTTCCTTCAAAAGGCCTGAGGGATAGTGAACTGGCCCCCTGGGTAAACAGTTTCAGGACCCCTGCCCTAAGGTATCCTGGACTTAGGGGTTATTAATCTCCCAGCCCTGAAACATCCCTGAACATTCTACCCGTTGTAGGAGGCACCATGGGAATTTGGACCCCGGGTAATTTACAAGCCTTTACTCCAATTGAACCCAAGAAAATTCAAAATGACTTAGGCAGTTACTCTATTTTGGTCACTTTTGACTCGTCCTGCACTAGCCCATTATTTCCATTGAACTCTATAACGCGAAGCATGATGTTTTCATAACATTAAAAAATGTATATATTAATACATATATATATATATATATATTTATAACTATGAAAGTCCACAACAAAAAGAAAATTTTTTCCCAAAATTAAAATTGAAGCGTTATAGGGTTAAAAAGAAGGATGGGTCTGATCAGCGTGTCCAAGACCTTAGCATCATAAATGAATCAGTGATCCGACTGCACCTAGTAGTGCCCAAACCTGTGCCCTCCTAGGGGAAAGTGTGAATGCTTTTATCCCTCTTCCTGTACTTCCAATGAACAAACACACATGTCTGGTAATTAATCCTAAGATTATTTTTGTTTCCTGTGACACTCACCTAATTTCAAGGCCACTGCCACCTCACAAGCTTAGCCTTGTCGTAGTCAAACTGTTCACCTTTTAGACCGTTTGTTTTTCTCAGAAGTTATCGGGTGATTAAAGCTTCTGAACCAAGTGTGCCAGGTCCACGACTACCATCTCCTGGACCACCTCAACCTTATCCATCCTGGATAAAGTTGCCCTCAATGGACAACCCCTCCCAGCAGTGTAGGAAGGGTATGGACCCAAAGCCCCACCTCGCCCCTTCTGCCAGCAGGAAGTAGCTAGAGATGTCGTCGCCCAGTACCCCAAAGATTTGGGTCCATATCTCTTCAGGGGGGCAAATGTTAGGTAGCTATGCTAGGGACTGGGGCATCCGTTATGCATGCCCATAGGGCCAAGATAAGAGCCCAGTTAGGAGAGGCACCCTGTGCATGCTCAGAGGTCCAGATTTCTGGCCATGAAGGGGAGGTCACCTGGGTGGTTCCTGTACCTGGATTGACCAATCTAGGCCATGTTAATTCAATTCAGCCACTGGGGTCGGCCAGACTTGCCCACCACGCCTCCCTAACGCTCATAAAACTCTCTTGAGTGCAGACCAGGCTTCTGCATGATTTCTCTCACACTCAGGAAGGCTCTTTGGAGGCAGCTGGGCTGCACATGAGTGGCTGGTGGATACTGTTCAGATGCATGGCTTTCTGCTTGCAAGGGTTTTTGTCTCAGCTGACTGGAAGGGAGGAGGTAGTACGTCTGGATCACAGAGTATCCATGTCCACAAACGAGGCTGCTCATTCCACTGTCCTGGAAGTGCTTTATGAAAACCCTCTGCTTTGCAATGTCACTCCTTGTAGATTAGAGTGGGAGGGGCTGGGACCAAGGTATGCTGCCTCTTACTCCCAGTTGCAGGTTTCTGGATGCTGATTGTATCTCTTACAGCATCAGTTAGTGGGCTTGTTGTCTGCCTCGGGCTTTGTTCACGGAGATCCTCCAGCTAGGTGGTGGTGTATGCACATGAGCAGAGGCTTCCTGCCAATCCCCCATGAGTAGTAGAGCTCCCATGGTGTGGACTCCATGAAAGCCTTGCCCCAGGCAGCACGCTTACAAAGGAGGGTGGGCCCTGCAGGACAGAAGACCATTCCCCCTGTGGAATGGCCTCAGAGATCCACCTCCCTCTCTGGCCAGCTGCTGGGGCTGTGGGTCCTAAGCATCATGGCTGACTCAGTAATAGACACAGGGTGAGGCCACTCCAGTAGCTGTTTTGACTGGTCTCATCCAGCCTGAGATCATCCTTGCATGAGCCCTCTGCCAAGATTATTTTTGTTTCTTTTATGATCTTTTCATTAGTGGCTCCTACAACACTAACCGCAGTCCATAAATACATCATCTGTTTGAAGCACATCTGTACATTAATTGCCCTCCTTATTCACAAAATATCCACTCTCCACCCAAGCCCCTGGCCTCAGCTCCTCATTTTTCCCCCCTCAATGCCCGCCACCCATCCCTCATCAATCCTTGGAAATGTACTAATTCTTTTGTCATATTTTCACCCACCTTTCTTTTGAGGTCAATGAAGATCCTTGTAATCGGTTCCCACTTTCCATCCTGCCCTTCCTCCACCCTCCCAGTATCTCCACTCATAACACTGGTAAAGGGCCCATCCACTCTGGATTCCCCGTGTTTGAAATTCCTATCGGTACTAGAATACCTTCTCTAGTTTGGCCAGATTAGTATGGTAGAACTGGGATCATGATAGTGGGGCAAGAGGAAGCATTAAGAACTAGAGGAAAGTTGTGTTTCATCTTTGCTGTCTCATACCCTGTATTCTTTAATCTCCACTCTGAGATCCTTCTGTAAGGGGATGTCCAGTGCACTGCAAACAGGTTTTGGGTCTATACCCGGCAGTCCCCTCTCATTCTCCATGATAAGATTTTTTTGTTCTCATGATACCTGTTGCCTTATCCCTTTAAAACTTTGTGATCACACAGGCTGGTATGCTTTCTCCATGTGGGCTCTGTTGCTTCAGAGCCAGATGGCTGTTTCTTTACCCTCAAGCCTTTAAGACCCCACACGCTATATCTTTAGGTAGCTGGACACCATCGGATTTCTTCACCACATTTGCTTATGCAGCCGCTCTGTGGTCAGTGATTGTGTAGGAAAGGTGAGCATCTTAGAATGCCAATTTTATAAAACAGTGTTCTTGCAATGAGGGATTCCTTGAGCGGAGGCCCTATGTCCATCTGCTACCTCAATACTAAATCTATAAACATATGGACATAGATCTATTTCCCCATGCCCCTTTGTAAATATATGTACATATGTACATGCCTTTTTTTAGACGTCTATAACTGGCCCTTGCTTCCCAGCTCACTCTTCTATACCCTTTGATTTTCCTCTTGTGCCCACTGACATGCTCAGTCTTCCTTTGGGTTTCAGTAATTCCTCTTGGTTACATTACCTTTGATCACGCCCTACCAGGCCTCCTACATCCCCCTCACTACCGTTTTCCATCACTTGTTGTACCCTTGTCTCTGGGTTTCTTTACACCACTTCCTTTCCCCCCACCCTCCTCACTCCCATGCCCAATGGAAAGGGCCGGTCACATGTTTACTCCTCCAGATTCTTCATCCAGCCTCTCTTAATTAGACAGACCTGTAAAGGTAATAACATGCACAAAACAAGACTGAGCTAAACCAAGCAGCAAAAAGAAAAACAAACAAAAATGAAAACAAAACCCAACCCAAATCCAATGACACTAAAAGAAAACAACACTAACCAGAAAGAAAAGTACAAGGACTGTGTGGCGAACTTTAGGAGTGTTTTCCAGTCCAGTCTGTGGGGGCACCGAACCCTGACCACAAAGTCCACCTTTGGCATTCCCCGGGGACTTTGATGCTCCGTTTTCTTTCTCTTCCGCTGCACTCTCTTAGTGTCATGCCTCGAAGTGGCAGGATCAGTTCGGGCGCAGTTCCCACACTGTGTGTCCAGTGTTGTCCCCTCTAAGGCTATGGGTCTTTGAGGGACGTTTCTCATCGTGGGGCTGCCCATGTGGTCTTCTCTGTGGATTGGCTTCTCTGATTGGGAACATCATCCTCAAGGTGTATTGGGCCAGGGTGTGCTCCATTCTTCCCTCCTCCCCCTTGTTCTGCCCTGTGTTCTCTGATCAGATATGTCCCTCTCCGCGAGCTGCAGATCCGGTGCCATCCTGTGAAATACAATCTTTTGGGGCTGCAAGGATGTGTGGGGGGTGGAGTGGGTGTCAGCTCAGATCTTTTGAGAGTCCAGGAGATATTGACTGCTCGATGGGCACAGTTCTGTGGGGCACCGTGCTCTTGGTCCAGACGCTGGTTTGAATATGACTTTGTTGTTAACCAGTTGTGTGTCTCTGGGTGAACTCCCGTGTGTTTTTGAGTGAGTTTTCTAATCTGCAAAGTAAATGTACAGGATTATCCAGACTCCCATGTCAGCAAGTTATCCAGAGGAGTTAATCAGAGACTGTTTCATATAGTGTGTACCTGCGCGCCGCATTCTAGACCTGGGATGGCAATTATGAGCTCAGGATAGAGATGGTGTCCAGCAGGTAACATACGTGGCTCCATATTGAAACAGGAAGCCCACTGTGGAGATTTGGTCCTTCCATTGATGGCCACCGGCCACCTAGTCTTCTCCTGCTATAACTGCTTCACTGGCTCAGCAGCTGAGCCAGAAGCCAGTGATATCATAACCAGGTGGCTAACTGGGCCAAAGGGCTGATAGATATTTGTTATCTTGTTGTCTTGGGAAACCCACCTACCCTCCATGCAAACCTTCTGGTGTGAGTTATCTGTGGAAGGAATCATGGGCTCACAGTAATTCACATCTTTCTTCTTGAAAATGTGCCCATATTCCTTTCTGAACCTGAGAAGGTGGCCCCTGTGTCCACCAAGAAATTTACTGCCTGGCCTCCTACTTGGAGAGTTAGCCTGGGCTTTTGGCGGCGAAGTGAAACAGAGCCCTGACCCCTTCATTGAGCTTCTTCAAGCATTATTGTCTCTTGCTTGGGTCTTTCTACGTGCAGATGAGGCCTATCCACTCTAGTGGAGGGTCGTGCACCTCTCCTGGGGTTTTCAAGGCACTGATTTTTCCAGTGTCCTTCTTTCCTGCAGTAGGCACATTGGTCCTTCCCCATGGCTTGGCGGTGCCCACAGGTTAGTCTCTCCGTGAGTGAGCCATGCTCTCCTTTTCCTGAGTCTCTGGGGTATCTCATGGCAATTACGATTATTTTAGCTAGCTTCTTTGTCTCTGTCGTGCTAGGGTCATCTCTGTTGTTATACACTCAATGAGCCACTTGTACCAAATCGCTAAGATTTTCCCTTCAAACCCTTCCCACTTCTTCTTCATGTCTGAGGCAGACTGACTGAGTCATAAAGGCAATACTTATTGCCCTCCTGTTCTCAGTGCCTCCGGGCCGTTAGGGGTATAAAGCCCGTAGGCTTACATCAGCCACTCTAGAAAGGCAGGCGGACATTCTCTTATAGGAACCTGAAAATTCTCACTGACCTTAGATGATAAATTCATAGGTTTCCTAGCTCTTCCGCAGAGGGTCATGTAAGAGCAATGGGTGATACCTGGTAAAGCCCTTTGGGCCTTGCTAGGAATTGAGATCCCACATTGTTGGTGTAGTGGCCAAAAGAGTTTCTCTCAAGTGGGGAGTGCCCGCTCGCTGACCATCAGGTTCACTGACTGCTTACTGGGCCTCTGTCTGGAAGGGCTACCCTCCTCCGTTGTGAACAGCACCTGGAAAAGTTGTTGGCAAGCATTACAGGTGGGCTGATGAGTATGGAAGTCATACCAGTACTAGTGTGTGTGTGGGGCTGCTTGTTAGGGGTGGGGGTGAGGTTGGGGGGCCGGTGGGGGAGGGAGTGACTCAATAAGGGCCTGTTAGAAGTTTTCTATTTCTGGACCCTAGAAACCTTATAGGGCGGGGGTTGAAAGAAAGGGTTTGAAGCCAGCTCTCCCACTCTCAGAGTTCTCCTGCAAAATGGGATAAAGCCGATTAGGGGAGAGAGATCGGGAGGGGAGGGGAGGGGAGAGGAGGGGAGGGGAGGGGTGGGGGAGGCGAGGGGAGGGGTGGGGGAGGGGAGGGGTGGGGGAAGGGTGGGGGAGGGTGATGGGGAGGGATGGCCTCCACCTATGTGGTTTTGGGAACTTGGACCGTTTGCTTTTCCGGTCCTTCATAGTGCAAGTGCCCGCTAGGTAACCTAGAGAGTTCAAGTGCCCGCTAGTTAACCTACATAGTCCAAGTGCCTGCTATTTAACCTAGATAGTCCAAGGGCCTGCTAGTTAACCTACATAATCCAAGTGCCCGCTAGGTAACCTACATAGTCAAAGTGCCCGCTAGTTAACCTAGATAGTCCAAGTGCCCGCTAGGTAACCTACATAGTGCAAGTGTCCGCTAGTTAACCTAGATCGTCCAATTGTCCGCTAGTTAACCTATATATTCCAAGTTCCCGCTTGGTAACCTAGATAGTCCAAGTGCCCGTTCGGTAACCTAGATAGTCCAAGTGCCCTTTAGGGAATCTAGATAGTCCAAGTGCCCACTAGGGAACCTACATAGTCCAATTGTCCGCTCTGGAACATACATAGTCCAAGTGCCCGCTAGTTAACCTAGATAGTCCAAGTGCCCGCTAGTTAACCTATATAGTCCAAATGCCCGCTAGGGAACCTACATGGTCCAAGCGCCCGCTAGTTAACATAGATATTCCAAGTGCCCGCTAGTTAACCTAGATAGTGCAAGTGCCGGTAGGTAACCTAGATAGTCCAAGTGCCCGTTAGTTAACCTAGATCGTCCAAGTGCCCGCTTGTTAACCTACATAGTCCAAGTGCCCGCTACGTAACCTACATAGTGCAAGTGTCTGCTATATAACCTACATAGTCCAACTGCCCGCTAGTTAACATAGATAGTCCAAGTGCCCGCTAGGGAAGGTACATAGTCCAAGTGCCCGCTAGGTAACCTAGAGAGTTCAAGTGCCCGCTAGTTAACCTACATAGTCCAAGTGCCTGCTAGGTAACCTAGATAGTCCAAGGGCCTGCTAGTTAACCTACATAATCCAAGTGCCCGCTAGGTAACCTACATAGTGCAAGTGTCCGCTAGTTAACCTACATAGTCAAAGTGCCTGCTAGGTAACCTAGATAGTCCAAGTGCCCGCTAGTTAACCTACATAGTCCAAGTGCCTGCTAGGTAACCTAGATAGTCCAAGGGCCTGCTAGTTAACCTACATAATCCAAGTGCCCGCTAGGTAACCTACATAGTGCAAGTGTCCGCTAGTTAACCTACATAGTCAAAGTGCCTGCTAGGTAACCTACATAGTGCAAGTGTCCGCTAGTTAACCTAGATCGTCCAATTGTCCGCTAGTTAACCTACATATTCCAAGTTCCCGCTAGGTAACCTAGATAGTCCAAGTGCCCGCTCGGTAACCTAGATAGTCCAAGTGCCCTTTAGGGAATCTAGATAGTCCAAGTGCCCACTAGGGAATCTACATAGTCCAATTGTCCGCTCTGGAACATACATAGTCCAAGTGCCCGCTAGGTAACCTATATAGTCCAAATGCCCGCTAGGGAACCTACATGGTCCAAGCGCCCGCTAGTTAACCTAGATAGTCCAAGTGCCCGTTCGTTAACCTAGATAGTCCAATTGCCCGCTAGGTAACCTAGATGTCCAAGTGTCCGCTAGGTTACCTACATTGTCCAATTGCCCGTTCGTTAACCTAGATAGTCCAAGTGCCCACTAGGTAACCTAGACTGTCCAAGTGCCCGCTAGGTTACCTACGTAGTCCAAGTGCCCGTTCGTTAACCTAGATAGTCCAAGTGCCCGCTAGGAAACCTACATAGTCCAAGGGCCCGCTAGGTAACCTAGATAGTCCAAGTGCCCGCTAGGTAACCTAGAGTCCAAGTGCTCGCTAGTTAACCTACATAGTCCAAGTGCCCGCTAGGAAACCTATATAGTGCAAGTGTCTGCTAGGTAACCTACATATTCCAAGCGCCCGCTAGTTAACATAGATAGTCCAAGTGCCCGCTAGGGAACGTACATAATCCAAGTGCCCGCTAGGTAACCTAGATAGTCCAAGTGCGCGCTATGATATGTACATAGTCCAAGTGCCTGCTAGGAAACCTAGATAGTCCAAGAGCCCGCTAGTTAACCTACATAGTCCAAGGGCCCGCTAGTTAACCTTCATAGTCCAAGGTCTGCTAGTTACCTAGATAGTCAAAGTGCCCGCTAGGTAACCTAGATAGTCCAAGTGCCCGTTAGGTTACCTAAATAGTCCAAGTGCCCGTTCGTTAACCTAGATAGTCCAAGTGCCCGCTGGGTAACCTACATAGTCCAAGGGCCCGCTAGGTAACCTAGATAGTCCAAGTTCCCGCTAGGTAACCTAGATAGTGCAATGCCCGCTAGTTTACCTAGATAGTCCAAGTGCCTGCTAGGTAACGTACATTGTCCAAGTTCCCGCTAGGTAACCTAGATAGTCCAAATGCCCGTTACCTAACCTAGTTTGTCCAAGTGCCCGCTAGGCAACATACATATTCCAAGTGCCCGTTCGTTAACATAGAAGTACAAGTGCCCGCTATGTAACCTAGACAGTCCAAGTGCCCGCTAGGTTACCTGCATAGTCCAAGTGCCCGTTCGTTAACCTAGATAGTCCAAGTGCCCGCGAGGGAACCTATATAGTCCAAGTGCTATCTAGGTAACCTAGATAGTCCAAGGGCCCGCTAGTTAACCTAGATAGTCCAAGGGCTCGCTTGTTAACTTTGATAGTCCAAGTGCCCGTTAGTTAACCTAGATCGTCCAAGTGCCCGCTAGTTAACCTACATAGTCCAAGTGCCCGCTAGGTAACCCACATAGTGCAAGTGTCTGCTAGGTAACCTACATAGTCCAAGTGCCTGCTAGGTAACCTAGATAGTCCAAGGGCCTGCTAGTTAACCTACATAATCCAAGTGCCCACTAGGTAACCTACATAGTGCAAGTGTGCGCTAGTTAAGCTACATAGTCAAAGTGCCCGCTAGTTAACCTAGATAGTCCAAGTGCCCGCTAGGTAACCTACATAGTGCAAGTGTCCGCTAGTTAACCTAGATCGTCCAATTGTCCGCTAGTTAACCTACATAGTCCAATTCCCGCTAGGTAACCTAGATAGTCCAAGTGCCCGTTCGGTAACCTAGATAGTCCAAGTGCCCTTTAGGGAATCTAGATAGTCCAAGTGCCCACTAGGGAACCTACATAGTCCAATTGTCCGCTCTGGAACATACATAGTCCAAGTGCCCGCTAGTTAACCTAGATAGTCCAAGTGCCCGCTAGGTAACCTATAGTGTCCAAATGCCCGCTAGGGAACCTACATGGTCCAAGCGCCCGCTAGTTAACCTAGATAGTCCAAGTGCCCTCTAGTTAACCTAGATAGTCCAAGTGCCCGTAGGTAACCTAGATAGTCCAAGTGCCCGCTAGTTAAACTACATAATCCAAGTGCCTGCTAGGTAAACTACATAGTCCAAGTGCCCGTTCGTTAACCTACATAGTCCAAGTGCCCGCTAGGTAACGTAGATAGCCCATGTGCCCGCTAGGGAACGTACATAGTCCAAGTGCCCACTAGGTAACCTAGACAGTCCAATTGCCCACTAGTTAACCTAGACAGTCCAAGTACCCGATAGGGAACCTACATAGTCCAAGTTCCCCCTAGGGAACCTACATAGTCCAAGTGCTCGCTAGGCAACCTACATAGTCCAAGTGCCCGTTAGTTAACCTAGATAGTCCAAGTGCCCGCTAGGTAACCTAGATTGTCCAACAGCCAGCTAGGTAACCTACATACTCTAAGAACCCGCTATAACGTAGATAGTTCAAGTGCCAGCTAGGTAACCTAGATAGTCCATGTGCCGCTAGGTAACCTACAAAGTCAAAATGCCCGCTAGGTTATCTATATAATCCAAATGCCCGCTAGGGAATCTACATAGTCCAAGGGCCCGCTAGTTAATGTAGATAGTCCAAGTGTCGCTAGTTAATCTACATAATCCAAGGGTCCGCTAGTTAAACTACATAGTCCAAGTACCCGCTAAGAAACCTAGATAGTCCAAGTGCACGCTAGTTAACCTAGATAGTCCAAGTGCCCTCTAGTTAACCTAGATCGTCCAAGTGCCCGCTAAGAAACCTAGATAGTTCAAGTGCCCGTTACCTAACCTAGAGAGTCCAATTGCCTGCTATGCAACATACATAGTCCAATTGCCCGTTCGTTAACCGAGAAGTCCAAGTGCCGCTAGGTAACCTAGACTCTCCAAGTGCCCGCTAGGTTACCTACATAGTCCAAATGCCCTTTCGGAAACCTAGATAGTGCAAGTGCCCGGTAGTTAACCTACATAGTCCAAGTGCCCGCTAGGTAACCTAGATAGTCCAAGGGCCCGCAATTTAACCTACATAGTCCAAGTGCCCTGTTGTTAACTTACCTAGTTCAAGTGTCCGTAGGGAACATACAGAGTCAAAGTGCCCACTAGGGAACCTACATAGTCCAAGTGCACGCTAGTTAACCTAGATAGTCCAAGTGCCCGCTAGTTAACCTAGATAGTCCAAGTGCCTGGTTGGTAACCTACATAGTGCAAGTGTCTGCTAGGTAACCTACATAGTCCAAGTGCCCGCTAGGGAACGGACATAATCCAAGTGCCCGCTAGGTAACCTAGATAGTCCAAGTGCGCGCTATGGTATGTACATAGTCCAAGTGCCTGCTAGGAAACATAGATAGTCCAAGAGCCCGCTAGTTAACCTACATAGTCCAAGGGCCCGCTAGTTAACCTACATAGTCCAAGGTCTGCTAGTTAACCTAGATAGACAAAGTGCCCGCTAGGTAACCTAGACAGTCCAAGTGCCCGTTAGGTTACCTACATAGTCCAAGTGCCCGTTCGTTAACCTAGATAGTCCAAGTGCCCGCTGGGTAACCTACATAGTCCAAGGGCCCGCTAGGTAACCTAGATAGTCCAAGTTCCCGCTAGGTAACCTAGATAGTCCAATGCCCGCTAGTTAACCTAGATAGTCCAAGTGCCTGCTAGGTAACGTACATTGTCCAAGTTCCCGCTAGGTAACCTAGATAGTCCAAGTGCCCGTTACCTAACCTAGTTTGTCCAAGTGCCCGTTCGTTAACATAGAAGTACAAGTGCCCGCTATGTAACCTAGACAGTCCAAGTGCCCGCTAGGTTACCTGCATAGTCCAAGTGCCCGTTCGTTAACCTAGATAGTCCAAGTGCCCGCGAGGGAACCTATATAGTCCAAGTGCTATCTAGGTAACCTAGATAGTCCAAGGGCCCGCTAGTTAACCTAGATAGTCCAAGGGCTCGCTTGTTAATTTGATAGTCCAAGTGCCCGTTAGTTAACCCAAATCGTCCAAGTGCCCGCTAGTTAACCTACATAGTCCAAGTGCCCGCTAGGTAAACTACATAGTGCAAGTGTCTGCTAGGTAACCTACATAGTCCAAGTGCCTGCTAGGTAACCTAGATAGTCCAAGGGCCTGCTAGTTAACCTACATAATCCAAGTGCCCGCTAGGTAACCTATATAGTGCAAGTGTCCGCTAGTTAACCTACATAGTCAAAGTGCCCGCTAGTTAACCTAGATAGTCCAAGTGCCCGCTAGTTAACCTACATAGTCCAAGTGCCCGCTAGGTAACCTACATAGTGCAAGTGTCTGCTATATAACCTACATAGACCAAGTGCCCGCTAGTTAACCTAGATAGTCCAAGTGCCGGTAAGTAACCTAGATAGTCCAAGTGCCCGTTAGTTAACCTAGATCGTCCAAGTGCCCGCTAGTTAACCTACATAGTCCAAGTGCCTGCTAGGTAACCTAGATAGTCCAAGGGCCTGCTAGTTAACCTACATAATCCAAGTGCCCGCTAGGTAACCTACATAGTGCAAGTGTCCGCTAGTTAACCTACATAGTCAAAGTGCCCGCTAGTTAACCTAGATAGTCCAAGTGCCCGCTAGGTAACCTACATAGTGCAAGTGTCCGCTAGTTAACCTAGATCGTCCAATTGTCCGCTAGTTAACCTATATATTCCAAGTTCCCGCTAGGTAACCTAGATAGTCCAAGTGCCCGTTCGGTAACCTAGATAGTCCAAGTGCCCTTTAGGGAATCTAGATAGTCCAAGTGCCCACTAGGGAACCTACATAGTCCAATTGTCCGCTCTGGAACATACATAGTCCAAGTGCCCGCTAGTTAACCTAGATAGTCCAAGTGCCCGCTAGGTAACCTGTAGTGTCCAAATGCCCGCTAGGGAACCTACATGGTCCAAGCGCCCGCTAGTTAACCTAGATAGTCCAAGTGCCGGTAGGTTACCTAGATAGTCCAAGTGCCCGTTAGTTAACCTACATAGTCCAAGTGCCTGCTAGGTAAACTACATAGTCCAAGTGCCCGTTCGTTAACCTACATAGTCCAAGTGCCCGCTAGGTAACGTAGATAGCCCATGTGCCCGCTAGGGAACGTACATAGTCCAAGTGCCCACTAGGTAACCTAGACAGTCCAATTGCCCACTAGTTAACCTAGACAGTCCAAGTACCCGATAGGGAACCTACATAGTCCAAGTTCCCCCTAGGGAACCTACATAGTCCAAGTGCTCGCTAGGCAACCTACATAGTCCAAGTACCCGTTAGTTAACCTAGATAGTCAAAGTGCCTACTAGGTAACCTAAATAGTCCACGTGCCCGCTAGGGAACCTACATAGTCCAAGTGCCCGCAAGGTAACCTAGATAGTCCAAATGGACGTTAGCTAACCTAGATAGTCGAAGTGTCCGCTAGTTAACCTACATAGTCCAAGTGCCCGTTCGTTAACCTAGAAAGTCCAAGTGCCCGCTAGGTAACCTAGACAGTCCAAGTGCCCGCTAGGTTACCTACATAGTCCAAGTGCACGTTCGTTAACCTAGATTATCCAAGTGCCCGCTGGTAACCTACATAGTCCAAGGGCCCGCTAGGTAACCTAGATAGTCCAAGTGCCCGCTAGGTAACCAAAGTAGTCCAAGTGCCCGCTAGGTAACCTACACAGTCTAAGTGCCCGCTAAGGAATCTATATAGTCCAAATGCCCGCTAGGGAGCCTACATAATCCAAATGCCCGCTAGGTAATCTAGATAGTCCAAGGGCCCTCTAGGTAACCTACATAGTCCTAGTGCCCCCTAGTTAACCTACATTCTCCAAGTGCCCGATAAGGAACCTACATAGTCCAAGTGCCCGCTAGGTAACCTTCATAGTCCAAATGCCCTCTAGTTAACTCACATAGTCCAAGGGCCCGCTAGGTAACCTAGATAGTCCAACAGCCCTCTAGGTAACCTACATACTCCAAGAACCCGCTAGGCAACGTAGATAATTCAAGTGCCAGCTAGGTAACCTAGATAGTCCAAGTGCCCACTAGGTAACCTACAAATTCTAAGTGCCCGCTAGGTTGTCTATATAGTCCAAATGCCCGCCTGGGAACCTACATGGTCCAAATGCCCGCAAGGTAACCTATATAGTCCAAGTGCCCTCTAGTTAACCTAGATCGTCCAAGTGCCCGCTAGTTAACCTACATAGCCCAAGGGCCCGCTAGTTAACCCACATAGTCCAAGGTCCGCTAGTTAACCTAGATAGTCCTAGTGCTCGCTAGTTAACCTACAAAGTACAAGGGCCCGCTAGTTGACCTAGATAGTCCAAGTGCCCGCTAGTTAACCTAGATAGTCCCTGTGCCCGCTAGGTAACCAAAGTAGTCCAAATGTCCAATAGGGATCCTACATAGTCCAAGTGCCCGCTAGGGAACCTACATAGTCCAAGTGCACGCTAGTTAACCTAGATAGTCCAAGTGCCCGCTAGTTAAAATAGACAGTCCAAGTGCCCGCTAGGGAACTTACATAGTCCAAGTGCCCACTAGGTAACCTAGATAGTGCAAGTGCCCGCTAGTTAGCCTAGATAGTTCAAGTACCCGCTAGGTAACCTAGATCGTCCAAGGGGCCCCTAGTTAGCCTACATACTCCAAGTGCCCGCTAGGTAACCTACATAATCTAAGTGCCCGTTAGCTAACCTTGATAGTCCAAGGGCCCGCTACTTGACCTACATAGTCTAAGTGCCAGCTAGGTAACCTAGACTGTCCAAGTGCCCGCTAGGTTACCTACATAGTCTAAGTGCCCGTTCGTTAACCTAGATAGTCCAAGTGCCCGCTAGGTAACCTACATAGTCCAAGTGCCCGCTAGGTAACCTATATAGTCCAAATACCCGCTAGGGAACCTACATAGTCCAAGTGCCTCGTAGGGAACTTACATAGTCCAAGGGCCCGCTAGGGGACCTACACAATCGAAGTGCCCGTTAGTTAACCTAGATAGTCCAAGTGCCCGCTAGGTAACCTAGATAGTCCGACAGCCAGCTAGGTAACCTACATACTCCAAGAACTCGCTATAACGTAGATAGTTCAAGTGCCAGCTAGGTAACCTAGATAGTCCATGTGCCGCTAGGTAACCTACAAAGTCAAAATGCCCGCTAGGTTATCTGTATAGTCCAAATGCCCGCTAGGGAATCTACATAGTGCAAGGGCCCGCTAGTTAACGTAGATAGTCCAAGTGCCGCTAGTTAATCTACATAGTCCAAGGGCCCGCTAGTTAACCTACATAGTCCAAGTACCCGCTAAGAAACCTAGATAGTCCAAGTGCATGCTAGTTAACCTAGATAGTCCAAGTGCCCTCTAGTTAACCTAGATTGTCCAAGTGCCCTCTATGAATCCTAGATAGTTCAAGTGCCCGTTACCTAACCTAGATAATCCAATTGCATGCTATGCAACATACATAGTCCAAGTGCCCGTTAGTTAACCCAGAAGTCCAAGTGCCCGCTAGGTAACCTAGACTCTCCAAGTGCCCGCTAGGTTACCTACATAGTCCAAATAGCCGTTCGGAAACCTAGATAGTGCAAGTGCCCGGTAGTTAACCTACATAGTCCAAGTGGCCGCTAGGTAACCTAGATAGTCCAAGGGTCCGCTATTTAACCTACATAGTCCAAGTGTCCGGTAGTTAACTTACCTAGTTCAAGTGTCCGTAGGGAACATACAGAGTCAAAGTGCCCACTAGGGAACCTACATAGTCCAAGTGCACGCTAGTTAACCTAGATAGTCCAAGTGCCCGCTAGTTAACCTAGATAGTCCAAGTGCCTGCTAGGTAACCTACATAGTGCAAGTGTCCGCTAGTTAACCTACATATTCCAAGTGCCCGCTAGTTAACATAGATAGTTCAAGTGCCCGCTAGGGAACGTACATAATCCAAGTGCCCGCTAGGTAACCTAGATAGTCCAAGTGCGCGCTATGATATGTACATAATCCAAGTGCCTGCTAGGAAACCTAGATAGTCCAAGAGCCCGCTAGTTAACCTACATAGTCCAAGGGCCCGCTAGTTAACCTACATAGTCCAAGGTCTGCTAGTTACCTAGATAGTCAAAGTGCCCGCTAGGTAACCTAGACAGTCCAAGTGCCCGTTAAGTTACCTACATAGTCCAAGTGCCCGTTCGTTAACCTAGATAGTCCAAGTGCCCGCTGGGTAACCTACATAGTCCAAGGGCCCGCTAGGTAACCTAGATAGTCCAAGTTTCCGCTAGGTAACCTAGATAGTCCAATGCCCGCTAGTTAACCTAGATAGTCCAAGTGCCTGCTAGGTAACGTACATTGTCCAAGTTCCCGCTAGGTAACCTAGATAGTCCAAGTGCCCGTTACCTAACCGAGTTTGTCCAAGTGCCCGCTAGGCAACATACATATTCCAAGTGCCCGTTCGTTAACATAGAAGTACAAGTGCCCGCTATGTAACCTAGACAGTCCAAGTGCCCGCTAGGTTACCTGCATAGTCCAAGTGCCCGTTCGTTAACCTAGATAGTCCAAGTGCCCGCGAGGGAACCTATATAGTCCAAGTGCTATCTAGGTAACGTAGATAGTCCAAGGGCTCGCTTGTTATCTTTGATAGTCCAAGTGCCTGTTATTTAACTTAGATCGTCCAAGTGCCTGCCAGTTAACCTACATAGTCCAAGTGCCCGCTAGGTAACCTACATAGTGCAAGTGTCTGCTAGGTAACCTACATAGTCCAAGTGCCCGCTAGTTAACATAGATAGTCCAAGTGCCCCCTAGGGAAGGTACATTGTGCAAGTGTCCGCTAGTTAACCTAGATCGTCCAATTGTCCGCTAGTTAACCTACATTGTCCAATTCCCGCTAGGTAACCTAGATAGTCCAAGTGCCCGTTCGGTAACCTACATAGTCCAAGTGCCCTTTAGGGAATCTAGATAGTCCAAGTGCCCACTAGGGAACCTACATAGTCCAATTGCCCGCTCTGGAACATACATAGTCCAAGTGCCCGCTAGTTAACCTAGATAGTCCAAGTGCCCGCTAGGTAACCTATAGTGTCCAAATGCCCGCTAGGGAACCTACATGGTCCAAGCGCCCGCTAGTTAAACTAGATAGTCCAAGTGCCCGCTAGTTAACCTAGATAGTCCAAGTGCCCGTAGGTCACCTAGATAGTCCAAGTGCCCGCTAGTTAACCTACATAGTCCAAGTGCCTGCTAGGTAAACTACATAGTTCAAGTGCCCATTCGTTAACCTACATAGTCCACGTGCCCGCTAGGTATCGTAGATAGCCTATGTGCCCGCTAGGAAACGTACATAGTCCAAGTGCCCACTAGGTAACCTAGACAGTCCAATTGCCCACTAGTTAACCTAGACAGTCCAAGTACCCGATAGGGAACCTACATAGTCCAAGTTCCCCCTAGGGAACCTACATAGTCCAAGTGCTCGCTAGGCAACCTACATAGTCCAAGTGCCCTTTAGTTAACCTAGATAGTCAAAGTGCCTGCTAGGTAACCTAAATAGTCCACGTGCCCGCTAGGGAACCTACATAGTCCAAGTGGCCGCTAGGTAACCTAGATAGTCCAATTGCCCGTTAGCTAACCTAGATAGTCGAAGTGTCCGCTAGTTAACCTACATAGTCCAAGTGCCCGTTCGTTAACCTAGAAAGTCCAAGTGCCCGCTAGGTAACCTAGACAGTCCAAGTGCCCGCTAGGTTACCTACATAGTCCAAGTGCACGTTCGTTAACCTAGATTATCCAAGTGCCCGCTGGTAACCTACATAGTCCAAGGGCCCGCTAGTTAACCTAGATAATCCAAGTGCCCGCTAGGTAACCAAAGTAGTCCAAGTGCCCGCTAGGTAACCTACAAAGTCTAAGTGCCCGCTAAGGAATCTATATAGTCCAAATGCCCGCTAGGGAGCCTGCATAATCCAAATATCCGCTAGGTAACCTAGATAGTCCAAGGGCCCTCTACGTAGCCTACATAGTCCTAGGGCCCCCTAGTTAACCTACATTCTCCAAGTGCCCGATAAGGAACCTACATAGTCCAAGTGCCCGCAAGGTAACCTTCAGAGTCCAAATGCCCTCTAGTTAACCCACATAGTCCAAGTCCCCGCTAGGGAACTTACATAGTCCAAGGGCCCGCTAGGGAACCTACATAGTCCAAGTGCCAGTTAGTTAACCTAGATTGTCCAAGTGCCCGCTAGGTAACCTTGATAGTCAAAGTGCCCTTTAGGTAACCTACTTAGTCCAAGTGCCAGCTAGGTAACCTAGATAGTGAAAGTGCCCGTTAGGTAACCTAGATAGTCCAAGTGCCTGCTAGGTAACCTACATTGTCCAAGTTCCCGCTAGGTAACCTAGATAGTCCAAGTGCCCGTAACCTAACCTGGATAGTCCAAGTGCCCGCTAGGCAACATACATAGTCCAAGTGCCCGTTCGTTAACCTAGAAGTCCAAGTGCCCGCTATGTAACCTAGACAGTCCAAGTGCCGCTAGGTTACCTGCATAGTCCAAGTGCCCGTTCGTTAACCTAGATAGTCCAAGTGCCCGCTAGGGAACCTATATAGTCCAAGTGCTATCTAGGTAACCTAGATAGTCCAAGTGCCTGCTAGGTAACCTACATAGTCCAAGTGCCCGTTCGTTAACCTCGATAGTCCAAGTGCCCGCTAGGTAACCTATATAGTCCAAGTGCCCGCTAGTCAACCTAGATCGTCCAAGTGCCCGCTAGTTAACCTACATAGTCCAAGTGCCAGCTAGGTAACCTAGATAGTGAAAGTGCCCGTTAGGTAACCTAGATAGTCCAAGTGCCTGCTAGGTAACCTACATTGTCCAAGTTCCCGCTAGGTTACTTAGATAGTCCAAGTGCCCGTTAGCTAACCTAGATAGTCCAAGTGCCCGCTAGGCAACATACATAGTCCAAGTGCCCGTTCGTTAACCTAGAAGTCCAATTGCCACTATGTAACCTAGACAGTCCAGGTGCCCGTTCGTTAACCTAGATAGTCCAAGTGCCCGCTAGGCAACCTACATAGTCCAAGTGCCCGTTAGTTAACCTAGATAGTCAAAGTGCCTGCTAGGTAACTAAGATAGTCCAAGTGCTCGCTAGGTAAGCTAGATAGTCCAAGTGCCCGCTAGGCAACATACATAGTCCAAGTGCCCATTCGTTAACCTAGAAGTCCAAGTGCCGCTATGTAACCTAGACAGTCCAGGTGCCCGTTCGTTAACCTAGATAGTCCAAGTGCCCGCTAGGGAACCTACATAATCCAAGTGCCCGCTAGGCAACCTACATAGTCCAAGTGCCCGTTAGTTAACCTAGATAGTCAAAGTGCATGCTAGGTAACGTAGATAGTCCAAGTGCTCGCTAGGTAAGCTAGATAGTCCAAGTGCCCGCTAGGTAACCTAGATAGTCCAAATGCCCGCTAGGGAAGCTACATAGTCCATGTGCCCGCTAGTTTGCCTAGATAGTCCAAGTGCCTGCTAGTAAACCTACATAATCCATGGCCCGCTAGTTAACCTACATAGTGCAAGGGCCCGCTAGTTAACCTAGATCGTGTAAGTGTCCGCTAGTTAACCTACATAGTCCAAATGCCCGCTAGTTAACCTATATACCAAGTGCCCGCTATGTAACCTAGATAGTCCAAGGGCACGCTAGTTAACCTACATAGTACAAGTGCCCGCTAGGTTACCTAGATTGTCCAAGTGCC
Source organism: Tenrec ecaudatus (assembly GCF_050624435.1). NCBI lineage: Eukaryota > Metazoa > Chordata > Mammalia > Afrosoricida > Tenrecidae > Tenrec > Tenrec ecaudatus. Next base: position 331,547 of record NW_027457674.1, read on the forward strand.
CGCTAAGGAACCTACATAGTCCAAGTGCACGCTAGTTAACCTATATAGTCCAAGTGCCTGCTAGTTAACCTAGATAGTCCAAATGCCTGCTAGGTAACCGACATAGTGCAAGTGTCCGCTAGTTAACCTTCATATTCCAAGTGCCCGCCAGTTAACATAGATAATCCAAGTGCCCGCTAGGGAACATACATAGTCCAAGTTCCCGCTAGGGAACGTACTTATTCCAAGTGCCCGCTAGGTAACTTAGATAGTGCAAGTGCCCGCTAGTTAACCTAGATAGTTCTAGTACCCGCTAGGTAACCTCGATCGTTCAAGGGCCCCCTAGTTAGCCTACATAGTCCAAGTGCCCGCTAGGTAACCTAGATAGTTCAAGTGCCCGTTCGGTAACCAAGATAGCCCAAGTGCCCTTGAGGGAACCTAGATAGTCCAAAGGCCCGCTAGTAAACCTACATAGTCCATGGGCCCGCTAGTTAACCTACATAGTGCAAGTGTCCGCTAGTTAACCTACAAATTCCAAGTGCCCCCTAGTTAAACTACATAATCTAAGTGCCCGTTAGCTAACATAGGTAGTATAAGGGCCCGCTAGTTGACCTACATAGTCCAAGTGCCAGCTAGGGAACCTAGATAGTCCAAGTGCCAGTTAGCTAACCTCGATAGTCCAAATGGCGGCTAGGTAACCTACATAGTCCAAGTGCCCTTTCGTTAACCTAGATAATCCAAGTGCCCGCTAGGTAACCTAGACAGTCCAAGTGCCCGCTACTTAACCTACATAGTCCAAGTGCCCGATAGGGAACCTACATAATCCAAGTGCCCCCTAGGTAACCTACATAGTCCAAGTGCCCGCTAGGCAACCTACATAGTCCAAGTGCCCGTTAGTTAACCTAGATAGTCAAAGTGCCTGCTAGGTAACTTAGATAGTCCAAATGCCCGCTAGGGAAGCTACATAGTCCAAGTGCCCGCTAGTTTGCCTAGATAGTCCAAGTGCCTGCTAGTAAACCTACATAATCCATGGCCCGCTAGTTAACCTACATAGTGCAAGGGCCCGCTAGTTAACCTAGATCGTGTATGTGTCCGCTAGTTAACCTACATAGTCCAAATGCCCGCTAGTTAACCTATATACCAAGTGCCCGCTACGTAACCTAGATAGTCCAAGGGCATGCTAGGTAACCTACATAGTACAAGTGCCCGCTAGGCAACCTAGATTGTCCAAGTGCCCGCTAAGGAACCTACATAGTCCAAGTGCACGCTAGTTAACCTATATAGTCCAAGTGCCCGCTAGTTAACCTAGATAGTCCAAGTGCCTGCTAGGTAACCGACATAGTGCCAGTGTCCGCTAGTTAACCTACATATTCAAAGTGCCCGCCAGTTAACATAGATAATCCAAGTGCCCGCTAGGGAACATACATAGTCCAAGTTCCCGCTAGGGAACGTACTTATTCCAAGTGCCCGCTAGGTAACTTAGATAGTGCAAGTGCCCGCTAGTTAACCTAGATAGTTCTAGTACCCGCTAGGTAACCTCGATCGTACAAGGGCCCCCTAGTTAGCCTACATAGTCCAAGTGCCCGCTAGATAACCTAGATAGTTCAAGTGCCCGTTCGGTAACCAAGATAGCCCAAGTGCCCTTGAGAGAACCTAGATAGTCCAAAGGCCCGCTAGTAAACCTACATAGTCCATGGGCCCGCTAGTTAACCTACATAGTGCAAGTGTCTGCTAGTTAACCTACAAATTCCAAGTGCCCCCTAGTTAAACTACATAATCTAAGTGCCCGTTAGCTAACCTAGGTAGTATAAGGGCCCGCTAGTTGACCTACATAGTCCAAGTGCCAGCTAGGGAACCTAGATAGTCCAAGTGGCGGCTAGGTAACCTACATAGTCCAAGTGCCCTTTCGTTAACCTAGATAATCCAAGTGCCCTCTAGGTAACCTAGACAGTCCAAGTGCCCGCTAGTTAACCTACATAGTCCAAGTGCCCGATAGGGAACCTACATAATCCAAGTGCCCGCTAGGTAACCTACATAGTCCAAGTGCCCGCTAGGCAACATACATAGTCCAAGTGCCCGTTAGTTAACCTAGATAATCAAAGTGCCTGCTAGGTAACTTAGATAGTCCAAGTGCCCACTAGGTAACCTACATTGTCCAAGTTCCCGCTTGGTAACCTTAATAGCCCAAATGCCCGCTAGGGAAACTACATAGTCCAAGTGCCCGCTAGTTAACCTAGATAGTCCAAGTGCCTGCTAGTAAACCTACATAATCCAAGGGCCCGCTAGTTAACCTACATAGTGCAAGGGCCCGCTAGTTAACCTAGATCGTGCAAGTGTCCGCTAGTTAACCTACATAGTCCAAGTGCCCGCTAGTTAACCTAGATAGTCCAAGTGCCCGCTAGGGATCCTTCATAATCCAAGTGCCTGCTAGGTAACCTAGATAGTCCAAGTGCCCGTTAGTTAACCTAGATAGTCCACGTCCCCACTAGGGGAAGTACATAGTCCAAGTGCCCGCTAGGTAAGCTAGATAGTCCAAGTGCGCGCTAGGGTATGTACATAGTTCAAGGGCCTGCCAGGAAACCTAGATAGTCCAAGTGCCCGCTAGTTAACCTACATAGTCCAAGGGCCCGCTAGTTAACCTACATAGTCCAAGATCTGCTAGTTAACGTAGATAGTAAAAGTGCCCGTTAGGTAACCTAGATAGTCCAAATGGCCGCCAGGAAACCCAAATAGTCCAAGGGCCCGCTAGGGAACCTACATAGTCCAAGTGCCCGTTCGTTAACCTAGATAGTCCAAGTGCCCGCTAGGTAACCTACATAGTCCAGGGAACCGCTAGGTAACCTAGATAATCCAAGTGCCCGCTAGGTAACCTAGATAGTCTAAGTTCCCGTTAGTTAACCTAGATAGTCCAAGTGCCCGCTAGGTAACCTAGATAGTCAAAGTGCCCTTTAGGTAACCTACATAGTCCAAGTGCCAGCTAGGTAACCTAGATAGTGAAAGTGCCCGTTAGGTAACCTAGATAGTCCAAGTGCCTGCTAGGTAACCTACATTGTCCAAGTTCCCGCTAGGTAATCTAGATAGTCCAAGTGCCCGTAACCTAACCTAGATAGTCCAAATGCCCGCTAGGCAACATACATAGTCCAAGTGCCCGTTCGTTAACCTAGAAGACCAAGTGCCCGCTATGTAACCTAGAAGGTCCAAGTGCCGCTAGGTTACCTGCATAGTCCAAGTGCCCATTCGTTAACCTAGATAGTCCAAGTGCCCGCTAGGGAACCTATATAGTCGAAGTGCTATCTAGGTAACCTAGATAGTCCAAGTGCCTGCTAGGTAACCTACATAGTCCAAGTGCCCGTTCGTTAACCTCGATAGTCCAAGTGCCCACTAGGTAACCTATATAGTCCAAGTGCCCGCTAGTCAACCTAGATCGTCCAAGTGCCCGCTAGTTAACCTACATAGTCCAAGTGCCAGCTAGGTAACCTAGATAGTGAAAGTGCCCGTTAGGTAACCTAGATAGTCCAAGTGCCTGCTAGGTAACCTTCATTGTCCAAGTTCTCGCTAGGTTACTTAGATAGTCCAAGTGCCCGTTAGCTAACCTAGATAGTCCAAGTGCCCGCTAGGCAACATACATAGTCCAAGTGCCCGTTCGTTAACCTAGAAGTCCAAGTGCCGCTATGTAACCTAGACAGTCCAAGTCCCCTTTCGTTAACCTAGATAGTCCAAGTGCCCGCTAGGGAACCTACATAATCCAAGTGCCCGCTAGGCAACCTACATAGTCCAAGTGCCCGTTAGTTAACCTAGATAGTCAAAGTGCCTGCTAGGTAACTTAGATAGTCCAAGTGCTCGCTAGGTAAGCTAGATAGTCCAAGTGCCCGCTAGGTAACCTAGATAGTCCAAATGCCCGCTAGGGAAGCTGCATAGTCCAAGTGCCCGCTAGTTTGCCTAGATAGTCCAAGTGCCTGCTAGTAAACCTACATAATCCATGGCCCGCTAGTTAACCTACATAGTGCAAGGGCCCGCTAGTTAACCTAGATCGTGTAAGTGTCCGCTAGTTAACCTACATAGTCCAAATGCCCGCTAGTTAACCTATATACCAAGTGCCCGCTACGTAACCTAGATAGTCCAAGGGCACGCTAGTTAACCTACATAGTACAAGTGCCCGCTAGGCAACCTAGATTGTCCAAGTGCCCGCTAAGGAACCTACATAGTCCAAGTGCCCGCTAGTTAACCTAGATAGTCCATGTGCCTGCAAGGTAACCGACATAGTGCAAGTGTCTGCTAGTTAACCTACATATTCCAAGTGCCCGCCAGTTAACATAGATAATCCAAGTGCCCGCTAGGGAACATACAATGTCCAAGTTCCCGCTAGATAACCTAGATAGTTCAAGTGCCCGTTCGGTAACCAAGATAGCCCAAGTGCCCTTGAGGGAACCTAGATAGTCCAAAGGCCCGCTAGTAAACCTACATAGTCCATGGGCCCGCTAGTTAACCTACATAGTGCAAGTGTCCGCTAGTTAACCTACAAATTCCAAGTGCCCCCTAGTTAAACTACATAATCTAAGTGCCCGTTAGCTAACATAGGTAGTATAAGGGCCCGCTAGTTGACCTACATAGTCCAAGTGCCAGCTAGGTAACCTAGATAGTAAAAGTGCCCGCTAGGGATCCTAGATAGTCCAAGTGCCTGTTAGCTAACCTAGATAGTCAAGTGGCGGTTAAGTAACCTACATAGTCCAAGTGCCCGTTCGTTAACCTAGATAATCTAAGTGCCCGCTAGGTAACCTAGACAGTCCAAGTACCCGCTAGTTAACCTACATAGTCCAAGTGCCCAATAGGGAACCTACATAATCCAAGTGCCGGCTAGGGAACCTACATAGTCCAAGTGCCCGCTAGGCAACCTACAGAGTCCAATGCCCGTTATTTAACCTAGATAGTCAAAGTGCCTGCTAGGTAACCTACATAGTCCAAGTGCCCGATAGGGAACCTACATAATCCAAGTGCCCGCTAGGGAACCTACATAGTCCAAGTTCCCGCTTGGTAACCTTAATAGTCCAAATGCCCGCTAGGGAAACTACATAGTCCAAGGGCCCGCTAGTTAACCTAGATAGTCCAAGTGCCTGCTAGTAAACCTACATAATCCATGGGCCCGCTAGTTAACCTACATAGTGCAAGGGCCCGCTAGTTAACCTAGATCGTGCAAGTGTCCGCTAGTTAACCTACATAGTCCAAGTGCCCGCTAGTTAACCTAGATAATCCAAGTGCCAGCTAGTTAACCTAGATAGTTCTAGTACCCGCTAGGTAACCTCGATCGTTCAAGGGCCCCCTAGTTAGCCTACATAGTCCAAGTGCCCGTTAGTTAACCTAGATAGTCCAAGTGCCCACTAGGGGACGTACATAGTCCAAGTGCCCGCTAGGTAACCTAGATAGTCCAAGTGCGCGCTAGGGTATGTACATAGTCCAAGTGCCTGCTAGGAAACCTAGATAGTCCAAGAGCCCGCTAGTTAACCTACATAGTCCAAGGGCCCGCTAGTTAACCTACATAGTCCAAGGTCTGCTAGTTAACCTAGATAGTCAAAGTGCCCGCTGGATAACCTAGACAGTCCAAGTGCCCGTTAGGTTACCTACATAGTCCAAATGCCCGTTCGTTAACCTAGATAGTCCAAGTGCCCGCTAGGTAACCTACATAGTCCAAGGGCCCGCTAGGTAACCTAGAGAGTCCAAGTGCCCGCTAGTTAACCTACATAGTCCAAGTGCCTGCCAGGTAACCTACATTGTCCAAGTTCCCGCTAGGTAACTTAGATAGTCCAAGTGCCCGTTCGTAAACCTAGAAGTCCAAGTGCCCGCTAGGTAACCTAGACAGTCCAAGTGCCCGCTAGGTTACTTGCATAGTCCAAGTGCCCGTTCGTTAACCTAGATAGTCCAAGTGTCCGCTAGGGAACCTATATATTCCAAGTGCTATCTAGGTAAACTAGATAGTCCAAGGGCCCGCTAGTTAACCTAGATAGTCCAAGGGCTCGCTGTTAACTTTGATAGTCCAAGTGCCCGTTAGTTAACCTAGATCATCCAAGTGCCCGCTAGTTAACCTACATAATCTAAGTGCCCGTTAGCTAACCTAGATAGTCCAAGGGCCCGCTAGTTGACCTACATAGTCCAAGTGCCAGCTAGGTAACCTAGATAGTACAAGTGCCTGCTAGAGAACCTAGATAGTCCAAGTGCCTGTTAGCTAACCTAGATAGTCCATGTGGCGGCTAGGTAACCTACATAGTCCAAGTGCCAGTTCGTTAACCTAGATAATCCAAGGGCCCGCTAGGTAACCTAGACAGTCCTAGTGCCCACAAGTTAACCTACGTAGTCCAAGTGCCCGATAGAGAACCTACATAATCCAAGTGCCCGCTTGGCAACCTACATAGTCCAAGTGCCCGTTATTTAACCTAGACAGTCAAAGTGCCTGCTAGGTAACCTAGATAGTCCTAGTGTCCGCTAGGTAACCTACAAACTCTAAGTGCCCGCTAGGTTATCTATATAGTCCAAATGCCCGCTAGGAAACCTACATAGTCCAAGTGCCCTCTAGTTAACCTAGATCGTCCAAGTGCCCGCTAGTTTACATACATAGTCCAAGGGCCCGCTAGTTAATCTAGATAGTCCAAGTGCCTGCTAGGTAACCTAGATAGTCCAAGTGCACGCTAGTTAACCTAGATAGTCCAAGTTCCCGCTAGTTAACCTAGATAGTCCAAGTGCCTGCTAGGTAACCTACATAGTGCAAGAGTCCGCTAGTTAACCTACATATTTCAAGTGCCCGCTAGTTAACATAGATAGTCCAAGTGCCCGCTAGGGAACGTACCTAGTCCATGTGCCCGCTAGGTAACTTAGATAGTGCAAGTGCCCTCTAGTTACCTAGATAGTTCTAGTACCCGCTAGGTAACCTAGATCGTCCAAGGGCCCCCTAGTTAGCCTACATAGTCCAAGTGCCCGCTAGGTAACCTAGATAGTCCAAGTGCCCGATCGGTAACCTAGATAGTCCAAGTGCCCTTTAGAGAACCTAGATAGTCCAAGGGCCCGCTAGTAAACCTACATAGTCCATGGGCCCGCTAGTTAACCTACATAGTGCAAGTGTCCGCTAGTAAACCTACATATTCCAAGTGCCCGCTAGTTAACCTACATAATCAAAGTTCCCGTTAGCTAACCTTGGTAGTAGAAGGGCCCGCTAATTGACCTACATAGTCCAAGTTCCAGCTAGTTAACCTAGATAGTACAAGTGCCCCCAAGCTAACCTAGATAGTCCAAGTGGCGGCTAGGTAACCTAAATAGTCCAAGTGCCTTTTCGTTAACCTAGATAATCCAAGTGCCTGCTAGGTAACCTAGATAGTCCAAGTGCCCGCTAGTTAACCTAGATAGTCTCGTGCCCGTTAGTTAACGTAGATAGTCCAAGTGCCCACTATGGGACGTACATATTCCAAGGGCCCGCTAGGTAACCTAGATAATCCAAGTGCGCGCTAGGGTATGTACATAGTCCAAGTGCCTGCTAGGAAACCTAGATAGTCCAAGTGCCCGCTTGTTAACCTACATAGTCCACGGGCCCACTAGTTAACCTACAGAGTCGAAGGTCTGCTAATTAACCTAGATAGTCAAAGTGCCCGCTAGGTAACCTAGACAGTCCAAGTGCCCGCTAGGTTACCTACATAGTCCAAGTGCCCTTTCGTTAACCTAGATAGTCCAAGTGCCCGCTAGGTAACCTACATAGTCCAAGGGCCCGCTAGGTAACCGAGATAGTCCAAGTGCCCGCTAGGTAACCTAGATAGTCCAAGTGCCCGCTAGTTAACCTACATAGTCCAAGTGCCCGCTAGGTAACCTAGATAGTGAAAGTGCCCGTTAGGTAACCTAGATAGTCCAAGTGCCTGCTAGGTAACCTACATGTCCAAGTTCTGGCTAGGTAAACTAGATAGTCAAAGTGCCCGTTACCTAACCTAGATAGTCCAAGTGCCCGCTAGGCAACATACATAGTCCAAGTGCCCGTTCGTTAACCTAGAAGTCCAAGTGCCTGGTATGTAACCTAGACAGTCCAAGTGCCCGTTTGTTAACCTAGAAGTCCTAGTGCATGCTAGGGAACCTATATAGTCCAAGTGCTATCTAGGTAACCTAGATAGTCCAAGGGCCCGCTAGTTAACCTACATAGTCCAAGGGCTCGCTTGTTAACTTTGATAGTCCAAGTGCCCGTTAGTTAACCTAGATCGTCCAAGTGCCCGCTAGTTAACCTAGATAGTCCAAGTGTCCTCTAGTTAACCTACATAGTCCAAGTGCCCGCTAGTTAACGTAGATAGTCCAAGTGCCCGCTAGAGAAGGTACATAGTCAAAGTGCCCGCTTGGTAACCTAGAGAGTGCAAGTGCCCGCTAGTTAACCTACATAGTCCAAATGCCTGCTAGGTAACCTAGATACTCCAAGGGCCTGCCAGTTAACCTACATAGTCCAAGTACCCGCTAGGTAACCTACATAGTGCAAGTGTCCGCTAGTTAACCTACATAGTCAAAGTGCCCGCTAGTTAACCTAGATAGTCCAAGTGCCCGCTAGGTAACCTACATAGTGCAAGTGTCCGCTAGTTAACCTAGATCGTCCAATTGTCCGCTAGTTAGCCTACATAGTCCAAGTGCCCGCTAGGTAACCTAGATAGTCCAAGTGCCCGTTCGGTAACCTAGATAGTCCAAGTGCCCTTTAGGGAACCTAGATAGTCCAAGTGCCCACTAGGGACCCTACATAGTCCAATTGCTCGCTCTGGAACATACATAGTCCCAGTGCCCGTTAGTTAACCTGGATAATCCAAGTGCCCGCTAGTTAACCTAGATAGTCCAAGTGCCCGCTAGGTAACCTACATAGTCCAAGTGCCCGCTGGGTAACCTATATAGTCCAATGCCCGCTAGGGAACCTACACAGTCCAAGTGCCCGCTAGTTAACCTAGATAGTCCAAGTGCCCGCTAGTTAACCAGAATCATCAAAGTGCCCTCTAGTTAACATAGATAGTCCAAGTGCCCGCTAGGTAACCTAGATAGTGCAAGTGCCCGCTAGTTAACCTAGATACTCCAAGTTTCCGCTAGGTAACCTAGACAGTCCAAGGGACCACTAGGCTACGTACATAGTCCAAGTGCCCGTTCGTTAACCTAGATAGTCCAAGTGCCCTCTAGGGAACGTAGATAGCCCAAGTGCCCGCTAGGGAACGTACATAGTCCAAGTGCCCATAGGTAACCTAGAGTGTCCAAGTGCCCGCTAGTTAACCTACATAGTCCAAGTGCCGGCTAGTTAACCTAGATAGTCCAAGTGCCTGCTAGGTAACCTACATAGTGCAAGTGTCCGCTAGTTAACCTACATATTCCAAGTGCCCGCTAGTTAACATAGATAGTCCAAGTGCCCGCTAGGTAACCTAGATAGTGCAAGTGCCCGCTAGTTAACCTAGATAGTTCAAGTACCCGCTAGGTAACCTAGATCGTCCAAGGGTCCCCTAGTTAGCCTACATAGTCCTACTGCCCTTTAGGTAACCTAGATAGTCCAAGTGCCCGTTCGGTAACCTAGATAATCCAAGTGCCCTTTAGGGAACCTAGATAGTCCAAGTGCCCGCTAGTAAACCTACATAGTCCATGGGCCCGCTAGTTAACCTACATATTCCAAGTGCCCGCTAGTTAACCTACATAATCTAAGTGCCCGTTAGCTAACCTAGATTGTCCAAGGGCCCGCTAGTTGTCCTACATAGTCCAAGTGCCAGCTAGGTATCCTAGATAGTACAATTGCCCGCTAGGGAACCTAAATAGTCCAAGTGCCTGTTAGCTAACGTAGATAGTCCAAGTGGCGGCTAGGTAACCTACATAGTCCAAGTGCCCGTTCGTTAACCTAGATAATCCAAATGCCCGCTAGGTAACCCAGAGAGTCCAAGTGCGCGCTAGTTAACCTACAGAGTCCAAGTGCCCGATAGGGAACCTACATAATCCAAGTGCCCGCTAGGGAACCTACATAGTCCAAGTGCCCGCTAGGCAACCTACATAGTCCAAGTGCCCACTAGTTAACCTACATAGCCCACGTTCCCCCTAGGTAACCTAGATAGTCCAAGTACCTGCTAGTTAACCTACATAGTCCAAATGCCCTCTAGGTAACCTACATAGTCCAAGTGCCCGATAGGGAACCTACATAATCCAAGTGCTCGCTAGGGAACCTACATAGTACAAGTGCCCGTTAGGTAACCTAGATAGTACAAATGGCCGCCAGGAAACCCACATAGTCCAAGGGCCCGCTAGGGAACCTACATAGTCCAGGGAACCGCTAGGTAACCTAGATAATCCAAGTGCCCGCTAGGTAACCTAGATAGTCTAAGTTCCCGTTAGTTAACCTAGATAGTCCAAGTGCCCGCTAGGTAACCTAGATAGTCAAAGTGCCCTTTAGGTAACCTACATAGTCCAAGTGCCAGCTAGGTAACCTAGATAGTGAAAGTGCCCGTTAGGTAACCTAGATAGTCCAAGTGCCTGCTAGGTAACCTACATTATCCAAGTTCCCGCTAGGTAATCTAGATAGTCCAAGTGCCCGTAACCTAACCTAGATAGTCCAAATGCCCGCTAGGCAACATACATAGTCCAAGTGCCCGTTCGTTAACCTAGAAGACCAAGTGCCCGCTATGTAACCTAGAAGGTCCAAGTGCCGCTAGGTTACCTGCATAGTCCAAGTGCCCATTCGTTAACCTAGATAGTCCTAGTGCCTGCTAGGTAACCTACATAGCCCAAGTGCCCGTTCGTTAACCTCGATAGTCCAAGTGCCCGCTAGGTAACCTATATAGTCCAAGTGCCCGCTAGTCAACCTAGATCGTCCAAGTGCCCGCTAGTTAACCTACATAGTCCAAGTGCCAGCTAGGTAACCTAGATAGTGAAAGTGCCCGGTAGGTAACCTAGATAGTCCAAGTGCCTGCTAGGAAACCTACATTGTCCAAGTTCCCGCTAGGTTACTTAGATAGTCCAAGTGCCCGTTAGCTAACCTAGATAGTCCAAGTGCCCGCTAGGCAACATACATAGTCCAAGTGCCCGTTCGTTAACCTAGAAGTCCAAGTGCCGCTATGTAACCTAGACAGTCCAAGTCCCCTTTCGTTAACCTAGATAGTCCAAGTGCCCGCTAGGGAACCTACATAATCCAAGTGCCCGCTAGGCAACCTACATAGTCCAAGTGCCCGTTAGTTAACCTAGATAGTCAAAGTGCCTGCTAGGTAACTTAGATAGTCCAAGTGCTCGCTAGGTAAGCTAGATAGTCCAAGTGCCCGCTAGGTAACCTAGATAGTCCAAATGCCCGCTAGGGAAGCTGCATAGTCCAAGTGCCCGCTAGTTTGCCTAGATAGTCCAAGTGCCTGCTAGTAAACCTACATAATCCATGGCCCGCTAGTTAACCTACATAGTGCAAGGGCCCGCTAGTTAACCTAGATCGTGTAAGTGTCCGCTAGTTAACCTACATAGTCCAAATGCCCGCTAGTTAACCTATATACCAAGTGCCCGCTACGTAACCTAGATAGTCCAAGGACACGCTAGTTAACCTACATAGTACAAGTGCCCGCTAGGCAACCTAGATTGTCCAAGTGCCCGCTAAGGAACCTACATAGTCCAAGTGCCCGCTAGTTAACCTAGATAGTCCAAGTGCCTGCAAGGTAACCGACATAGTGCAAGTGTCCGCTAGTTAACCTACATATTCCAAGTGCCCGCCAGTTAACATAGATAATCCAAGTGCCCGCTAGGGAACATACATAGTCCAAGTTCCCGCTAGATAACCTAGATAGTTCAAGTGCCCGTTCGGTAACCAAGATAGCCCAAGTGCCCTTGAGGGAACCTAGATAGTCCAAAGGCCCGCTAGTAAACCTACATAGTCCATGGGCCCGCTAGTTAACCTACATAGTGCAAGTGTCCGCTAGTTAACCTACAAATTCCAAGTGCCCCCTAGTTAAACTACATAATCTAAGTGCCCGTTAGCTAACATAGGAAGTATAAGGGCCCGCTAGTTGACCTACATAGTCCAAGTGCCAGCTAGGTAACCTAGATAGTACAAGTGCCTGCTAGGGATCCTAGATAGTCCAAGTGCCTGTTAGCTAACCTAGATAGTCAAGTGGCGGTTAGGTAACCTACATAGTCCAAGTGCCCGTTCGTTAACCTAGATAATCTAAGTGCCCGCTAGGTAACCTAGACAGTCCAAGTACCCGCTAGTTAACCTACATAGTCCAAGTGCCCGATAGGGAACCTACATAATCCAAGTGCCGGCTAGGGAACCTACATAGTCCAAGTGCCCGCTAGGCAACCTACATAGTCCAATGCCCGTTATTTAACCTAGATAGTCAAAGTGCCTGCTAGGTAACCTACATAGTCCAAGTGCCCGATAGGGAACCTACATAATCCAAGTGCCCGCTAGGGAACCTACATAGTCCAAGTTCCCGCTTGGTAACCTTAATAGTCCAAATGCCCGCTAGGGAAACTACATAGTCCAAGTGCTCGCTAGGGAACCTACATAGTCCAAGGGCCCGCTAGGGAACCTACATAGTCCAAATGCCCATTAGTTAACCTAGATAGTCCCAGTGCCTGCTTGGTAAAGTAGATAGTCCAACAGCCACCTAGGTAACCTACATACACCAAGAACCCACTATAACGTAGATAGTTCAAGTGCCAGCTAGGTAACCTAGATAGTTCTTGTGCCCGTTACCTAACCTAGATAGTCCAATTGCCCGCTATGCAACATACATAGTCCAACTGCCCGTTCTTTAACCTAGAAGTCCAAGTGCCTGCTAGGTAACCTAGACTCTCCAAGTGCCTGCTAGGTTACCTACATAGTCCAAATGCCCGTTCGGTAACCTAGATAGTGCAAGTGCCCGGTAGTTAACCTAGATAGTCCAAGTGCCCACTAGGTAACCTAGATAGTCCAAGGGCCCGCTAGTTAACCTACATAGTCCAAGTGCCCGGTAGTTAACTTACATAGTTCAAGTGTCCGTAGGGAACATACAGAGTCCAAGTGCCCGCTAGTTAACCTAGATAGTCCAAGTGCCTGCAAGGTAACCGACATAGTGCAAGTGTCCGATAGTTAACCTACATATTCCAAGTGCCCGCCAGTTAACATAGATAATCCAAGTGCCCGCTCTGGAACATACAAAGTCCAAGTGCCCGTTAGCTAACCTAGAGAGTCCAAGTGCCCGCTAGTTAACATTGATCATCCAAGTGCCCGCTAGTTAACCTACATAGTCCAAGGGCCCGCTAGTTAACCTACGTAGTCCAAGGTCCGCTAGTTAACCTAGATAGTCCAAGTGCTCGCTAGGTAACCTACATAGTACAAGGGCCCGCTAGTTGACCTAGATAGTCCAAGTGCCCGCTAGTTAACCTAGATAGTCCAAGTGCACGCTAGGTAACCTAAGTAGTCCAAATGTCCGTTAGGGATCCTACATAGTCCAAGTGCCCGCTAGGTAACCTACATAGTCCAAGTGCCTGCTAGTTAACCCAGATAGTCCAAGTGCCTGGTAGTAAACCTACATAATCCATGGGCCCGCTAGTTAATCTACATAGTGCAAGGGTCCGCTAGTTAACCTAGATCGTGCAAGTGTCCGCTAGTTAGCCTATATAGTCCAAGTGCCCGCTACGTAACCTAGATAGTCCAAGGGCACGCTAGTTAACCTACATAGTGCAAGTGCCCGCTAGGCAACATAGATAGTCCAAGTGCCCGCTAAGGAACCTACATAGTCCAAGTGCACGCTAGTTAACCTATATAGTCCAAGTGCCCGCTAGTTAACATAGATAGTCCAAGTGCCTGCTAGGTAACCTACATAGTGCAAGTGCCCGCTAGTTGACCTAGATAGTTCAAGTACCCGCTACATCGTCCCAGGGCCCGCTAGTTAACCTAGATAGTCCAAGTGCCCGCTAGTTAACCTACATAGTCTAAGTGCCCGCTAGGTAACCTAGACAGTTCAAGTGACCACTAGGTTACCCACATAGTCCAAGTGCCCGTTCGTTAACCTACATAGTCCAAGTGCCCGCTAGGTAACCAATATAGTCCAAATGCCCGCTAGGGGCCCTAATATTCCAAATGCCCGCTAGTTAACCTAGATAGTCCAAGTGCTCACTAGTTACCCTAGATAGTCCCAGTGCCCGCTAGTTAACCTAGATAGCCCAAGTGCCCGCTAGGGAACCTATCTAGTCCAATTACCCGCTAGGAAACGTACATAGTCCAAGTGCCCGCTAGGTAACGTACATAGTCCAAGTGCCCGCTAGGTAACGTAGATAGTCCAAGTGCCCGCTAGGGAACGTACATAGTCCAAGTGCCCACTAGGGAACCTAGATAGTCCAATTGCCCGCTAGGTAACCTACATAGTCCAAGTACCCGCTAGGTAACCTAGATAGTGCAAGTGACCGCTAGTTAAACTAGATAGTTGAAGTACCCGCTAGGTAACCTAGATCGTCCAAGGGCCCCCTAGTTAGCCTACATAGTCCGAGTGCCCGCTAGGTAACCTAGATAGTCCAAGTGCCCGTTCGGTAACCTAGATAGTCTAAGTGCCCTTTAGGGAACCTAGATAGTCCAAGGGCCCGCTAGTAAACCTACATAGTCCTTGGGCCCGCTAGTCAACCTACATAGTGCAAGTGTCCGCTAGTTAACCTACATATTCCAAGTGTCCGCTATTTAACCTACATAATCTAAGTGCCAGCTAGGTAACCTAGATAGTACAAGTGCCTGCTAGGGAATCTAGATAGTCCAAGTGCCTGTTAGCTAACCTAGATAGTCCAAGTGGCGGCTAGGTAACCTATATAGTCCAAGTGCCCGTTCGTTAACCTAGATCATCCAAGTGCCCGCTAGGTAACCTAGACAGTCCAAGTGCCCGCTAGTTAACCTACATAGTCCAAGTGCCCGATAGGGAACCTACATAATCCAAGTGCCCGCTCGGCAACCTATATACTCCAGGTGCCCGTTAGTTAACCTAGATAGTCAAAGTGCCTGCTAGGTAACCTAGATAGTCCAAGGGCACGCTAGTTAACCTACGTAGTGCAAGTGCCCGC
The DNA here is from genome assembly GCF_050624435.1 of Tenrec ecaudatus. Lineage (NCBI taxonomy): Eukaryota > Metazoa > Chordata > Mammalia > Afrosoricida > Tenrecidae > Tenrec > Tenrec ecaudatus. The sequence continues at coordinate 346,553 of NW_027457674.1, forward strand.
TAGGCAACCTAGATAGTCCAAGTGCCCGCTAAGGAACCTACATAGTCCAAGTGCACACTAGTTAACCTATATAGTCCAAGTGCCCGCTAGTTAACCTAGATAGTCCAAGTGCCTGCTAGGTAACCTACATAGTGCAAGTGTCCGCTAGTAAACCTTCATAGTCCAAGTGCCCGCTAGTTAACCTAGATAGTTCAAGTACCCGCTAGGTAACCTAGATAGTCCAAGGGCCCCCTAGTTGGCCTACATAGTCCAAGTGCCCGCTAGGTAACCTAGATAGTCCAAGTGCCTTTTCGGTAACCTAGATAGTCCAAGTGCCCTTTAGGGAACCTAGATAGTGGAAGGGCCTGCAAGTAAACCTTCATAGTCCAAGGGCCCGCTAGTTAACCTACATCTTCCAAGTGCCCGCTAGTTAACCTACATAATCTAAGTGCCCGTTAGCTAACCTAGATAGTCCAAGGGCCCGCTAGTTGACCTACATAGTCCAAGTGCCAGCTAGGTATCCTAGATAGTACAAGTGCCCGCTAGGTAACCTAGATAGTCCAAGTGCCCGTTAGTTAACCTAGATAGTCCAAGTGCCCACTAGGGGACGTACTTAGTCCATGTGCCCATTAGCTAACCTAGATAGTCCAAGTGCCCGCTAGTTAACAGTGATCATCCAAGTGTCCGCTAGTTAACCTAGATAGTCCAAGTGCCCTCTAGTTAACCTAGATTGTCCAAGTGCCCGCTAGTTAACCTACATAGTCCAAAGGCCCGCTAGTTACCCTACATAGTCCAAGGTCCGCTAGTTAACCTAGATAGTCCTAGTGCTCGCTAGTTAACCTACATAGTACAAGGGCCCACTAGTTGACCTAGATAGTCCAAGTGCCCGCTAGGTAACCTAAGTAGTCCAAATATCCGATAGGGATCCTACATAATCCAAGTGCCCGCTAGGTAACCTACATTGTCCAAGTGCCCGTTCATTAACCTAGATAGTCCAAGTGCCCGCTAGGTAACCTAGACTGTCCAAGTGCCCGCTAGGTTACCTACATAGTCCAAGTGCCCGTTCGTTAACCTAGATAGTCCAAGTGCCCGTTCGTTAACCTAGATAGTCCAAGGGCCCGCTAGGTAACCTAGATAATCCAAGTGTCCGCTAGATAACCTAGAGTCCAAGTGCTCGCTAGTTAACCTACATAGTCCAAATGCCCGCTATGTAACCTAGATAATCAAAGTGGCCGTTAGGTAACCTAGATAGTCCAAGTGCCCGCTAGGTAACTTACATTGTCCAAGTTCCCGATAGGTAACCTAGATAGTCCAAGTGCCCGTTACCAAACCTAGATAGTCCAAGTGCCCGCTAGGCAACCTACATAGTCCAAGGGCCCACTAGTTAACCTAGATAGTCCAAGTGTCCTCTAGTTAACCTACATAGTCCAAGTGCCCGCTAGTTAACCTATATACCAAGTGCCCGCTACGTAACCTAGATATTCCAAGGGCATGCTCATTAACCTATATCGTCCAAGTGCCCGCTAGGCAACCTAGTTAGTCCAAGTGCCCGCTAAGGAACCTACATAGTCCAAGTGCCCGCTAGTTATCCTAGATAGTCCAAGTGCCCGCTAGTTAACCTAGATAGTCCAAGTGCCTGCTAGGTAACCTACATAGTGCAAGTGTCCGATAGTTAACCTACATATTCCAAGTGCCCGCTAGTTAACATAGATAGTCCAAATGCCCTCTAGGGAACGTACATAGTCCAAGTGCCCGCTAGGTAACCAAGATAGTTCAAGTACCCGCTAGGTAACCTAGTTCATCAAAGGGCCCCCAAGTTAGCCTACATACTCCCAGTGCCCGCTAGGTAACCTAGAAAGTCCAAGTGCCCTTTAGGGAACCTAGATAGTCCAAGTGCCCTTTAGGGAACCTAGATAGTCCAAGTGGCGGCTAGGTAACCTACATAGTCCAAGTGCCCGTTCGTTAACCTAGATAATCCAAGTGCCCGTTCGTTAACCGAGATAATCCAAGTGCCCATTAGGTAACCTAGACAGTCCAAGTGCCCGCTAGTTAACCTACAAAGTCCAAGTGCCCTATAGGGAACCTACATAATCCAAGTGCCCGCTAGGCAACCTACATAGTCCAAGTGCCCGTTAGTTAACCTAGATAGTCAAAGTGCCTGCTACGTAACTTAGATTGTCCAAATGCCCGCTAGGTAACCTACATAGTCCAAGTGCCCGCTAGGTAACCTAAATAGTCCAAATGCCTGCTAGGGAAACTACATAGTCCAAGTGCCCGTTAGTTATCCTAGATAGTCCAAGTGCCTGCTAGTAAACCTACATAATCCATGGGCCCGCTAGTTAGCCTACATAGTGCGAGTGTCCGCTAGTTCACCTACATCGTCCAAGGGCCCGCAAGTTAACCTAGATAGTCCAAGTGCCCGCTAGTTAACCTACATAGTCCAAGTGCCCGCTAGGTAACCTAGACAGTTCAAGTGACCACTAGGTTACCCACATAGTTCAAGTGCCCGTTCGTTAACCTACACAGTCCAAGTGCCCGCTAGGTAACCAATATAGTCCAAATGCCCGCTAGGGGCCCTAATATTCCAAATGCCCGCTAGTTAACCTAGATAGTCCAAGTGCTCGCTAGTTAACCTAGATAGTCCCAGTGCACGCTAGTTAACCTAGATAGACCAAGTGCCCGCTAGTTAACCTACATAGTCCAAGTGCCTGGTAGGTAACCTAGATAGTCCAAGTGCCCACTAGTTAACCTACAAAGTCCAGGTTCCCCCTAGGTAACCTAGATAGTCCAAGGGCCCGCTCGGTAACCTACATAGTCCAAATGCCTGATACGGAACCTATATAGTCCAAGTGCCCACTAGGTAACCTACATTGTCCATTTGCCCGCTAGTAACCTACATAGTCCAAATGCCCACTAGTTAACCTACATAGTCCAAGTGCCTGATAGGGAACCTACATAATCCAAGTGCCCGCTAGGGAACCTACGTAGTCCAAGTGCCCGTTAGGTAACCTTGATAGTCCAAATGCCCGCTAGGGAACCCACATAGTCCAAGTGCTCACTAGGGAACCTACATAGTCCAAGTTCCCGTTAGTTAACCTAGATAGTCCCAGTGCCCGCTTGGTAACTTAGATATTCCAACAGCCCTCTAGGTAACCTACATACTCCAAGAACCGACTATAACGTAGATAGTTCAAGTGCCAGCTAGGTAACCTAGATAGTTCTTGTGCCGCTAGGTAACCTACAATGTCTAAGTGCCCGCTAGGTTATCTATATAGTCCAAAAGCCCGCTAGGGAATCTACATAGTCCAAGGGCCCGCTAGTTAACGTAGATAGTCCAAGTGCCCCTAGTTAATCTACATAGTCAAAGGGCCCGCTAGTTAACCTACAAAGTCCAAGTACCCGCTAAAAACCTAGATAGTCCAAGTGCCCTCTAGTTAACCTAGATCGTCCAAGTTCCCCCTAAGAAACCTAGATAGTCCAAGTGCCCGTTACCTAATCAAGATAGTCCAATTGCCCGCTATGCAACATACATAGTCCAAGTGCCCGTTCATTAACCTAGAAGTCCAAGTGCCCGCTAGGTAACCTAGACTCTCCAAGTGCCCGCTAGGTTACCTACATAGTCCAAATGCCCGTTCCGTAACCTAGATAGTGCAAGTGCCCGGTAGTTAACCTACATAGTCCAAGTGCCCGCTAGGTAACCTAGATAGTCAAAGGGCCCGCTAGTTAACCTACATAGTCCAAGTGCCCGGTACTTAACTTACATAGTTCAAGTGTCCGTAGGGAACATACAGAGTCCAACTGACCGCTAGGGAACCTACATATTCCAAGTGCCCGCTAGGCAATCTACATAGTCCACGGGCCCGCTAGTTAATGTCGATAGACCAAGTGCCGCTAGTTAATCTACATAGTTCAAGGGCCCGCTAGTTAACCTACATAATCCAAGTACCCGCTAGTTAACCTAGATCGTCCAAGTGTCCGCTAATTAACCTACATAGTACAAGTGCCCGCTAGGGAACCTAGATAGTCCAAGTGCCCGCTCTGGAAACTACATAGTCCAAGTGACGGCTAGGGAACCTACATAGTCCAAGTGCCCGCTCTGGAACATACATAGTCCAAGTGCCCGCTATGGAATCTACATAGTCCAAGGGCCTGCTAGTTACCCTACATAGTCCAAGTACCCGCTAGTTAACCTAGATCGTCCAAGTGCCCACTAGGTAACCTATATAGTCCAAGAGCCCGCTAGTTAACCTACATAGTCCAAGGGCCCGCTAGTTAACCTACATCGTCCAATGGCCCCCTAGTTAACCTAGATAGTCCAAGTGCCCGCTAGTTAACCTACATAGTCCAAGTGCCCGCGAGGTAACCTAGACATTTCAAGTGACCACTAGGTTACCTACATAGTCCAAGTGCCCGTTCGTTAACCTACATAGTCCAAGTGCCCGCTAGGTAACCAATATAGTCCAAATGCCCTCTAGGGGCCCTAATAGTCCAAATGCCCGCTAGTTAACCTAGATAGTCAAAGTGCTCGCTAGTTAACCTAGATAGTCCAAGTGCCCGCTAGTTAACCTAGATAGACCAAGTGCCCGCTAGGGAACCTATCTAGTCCAAGTACCCGCTAGGAAACGTACATAGTCCAAGTGCCCGCTAGGTAACGTACATAGTCTAAGCGCCCGCTAGGTAACCTAGATAGTCCAAGGGCCTGCTAGGTAACGTACATAGTCCAAGTGCCTGCTAGGTAACCTAGATAGTCCCAGTGCCCACTAGTTAACCTACATAGTCCAGGTTCCCCCTAGGTAACCTAGATAGTCCAAGGGCCCGCTAGGTAACCTACATTGTCCTAGTGCCCCCTAGTTAACCTACATTCTCCACGTGCCCTATAGGGAACCTACATAGTCCAAGTGCCCGCTAGGTAACCTGCATGGTCCAAATGCCCGCTAGTTAACCTACATAGTCCAAGTGCCCGCTAGGGAACTTACATAGTCCAAGTTCCCGATAGGGAACTTACATAATCCAAGTGCCCGCTAGTTGACCTACATAGTCCAAGTGCCCGCTAGTTAACCTACATAGTCCAAGTGCCTGATAGGGAACCTACATTATCCAAGTGCCCGCTAGGGAACCTAAATTGTCCAAGTGCCCGTTAGTTAACCTAGATAGTCCAAGTGCCCGCAAGGTAACCTTGATAGTCCAACAGCCCGGTAGGTAACCTACATACTCCAAGTACCCGCTAGGTAACATAGATAGTTCAAGTGCCTGTTAGGTAACCTAGATAGTCCAAGTGCCCGCTAGTTAACCTACAAAGTCTAAGTGCCCGCTAAGTAATCTATATAGTCCAAATAACCGCTAGGGAGCCTACATAGTCCAAATGCCCGCTAGGTAACCTAGATAGTCTTGGGGCCACTAGGTAACCTATATAGTCCTAGTGCCCCCTAGTTAACCAACATTTTCCAAGTACCCGATAGGGAACCTACATAGTCCAAGTACCCGCTAGGTAACCTACAGAATCCAAATGCCCTCTAGTTAACCTACATAATCCAAGTGCCCGCTAGTTGACCTACATAGTCCAAGTTCCCGCTAGGTTTCCTTTATAATCCTAGTGCCTGCTAGGGAACCTTCATAGTACTAGTGCCAGCTAGGTAACCTAGATAGTCCAAGTGCCCGCTTGTTAACCTAGATAGTCCTAGTGCCCCTTAGTTAACCTAGAGTGTCCAAGTGCCCACTAGGGGATGTACTAAGTCCATGTGCCTGTTAGCTAACCTAGATAGTCAAAGTGCCCGTTAGTTAACATTGATCATCAAAGTGCCCGCTAGTTAACCTAGATAGTCCAAGTGCACGCTAGTTAACCTACATAGTCCAAGGGCCCGCTAGTTAACCTACGTAGTCCAAGGTCCGCTAGTCAACCTAGATAGTCCAAGTGCTCGCTAGTTAACCTACATAGTAGAAGGGCCCGCTAGTTGACCTAGATAGTCCAAGTGCCCGCTAGTTAACCTAGTTATTCCAAGTGCCCGCTAGGTAACCTACATAGTCCAAGTGCCCGTTACTTAACCTAGATAGTCCAAGTGCCCGCTAGGAAACCTACATAGTCCAAGGGCCCGCTAGGTAACCTAGATAGTCCAAGTGTCCGCTAGGTAACCTAGAGTCCAAATCCTCGCTAGTTAACCTACATAATCCAAGTGCCCGCTATGCAACCTAGATAGTCAAAGTGCCCGTTAGGTAACCTAGATAGTCCAAGTGCCCGCTAGGTAACTTAAATTGTCCAAGTTCCGGCTAGGTAACCTAGATACTCAAGGTGCCCGTTACCTAACCTAGATAGTCCAAGTGCCCGCTAAGCAACCTACATAGTCCAAGTGCCCGTTCGTTAACCTAGAAGTTCAAGTGCCCGCTAGGTACCCTAGACAGTCCAAGTGCCCGCTAGGTTACCTGCATATTCCAAGTGCCCGTTCGTTAACCTAGATAGTCCACGTGCCCACTAGGTAACCTACATAGTCCAAGTGCCCGCTAGGTAACCTATATAGTCCATGTGGCCGCTAGGTAACCCAGATAATCCAAGGGCCCGCTAGTTAACCTACATAGTCCAAGGGCTCACTTGTTAACTTTGATAGTCCAAGTGCCTGCTAGTTAACCTAGATCGTCCAAGTGCCCGCTAGTTAACCTAGATAGTCCTAGTGCCCGTTAGTTAACCTAGAGTGTCCAAGTGCCCACCAGGGGACGTACTTAGTCCAAGTGCCCGTTAGCTTACCTAGATAGTCCAAGTGCCCGCTAGTTAACATTGATCATCCAAGTGCCCGCTAGTTAACCTAGATAGTCCAAGTGCACGCTAGTTAACCTAGATAGTCCAAGTGCACTTTAGTTAACCTAGATCGTCCATATGCCCGCTAAGAAACCTAGACATCTAAGTGCCCGTTAAGTAACCTAGATAGTCCAAGTGCCCGCTAGGTAACCTACATAGTCCAAGTTCCCACTAGGTAACCTAGGTAGTCCAAGTGCCCGTTACCTAAACTAGATAGTCCCATTACCCGCTATGCAACATACATAGTCCAAGTGCCCGTTCGTTAACCTAGAAGTCCAAGTGCCCGCTAGGTAACCTAGACTATCCAAGTGCCCGCTAGGTTACGTACATAGTCCAAGTGCCCGCAAGGTAACCTACATAGTCCAAGGGCCCGCTACTTAACCTACATAGTCCAAGTGCCCGGTAGTTAACTTACATAGTTCAAGCGTCCATAGGGAACATACATAGTCCAAGTGCCCGCTAGGGAACATACATAGTCCAAGTGCCCGCTAGGGAATCTACATAGTCCAAGGGCCCGCTAGTTAATGTATATAGTCCAAGTTCCGCTAGTTAAAGTACATAGTTCAAGGGCCCGCTACTTAACCTAGATCGTCCAAGTGTCCGCTAGTTAACCTACATAGTACAAGTGCCCGCTAGGGAATCTAGTTAGTCCAAGTGCCCGCTCTAGAACCTACATAGTCCAAGTGCCTGCTAGGGTACCTACATAGTCCAAGTGCCCGCTAGTTACCCTATATCGTCCAATTGTCCGCTAATTAACCTACATTGTCAAGTGCCCGCTAGGGAACCTAGATAGTCTAAGTGCCCGCTTTGGAACCTACATAATCCAAGTGACTGCGCTGGAACATACATAGTCCAAGTGCCCGCTAGGGAATCTACATAGTTCAAGGGCCCGCTAGTTAACGTAGATAGTCCAAGTGCCGCTAGTTAATCTACATAGTCCAAGGGCCCGCTAGTTAACCTACATAGTCCAAGTACCCGCTAGTTAACCTAGATAGTCCAAATGCCCGCTAGGGAACCAACATAGTCCAAGTGCCCGCTAGGGAACTTACATAGTCCAAGGGCCCGCTAGGGAACCTACATTGTCCAAGTGCCCGTTAGTTAACCTAGATATTCCCAGTGCCCGCTAGGTAACCTAGATAGTCCAACAGCCCGGTAGGTAACCTACATACTCCAAGTACCCGCTAGGTAACGTAGATAGTTCAAGTGCCAGCTAGGAAACCTAGATAGTCCAAGTGCCCGCTAGGTAACCCACAATATCTAAGTGCCCGCTTGGTAATCTATATAGTCCAAATGACCGCTAGGGAGCCTACATAGTCCAAATGCCCGCTAGGTAACCTAGGTAGTCCAAGGGCCCACTAGGAAACCTACATAGACCTAGTGCCCCCTAGTTAACCTACATTCTCCAAGTGCCCGATAGGGAACCTACATAGTCCAAGTGCCCGCTAGGTAACCTACATAGTCCAAGTGCTCTCTAGGGAACCTACATAGTCCAAGTGCCCGTTAAGTAACCTAGATAGTCCAAGTGCCCGCTTGGTAACCTAGATAGTCCAACAGCCCGCTATGTAACCTACATACTCCAAGAACCCGCTAGGTAACGTAGATAGTTCATGTACCAGCTAGGTAAACTAGATAGTCCAAGTGCCCGCTAGGTAACCTAGAAAGTCTAAGTGCCCGCTAGATTATCTATATAGTCCAAATGCCCGCTAGGGAATCTACATAGTCCAAGGGCCCGCTAGTTAACGTAGATAGTCCAAGTGCCGCTAGTTAATCTACATAGTCCACGTGCCCGCTAGTTAACCTACATAGTCCAAATACCCGCTAGTTAACCTAGATCGTCCAAGTGCCCGCTAGGTAACCTACATAGTCCAAGGGCCCGCTAGTTAACCTACATAGTCCAAGGGCCCGCAAGGTAACCCACAAAGTTTAAGGGCCCGCTAGGTTATGTATATAGTCCACATGCCCCCTAGGGAACCTACATGGTCCAAGTGCCCGCTAGGTAACCTAGATAATCAAAGCGCCCCCTAGTTAACCTATATAGTCCAAGTGCCCGCTAGTTAACCTAGATCGTCCAAGTGCCCGCTAGTTAACCAACAGTGTCAATGGACCCGCTAGTTAACCTATATAGTGGAAGAGCCCGCTAGTTAACCTAGATCGTGCAAGTGTCTGCTAGTTAACCTACATAGTCCAAGTGCCAGTTAGCTAACCTAGATATTCCAAGGACCCGCTATTTGACCTATATAGTCCAAGTGCCCGCAGGGTAACCTAGATAATCGAAGTGCCCGCTAGGGAACCTTCATAGTCAAAGTGCCAGCTAGGTAACCTAGATAGTCCAAGTGTCCGCTAGTTAACCTAGATAGTCCAAGTGCCCGCTAGGTAACCTAAGTAGTCCAAATGTCCGATAGGGATCCTACATAGTCCCAGTGCCCGCTAGGTAACCTACATAGTCCAAGTGCCCGTTTGTTAACCTAGATAGTCCAAGTGCCTGCTAGGTAACCTAGATAGTGCAAGTGCCCCCTAGTTAACCTACATAATCCAGGTTCCCCCTAGGTAACCTACATAGTCCAAGTGCCCGCTAGTTAACCTACATAGTCCAAATGCCCGCTAGTTAACCTACATAGTCCAAGTGCCCGATAGGGAACCTACGTAATCCAAGTGCCCGCTAGGGAACCTACATAGTCCAAGTGCCTGTTAGTTAACCTAGATAGTCCAAATGCCCGCTAGGGAACCCACATAGTCCAAGTGCTCGCTAGGGAACCTACATAGTCCAAGGGCCCGCTAGGGAACCTACATAGTCCAAGTGCCCGTTAGTTAACCCAGATAGTCCCAGTGGCCGCTAGGTAACTTAGATAGTCCAACAGCCACCTAGTTAACCTACACACTCCAAGAACCCGCTATAACGTAGATAGTTCAAGTGCCAGCTAGGTAACCTAGATAGTTCTTGTGCCCATTACCTAACCTAGATAGTCCAATTGCCCGCTATGCAACATACATAGTCCAACTGCCCGTTCTTTAACCTAGAAGTCCAAGTGCCCGCTAGGTAACCTAGACTCTCCAAGTGCCTGCTAGGTTACCTACATAGTACAAATGCATGTTCGGTAATCTAGATTGTGCTAGTGCCCTGTAGTTAACCTACATAGTCCAAGTGCCCGCTAGGTAACCTAGATAGTCCAAGGGCCCGCTAGTTAACCTACATTGTCCAAGTGCCCGGTAGTTAACTTACATATTTCAAGTGTCCGTAGGGACCATACAGAGTCCAAGTGCCTGCTAGGGAACATACATAGTCCAAGGGCCCGCTAGTTAATGTAGATAGTCCAAGTGCCGCTAGTTAATCTACATAGTCCAAGGGCCCGCTAGTTAACCTACATAGTCCAAGTACCCGCTAGTTAACCTAGATCGTCCAAGTGCCCACTATGTAAACTACAAAGTCCAAGGGCCCGCTAGTTAACCTACATAGTCCAAAGGCCCGCTAGTTAACCTACATCGTCCAAGGACCTGCTAGTTAACCTAGATAGTCCAAGTGTCCGCTAGTTAACCTACATAGTCCAAGTGCCCGCGAGGTAACCTAGACATTTTAAGTGACCACTAGGTTACCTACATAGTCCAAGTGCCCTTTCGTTAACTTACATAGTCCAAGTGCCCGCTAGGTAACCAATATAGTCCAAATGCCCGTTAGGGGCCCTAATTGTCCAAATGTCCGCTAGTTAACCTAGATAGTCCAAGTGCCCGCTAGTTAACCTAGATAGACCAAGTGCCCGCTAGGGAACCTATGTAGTCCAAGTACCCGCTAGGAAACGTACATAGTCCAAGTGCCCGCTAGGTAACGTACATAGTCTAAGTGCCCGCTAGGTAACGTAAATAGTCCAAGGGCCTGCTAGGGAACGTACATAGTCCAAGTGCCTGCTAGGTAACCTAGATAGTCCAAGTGCCCAATAGTTAACCTACATAGTCCAGGTTTCCCCTAGGTAACCTAGATAGTCCAAGGGCCCGCTAGGTAAACTACATTGTCCTAGTGCCCCCTAGTTAACCTACATTCTCCAAGTGCCCGATATTGAACCTACATAGTCCAAGTGCCCGCTAGGTAACCTACATGGTCCAAGTGCCCGATACGGAACCTACATAATCCAAGTGCCCGCTAAGGAACCTACATAGTCCAAGTGCCCGTTAGTTAACCTAGATAGTCCAAGTGCCCGCTAGGTAACCTAGATAGTCCAACAGCCCGGTAGGTAACCTACATACTCCAAGTACCCGCTAGGTAACGTAGATAGTTCAAGTGCCTGCTAGGTAACCTAGATAGTCCAAGTGCCCGCTAGGTAACCTACAAAGTCTAAGTGCCCGCTAAGTAATCTATATAGTGCAAATAACCGCTAGGGAGCCTACATAATCCAAATGCCCGCTAGGTAACCTAGATAGTCTAAGGGCCCGCTAGGTATCCTACATAGTCCTAGTGCCCCCTTAGTTAATCTACATTTTCCAAGTGCCCGATAGGGAACCTACATAGTCCAAGTGCCCGATAGGGAACCTACATAATCCAAGTGCCCGCTAGTTGACCAACATAGTCCAAGTGCCCGCTAGGTAACCTAGATAATCCTAGTGCCCGCTAGGGAACCTTCATAGTCTTAGTGCCAGCTAGTTAACCTAGATAGTCCAAGTGCCCGCTAGGTAACCTAGATAATCCAAGTGCCCGCTAGTTAAACTATATTGTCCAAGTGCCCGCTAGTTAACCTAGATAGTCCTAGTGCCTGGTAGTTAACCTAGAGTGTCCAAGTGCCCACTAGGTGACGTACTTAGTCCAAGTGCCCGTTAGCTAACTTAGATAGTCCAAGTGCCCGCTAGTTAACATTGATCATCCAAGTGCCCGCTAGTGAACCTACATAGTCCAAGGGCCCGCTAGTTAACCTACGGAGTCCAAGGTCTGCTAGTTAACCTTGATAGTCCAAGTGCCCGCTAGTTAACCTAGATAGTCCATGTGCCCGCTAGGTAACCTAAGTAGTCCAAATGTCCGATAGGGATCCTACATAGTCCAAGTGCCCGCTAGGTAACCTACATAGTCCAAGTGCCCGTTAGTTAACCTAGATAGTCCAAGTGCCCGCTAGGAAACCTACATAGTCCAAGGGCCCGCTAGGTAACCTAGATAGTCCAAGTGCCCGCTAGGTAATCTAGAGTTCAAGTGCTCGCTACTTAACCTACATAGTCCAAGTGCCCGCTATGTAACCTAGATAGTCAAAGTGCCCGTTACCTAACCTAGATAGTCCAAGTGCCCGCTAGGTAACTTACATTGTCCACGTTCCCGATAGGTAAACTAGATACTCAAAGTGCCCGTTACCTAACCTAGATAGTCCAACTGCCCGCTAAGCAAACTACATAGTCCAAGTGCCCATTCGTTAACCTAGAAATCCAAGTGCCCGCTAGGTAACCTAGATAGTCCAACAGCCCGTTAGGTAACCTACATACTCCAAGTACCCGTTAGTTAACCTAGATGGTCCAAGTGCCCGCTAGGTAACCTAGATAGTCCAACAGCCCGGTAGCTAACCTACATACTCCAAGTACCCGTTAGGTAACGTAGATAGTTCAAGTGACTGCTAGATAACCTAGATAGTCCAAGTGCCCTCTAGGTAACCTACAAAGTCTAAGTGTCCTCTAAGTAATCTATATAGTCCAAATAACCGCTAGGGAGCCTACATAGTCCAAATGCCCGCTAGGTAACCTAGATAGTCTAAGGGCCCGCTAGGTAACCTACATAGTCCTAGTGCCCCCTGGTTAACCTACATTTTCCAAGTGCCCGATAGGGACCCTACATAGTCCAAGTGCCCACTAGGTAACCTACATAGTCCAAATGCCCTCCAGTTAACCTACATAGTCCAAGTGCCCGATAGGGAACCTACATAGTCCAAGTGCCCGCTAGGTAACCTAGATAATCCTAGTGCCCGCTAGGGAACCTTCATAGTCCTAGTGCCAGCTACGTAACCTAGATAGTCCAAGTGCCCGCTAGTTAACCTAGATAGTCCTAGTGCCCGTTAGTTAATCTAGAGTGTCCAAGTGCCCACTAGGGGACGTACTTAGTCCAAGTGCCCGTTAGCCAACCTACGTAGTCCAAGGGCCTGCTAGTTAACCTACGTAGTCCATGGTCCGCTAGTTAACCTAGATAATCCAAGTGCTCGCTAGTTAACCTACATAGTACAAGGGCCCGCTATTGACCTAGATAGTTCAAGTGCCCGCTAGTTAACCTAGATAGTCCAAGTGCCCGCTAGGTAACCTAAGTAGTCCAAATGTCCGATAGGGATCCTACATAGTCCAAGTGCCCGCTAGGTAACCTACATAGTCCAAGTGCCCGTTCTTTAACCTAGATAGTCCAAGTGCCCGCTAGGAAACCTACATAGTCCAAGGGCCCGCTAGGTAACCTAGATAGTCCAAGTACCCGCTAGGTAACCTAGAGTCCAAGTGCTCGCTAGTTACCCTACATAGTTCAAGTGCCCGCTATGTAACCTAGATAGTCAAAGTGCCCGTTAGGTAACCTAGATAGTCCACGTGCCCGCTAAGTAACTTACATTGTCCACGTTCCCGCTAGGTAAACTAGATAATCAAAGTGCCCGTTACCTAACCTAGATAGTCCAAGTGCCCGCTAAGCAACCTACATAGTCCAAGTGCCCGTTCGTTAACCTAGATAGTCCAAGTGCCCACTAGGTAACCTACATAGTCCAAGTGCCCGCTAGGTAACCTATATAGTCCAAGTGCCCGCTAGGTAACCTAGATAGTCCTAGGGCCCGCTAGTTAACCTATATAGTCCAAGGGCTCACTTGTTAACTTTGATAGTCCAAGTGCCCGCTAGTTAACCTAGATCGTCCAAGTGCCCGCTAGTTAACCTAGATAGTCCTAGTGCCCGTTAGTTAACCTAGAGTGTCCAAGTGCCCACTAGGGGACGTACTTAGTCCAAGTGCCCGTTCGCTAACCTAGATAGTCCAAGTGCCCGCTAGTTGACATTGATCATCCAAGTGCCCGCTAGTGAACCTACATAGTCCAAGGGCCCGCTAGTTAACCTACGTAGTCCAAGGTCCGCTAGTTAACCTTGATAGTCCAAGTGCCCGCTAGTTAACCTAGATAGTCCAAGTGCCCGCTAGGTAACCTAAGTAGTCCAAATGTCCGATAGGGATCCTACATTGTCCAAGTGCCCGCTAGGTAACCTACATAGTCCAAGTGCCCGTTAGTTAACCTAGATAGTCCAAGTGCCCGCTAGGAAACCTACATAGTCCAAGGGCCCGCTAGGTAACCTAGATAGTCCAAGTGCCCGCTAGGTAATCTAGAGTTCAAGTGCTCGCTACTTAACCTACATAATCCAAGTGCCCGCTATGTAGCCTAGATAGTCAAAGTGCCCGTTAGGTAACCTAGATAGTCCAAGTGCCCCCTAGGTAACTTACATTGTCCACGTTCCCGATAGGTAAACTAGATACTCAAAGTGCCCGTTACCTAACCTAGATAGTCCAACTGCCCGCTAAGCAAACTACATAGTCCAAGTGCCCATTCGTTAACCTAGAAATCCAAGTGCCCGCTAGGTAACCTAGATAGTCCAACAGCCCGTTAGGTAACCTACATACTCCAAGTACCCGCTAGGTAACGTAGATAGTTCAAGTGACTGCTAGATAACCTAGATAGTCCAAGTGCCCGCTAGGTAAGCTACAAAGTCTAAGTGTCCGCTAAGTAATCTATATAGTCCAAATAACCGCTAGGGAGCCTACATAGTCCAAATGCCCGCTAGGTAACCTAGATAGTCTAAGGGCCCGCTAGGTAACCTACATAGTCCTAGTGCCCCCTAGTTAACCTACATTTTCCAAGTGCCCGATAGGGAACCTACATAGTCCAAGTGCCCACTAGGTAACCTACATAGTCCAAATGCCCTCTACTTAACCTACATAGTCCAAGTGCCCGATAGGGAACCTACATAGTCCAAGTGCCCGCTAGGTTACCTAGATAATCCTAGTGCCCGCTAGGGAACCTTCATAGTCCTAGTGCCAGCTACGTAACCTAGATAGTCCAAGTGCCCGCTAGTTAACCTAGATAGTCCTAGTGCCCGTTAGTTAATCTAGAGTGTCCAAGTGCCCACTAGGGGACGTACTTAGTCCAAGTGCCCGTTAGCCAACCTACATAGACCAAGGGCCTGCTAGTTAACCTACGTAGTCCATGGTCCGCTAGTTAACCTAGATAGTCCAAGTGCTCGCTAGTTAACCTACATAGTACAAGGGCCCGCTATTGACCTAGATAGTCCAAGTGCCCGCTAGTTAACCTAGATAGTCCAAGTGCCCGCTAGGTAACCTAAGTAGTCCAAATGTCCGATAGGGATCCTACATAGTCCAAGTGCCCGCTAGGTAACCTACATAGTCCAAGTGCCCGTTCTTTAACCAAGATAGTCCAAGTGCCCACTCGGAAACCTACATAGTCCAAGTGCCCGTTCGTTAACCTAGAAATCCAAGTGCCCGCTAGGTAAACTAGACAGTCCAAGTGCCCGCTAGGTTACCTGCATATTCCAAGTGCCCGTTCGTTAACCTAGATAGTCCAAGTGCCCGCTAGGTAACCTACATAGTCCAAGTACCCGCTAGGTAACCTATATAGTCCAAGTGCCCGCTAGGTAACCTAGATAGTCCAAGGGCCCGCTAGTTAACCTATATAGTCCTAGGGCTCACTTGTTAACTTTGATAGTCCAAGTGCCCGCTAGTTAACCTAGATAGTCCAAGTGCCCGCTAGTTAACCTAGATAGTCCTAGTGCCCGTTAGTTAACCTAGAGTGTCCAAGTGCCCACTAGGGGACGTACTTAGTCCAAGTGCCCGTTCGCTAACCTAGATAGTCCAAGTGCCCGCTAGTTAACATTGATCATCCAAGTGCCCGCTAGTGAACCTACATAGTCCAAGGGCCCGCTAGTTAACCTACGTAGTCCAAGGTCCGCTAGTTAACCTTGATAGTCCAAGTGCCCGCTAGTTAACCTAGATAGTCCAAGTGCCCGCTAGGTAACCTAAGCAGTCCAAATGTCCGATAGGGATCCTACATAGTCCAAGTGCCCGCTAGGTAACCTACATAGTCCAAGTGCCCGTTAGTTAACCTAGATAGTCCAAGTGCCCGCTAGGAAACCTACATAGTCCAAGGGCCCGCTAGGTAACCTAGATAGTCCAAGTGCCCGCTAGGTAATCTAGAGTTCAAGTGCTCGCTACTTATCCTACATAGTCCAAGTGCCCGCTATGTAACCTAGATAGTCAAAGTGCCCGTTAGGTAACCTAGATAGTCCAAGTGCCCGCTAGGTAACTTACATTGTCCACGTTCCCGATAGGTAAACTAGATACTCAAAGTGCCCGTTACCTAACCTAGATAGTCCAACTGCCCGCTAAGCAAACTACATAGTCCAAGTGCCCATTCGTTAACCTAGAAATCCAAGTGCCCGCTAGGTAAACTAGACAGTCCAAGTGCCCGCTAGGTTACCTGCATATTCCAAGTGCCCGTTCTTTAACCTAGGTAGTCCAAGTGCTCACTAGGTAACCTACATTGTCCTAGTGCCCCCTAGTTAACCTACATTCTCCAAGTGCCCGTTAGTTAACCTAGATGGTCCAAGTGCCCGCTAGGTAACCTAGATAGTCCAACAGCCCGTTAGGTAACCTACATACTCCAAGTACCCGCTAGGTAACATAGATAGTTCAAGTGACTGCTAGATAACCTAGATAGTCCAAGTGCCCGCTAGGTAACCTACAAAGTCTAAGTGTCCTCTAAGTAATCTATATAGTCCAAATAACCGCTAGGGAGCCTACATAGTCCAAATGCCCGCTAGGTAACCTAGATAGTCTAAGGGCCCGCTAGGTAACCTACATAGTCCTAGTGCCCCCTAGTTAACCTACATTTTCCAAGTGCCCGATAGGGAACCTACATAGTCCAAGTGCCCACTAGGTAACCTACATAGTCCAAATGCCCTCTAGTTAACCTACATAGTCCAAGTGCCCGATAGGGAACCTACATAGTCCAAGTGCCCGCTAGGTAACCTAGATAATCCTAGTGCCAGCTAGGGAACCTTAATAGTCCTAGTGCCAGCTAGGTAACCTAGATAGTCCAAGTGCCCGCTAGTTAACCTAGATAGTCCTAGTGCCCGTTAGTTAATCTAGAGTGTCCAAGTGCCCACTAGGGGACGTACTTAGTCCAAGTGCCCGTTAGCCAACCTACATAGTCCAAGGGCCTGCTAGTTAACCTACGTAGTCCATGGTCCGCTAGTTAACCTAGATAGTCCAAGTGCTCGCTAGTTAACCTACATAGTAAAAGGGCCCGCTATTGACCTAGATAGTCCAAGTGCCCGCTAGTTAACCTAGATAGTCCAAGTGCCCGTTAGGTAACCTAAATAGTCCAAATGTCCGATAGGGATCCTACATAGTCCAAGTGCCCGCTAGGTAACCTACATAGTCCAAGTGCCCGTTCTTTAACCTAGATAGTCCAAGTGCCCGCTAGGAAAACTACATAGTCCAAGGGCCCGCTAGGTAACCTAGATAGTCCAAGTGCCCGCTAGGTAATCTAGAGTCCAAGTGCTCGCTAGTTACCCTACATAGTTCAAGTGCCCGCTATGTAACCTAGATAGTCAAAGTGCCCGTTAGGTAACCTAGATAGTCCACGTGCCCGCTAGGTAACTTACATTGTCCACGTTCCCGCTAGGTAAACTAGATACTCAAAGTGCCCGTTACCTAACCTAGATAGTCCAAGTGCCCGCTAAGCAACCTACATAGTCCAAGTGCCCGTTCGTTAACCTAGAAATCCAAGTGCCCGCTAGGTAAACTAGACAGTCCAAGTGCCCGCTAGGTTACCTGCATATTCCAAGTGCCCGTTCGTTAACCTAGATAGTCCAAGTGCCCACTAGGTAACCTACATAGTCCAAGTGCCCCCTAGGTAACCTATATAGTCCAAGTGCCCGCTAGGTAACCTAGATAGTCCAAGGGCCCGCTAGTTAACCTATATAGTCCAAGGGCTCACTTGTTAACTTTGATAGTCCAAGTGCCCGCTAGTTAACCTAGATCGTCCAAGTGCCCGCTAGTTAACCTAGATAGTCCTAGTGCCCGTTAGTTAAACTAGAGTGTTCAAGTGCCCAATAGGGGACGTACTTAGTCCAAGTGCCCATTCGCTAACCTAGATAGTCCAAGTGCCCGCTAGTTAACATTGATCATCCAAGTGCCCGTTAGTTAACCTACATAGTCCAAGGGCCCGCTAGTTAACCTACGTAGTCCAAGGTCCGCTAGTTAACCTAGATAGTCCAAGTGCTCGCTAGTTAACCTACATAGTACATGGGCCCACTAGTTAACCAAGATAGTCCAAGTGCCCACTAGGTAACCTAAGTAGTCCAAATATCTGATAGGGATCCTACATAGTCCAAGTGCCCGCTAGTTAACCTACATTGTCCAAGTGCCCGTTCGTTAACCTAGATAGTCCAAGTGCCCGCTAGGTAACCTAGACTGTCCAAGTGCCCGCTAGGTTACCTACATAGTCCAAGTGCCCGTTCGTTAACCTAGATAGTCCAAGGGCCCGCTAGGTAACCTAGATAGTCCAAGTGTCCGCTAGATAACCTAGAGTCCATGTGCTCGTTAGTTAACCTAAATAGTCCAAGTGCCCGCAATGTAACCTAGATAGTCGAAGTGCCCGTTAGGTAACCTAGATAGTAAAAGTGCCCGCTAGGTAACTTACATTGTCCAAGTTCCCGCTAGGTAAACTAGATACTCAAAGTGCCCGTTACCTAACCTAGATAATCCAAGTGCCCGCTAGGCAACCTACATAGTCCAAGAGCCCGTTCGTTAACCTAGAAGTCCAAGTGCCCCCTAGGTAACCTAGACAGTCCAAGTGCCCGCTAGGTTACCTGCATATTCCAAGTGCCCTCTAGGTAACCTAGATAGTCCAAGTGTCTGCTCTGGAACCTACATAGTCCAAGTGCCTGCTAGGGAACCTACATAGTCGAAGTGCCCGCTCTGGAACATACATATTCCAAGTGCCCGCTAGGGAATCTACATAGTCCAAGGGCCCGCTAGTTAACGTAGATAGTCCAAGTGCCGCTAGGTAATCTACATAGTCCATAGGCCCGCTAGTTAACCTACATAGTCCAAGTACCCGCTAGTTTACCTAGATCTTTCAATTGCACGCTTGTTAACCTACATAGTCCAAGGGCCCGCTAGTTAACCTACATAGTCCAAGGGCCCGCTAGTTAACCTACATCGTCCAAGGGCCCGCTAGTTAACCTAGATAGTCCAAGTGCCCGCTAGTTAACATACATAGTCCAAGTGCCCGCTAGGTAACCTAGACAGTTCAAGTGACCACTAGGTTACCTACATAGTCCAAGTGCCTGTTCGTTAACCTACATAGTCCAAGTGCCCGCTAGGTAACCTATATAGTGCAAATGCCCGCTAGGGACCCTAATAGTCTAAGTGTCCGCTAGTTATCCTAGATAGTCCAAGTGCCCACTAGTTAACCTAGATAGACCAAGTGCCCGCTAGGGAACCTACCTAGTCCAAGTGCCCGATAGGGAACTTACATAGTCCAAGGGCCCGCTAGGGAACCTACATAGTCCATGTGCCCGTTAGTTAACCTAGATAGTCCAATGCCTGCTAGGTAACCTAGATAGTCCAACAGCCCGCTAGGTAACCTACATACTCCAAGAACCCGCTAGGCAAAGTAGGTAGTTCAAGTGCCAGCTAGGTAACCTAGATAGTCCAAGTGCCCGCTAGGTAACCTACAAAGTCTAAGTTCCCACAAGGTTATCTATATAGTCCAAATGCCCGCTAGGGAACCTACATAGTCCAAGTGCCCGCTAGGTAACCTAGATAATCCAAGTGCCCGCTAGTTAACCTATATCGTCCAAGTGCCCGCTAGTTAACCTAGATAGTCCTAGTGCCCGTTAGTTAACCTAGAGTGTCCAAATGCCCACTAGGGGACGTACTTAGTCCAAGTGCCCGTTAGCTAACCTAGATAGTCCAAGTGCCCGCTAGTTAACATTGATCATCCAAGTGCCCGCTAGTTAAACTACATAGTCCAAGTGCTCGCTAGTTAACCTACATAGTACAAGGGCCCGCTAGTTGACCTAGATAGTCCAAATGCCCGCAAGGTAACCTACATAGTCCAAGTTCCCACGAGGTAACCTAGATAGTCCAAGTGCCCGTTACCTAACCTAGATAGTCCAATTGCCCGCTATGCAACATACATAGTCCAAGTGCCCGTTTGTTAACCTAGAAGTCCAAGTGCCCGCTAGGTAACCTAGACTCTCCAAGTGCCCGCTAGGTTACCTACATAGTCCAAGTGCCCGCTAGGTAACCTAGATAGTCCAAGGGCCCGCTAGTTAACCTACATAGTCCATGTGCCCAGTAGTTAACTTACATAGTTCAAGTGTCCATAGGGAATATACATAGCCCAAGTGCCCGCTCTGGAACCTACATAGTCCAAGTGCCTGCTAGGGAACCTACATAGTCCAAGTGCCCGCGCTGGAACATACATAGTCCAAGTGCCCGCTAGGGAATCTACATAGTCCAAGGGCCCGCTAGTTAACGTAGATAGTCCAAGTGCCGCTAGTTAATCAACATAGTCCAAGGGCCCGCTAGTTAACCTACATAGTCCAAGTACCCGCTAGTTAACCTAGATCGTCCAAGTGCCCGCGAGGTAACCTGCATAGTCCAAGGGCCCGCTAGTTAACCTACATAGTCCAAGGGCCCGCTAGTTAACCTACATAGTCCAAGTGCCCGCTAGGTAACCTAGATAGTCCAAGGGCCCGCTAGTTAACCTACATAGTCCATGTGCCTGGTAGTTAACTTACATAGTTCAAGTGTCCATAGGGAATATACATAGCCCAAGTGCCCGCTCTGGAACCTACATAGTCCAAGTGCCTGCTAGGGAACCTACATAGTCCAAGTGCCCGCGCTGGAACATACATAGTCCAAGTGCCCGCTAGGGAATCTACATAGTCCAAGGGCCCGCTAGTTAACCTAGATAGTCCAAGGGCCCGCTAGGTAACCTAGATAGTCCAAGTGTCCGCTAGACAACCTAGAGTCCATGTGCTCGCTAGTTAACCTAGATCATCCAAGTGCCCGCAATGTAACCTAGATAGTCAAAGTGCCCGTTAGGTAACCTAGATAGTCCAAGTGCCCGCAATGTAACCTAGTTAGTCAAAGTGCCCGTTAGGTAACCTAGATAGTCCAAGTGCCCGCTAGGTAACTTACATAGTCCAAGTTCCCGCTAGGTAAACTAGATACTCAAAGTGCTCGTTACCTAACCTAGATAGTCCAAGTGCCCGCTAGGCAACCTACATAGTCCAAGAGCCCGTTCGTTAACCTAGAAGTCCAAGTGCCCCCTAGGTAACCTAGACAGTCCAAGTGCCCGCTAGGTTACCTGCATATTCCAAGTGCCCATTCGTTAACCTAGATAGTCCAAGTACCCACTAGGTAACCTACATAGTCCAAGTGCCCGTTAGGTAACCTATATAGTCCAAGTGCCCGCTAGGTAACCGAGATAGTCCAAGGGCCCGCTAGTTAACCTACATAGTCCAAGGGCTCACTTGTTCACTTTGATAGTCCAAGTGCCCGCTAGTTAACCTAGATTTTCCAAGTGCCCGCTAGTTAACCTAGATTGTCCAAGTACCCGCTAGTTAACCTACATAGTCCAAGGGCCCACTAGTTAACCTAGATAGACCAAGTGTCCTCTAGTCAACCTACATAGTCAAAGTGCCCGCTAGTTAACCTATATACCAAGTGCCCGCTATGTAACCTAGATATTCCAAGGGCACGCTAGTTAACCTATATCGTCCAAGTGCCCGCTAGGCAACCTAGATAGTCCAAGTGCCCGCTAAGGAACCTACATAATCCAATTGCAGGCTAGTTATTGTAGATAGTCCAAGTACCCGCTAGTTAACCTAGATAGTCCAAGTGCCTGCTAGGTAACCTACATAGTGCAAGTGTCCGCTAGTTAACCTACATAATCCAAGTGCCCGCTAGTTAACATAGATAGTCCAAGTGCCCGCTAGGGAACGTACATAGTCCAAGTGCCCGCTAGGTAACCTAGATACTGCAAGTGCCCGCTAGTTAACCTAGATAGTTCAAGTACCCTCTAGGTAACCTAGATTGTCCAAGGGCCCCCTAGTTAGCCTACATAGCCCAAGTGTCTGCTAGGTAACCTAGAGAGTCCAAGTACTGCTAGTTAATCTACATAGTCCAAGGGCCCGCTAGTTAACCTACATAGTCCAAGTGCCGCTAGGGAACCTAGATAGTCCAAGTGCCCGCTCTGGAACCTACATAGTCCAAGTGCCTGCTAGGGAACCTACATAGTCGAAGTGCCCGCTCTGGAACATACATATTCCAAGTGCCCGCTAGGGAATCTGCATAGTCCAAGGGCCCGCTAGTTAACGTAGATAGTCCAAGTGCCGCTAGGTAATCTACATAGTCCAAAGGCCCGCTAGTTAACCTACATAGTCCAAGTACCCGCTAGTTTACCTAGATCTTTCAAGTGCACGCTTGTTAACCTACATAGTCCAAGGGCACGCTAGTTAACCTACATAGTCCAAGGGCCCGCTAGTTAACCTACATCGTCCAAGGGCCCGCTAGTTAACCTAGATAGTCCAAGTGCCCGCTAGGTAACCTAGACAGTTCAAGTGACCACTAGGTTACCTACATAGTCCAAGTGCCTGTTCGTTAACCGACATAGTCCAAGTGCCCGCTAGGTAACCTATATAGTCCAAATGCCCGCTAGGGACTCTAATAGTCTAAGTGTCCGCTAGTTATCCTAGATAGTCCAAGTGCTTGCTAGTTAACCTAGATAGTCCAAGTGCCCACTAGTTAACCTAGATAGACCAAGTGCCCGCTAGGGAACCTACCTAGTCCAAGTGCCCGATAGGGAACTTACTTAGTCCAAGGGCCCGCTAGGGAACTTACATAGTCCATGTGCCCGTTAGTTAACCTAGATAGTCCAATGCCTGCTAGGTAACCTAGATAGTCCAACAGCCCGCTAGGTAACCTACATACTCCAAGAACCCGCTAGGCAACGTAGGTAGTTCAAGTGCCAGCTAGGTAACCTAGATAGTCCAAGTGCCCGCTAGGTAACCTACAAAGTCTAAGTTCCCACAAGGTTATCTATATAGTCCAAATGCCCGCTAGGGAACCTACATAGTCCAAGTGCCCGCTAGGTAACCTAGATAATCCAAGTGCCCGCTAGTTAACCTATATCGTCCAAGTGCCCGCTAGTTAACCTAGATAGTCCTAGTGCCCGTTAGTTAACCTAGAGTGTCCAAGTGCCCACTAGGGGACGTACTTAGTCCAAGTGCCCGTTAGCTAACCTAGATAGTCCAAGTGCCCGCTAGTTAACATTGATCATCCAAGTGCCCGCTAGTTAAACTACATAGTCCAAGTGCTCGCTAGTTAACCTACATAGTACAAGGGCCCGCTAGTTGACCTAGATAGTCCAAGTGCCCGCTAGGTAACCTACATAGTCCAAGTTCCCACGAGGTAACCTAGATAGTCCAAGTGCCCGTTACCTAACCTAGATAGTCCAATTGCCCGCTATGCAACATACATAGTCCAAGTGCCCGTTTGTTAACCTAGAAGTCCAAGTGCCCGCTAGGTAACCTAGACTCTCCAAGTGCCCGCTAGGTTACCTACATAGTCCAAGTGCCCGCTAGGTAACCTAGATAGTCCAAGGGCCCGCTAGTTAACCTACATAGTCCATGTGCCCGGTAGTTAACTTACATAGTTCAAGTGTCCATAGGGAATATACATAGCCCAAGTGCCCGCTCTGGAACCTACATAGTCCAAGTGCCTGCTAGGGAACCTACATAGTCCAAGTGCCCGCGCTGGAACATACATAGTCCAAGTGCCCGCTAGGGAATCTACATAGTCCAAGGGCCCGCTAGTTAACGTAGATAGTCCAAGTGCCGCTAGTTAATCTACATAGTCCAAGGGCCCGCTAGTTAACCTACATAGTCCAAGTACCCGCTAGTTAACCTAGATCTTCCAAGTGCCCGCGAGGTAACCTGCATAGTCCAAGGGCCCGCTAGTTAACCTGCATAGTCCAAGGGCCCGCTAGTTAACCTACATAGTCCAAGTGCCCACTAGGTAACCTAGATAGTCCAAGGGCCCGCTAGTTAACCTACATAGTCCATGTGCCCGGTAGTTAACTTACATAGTTCAAGTGTCCATAGGGAATATACATAGCCCAAGTGCCCGCTCTGGAACCTACATAGTCCAAGTGCCTGCTAGGGAACCTACATAGTCCAAGTGCCCGCGCTGGAACATACATAGTCCAAGTGCCCGCTAGGGAATCTACATAGTCCAAGGGCCCGCTAGTTAACCTAGATAGTCCAAGGGCCCGCTAGGTAACCTAGATAGTCCAAGTGTCCGCTAGACAACCTAGAGTCCATGTGCTCGCTAGTTAACCTAGATCGTCCAAGTGCCCGCAATGTAACCTAGATAGTCAAAGTGCCCGTTAGGTAACCTAGATAGTCCAAGTGCCCGCAATGTAACCTAGATAGTCAAAGTGCCCGTTAGGTAACCTAGATAGTCCAAGTGCCCGCTAGGTAACTTACATTGTCCAAGTTCCCGCTAGGTAAACTAGATACTCAAAGTGCTCGTTACCTAACCTAGATAGTCCAAGTGCCCGCTAGGCAACCTACATAGTCCAAGAGCCCTTTCGTTAACCTAGAAGTCAAAGTGCCCCCTAGGTAACCTAGACAGTCCAAGTGCCCGCTAGGTTACCTGCATATTCCAAGTGCCCATTCGTTAACCTAGATAGTCCAAGTACCCACTAGGTAACCTACATAGTCCAAGTGCCCGTTAGGTAACCTATATAGTCCAAGTGGCCGCTAGGTAACCGAGATAGTCCAAGGGCCCGCTAGTTAACCTACATAGTCCAAGGGCTCACTTGTTCACTTTGATAGTCCAAGTGCCCGCTAGTTAACCTAGATCTTCCAAGTGCCCGCTAGTTAACCTAGATTGTCCAAGTACCCGCTAGTTAACCTACATAGTCCAAGGGCCCACAAGTTAACCTAGATAGACCAAGTGTCCTCTTGTCAACCTACATATTCCAAGTGCCCGCTAGTTAACATAGATAGTCCAAGTGCCCGCTAGGGAACGTACATAGTCCAAGTGCCCGCTAGGTAACCTAGATACTGCAAGTGCCCGCTAGTTAACCTAGATAGTTCAAGTACCCTCTAGGTAACCTAGATTGTCCAAGGGCCCCCTAGTTAGCCTACATAGCCCAAGTGTCTGCTAGGTAACCTAGAGAGTCCAAGTACTGCTAGTTAATCTACATAGTCCAAGGGCCCGGTAGTTAACCTACATAGTCCAAGTGCCGCTAGGGAACCTAGATAGTCCAAGGGCCCGCTCTGGAACCTATATAGTCCAAGTGCCTGCTAGGCAACCTACATAGTCGAAGTGCCCGCTCTGGAACATACATATTCCAAGTGCCCGCTAGGGAATCTACATAGTCCAAGGGCCCGCTAGTTAACGTAGATAGTCCAAGTGCCGCTAGGTAATCTACATAGTCCAAAGGCCCGCTAGTTAACCTACATAGTGCAAGTACCCGCTAGTTTACCTAGATCTTTCAAGTGCACGCTTGTTAACCTACATAGTCCAAGGGCCCGCTAGTTAACCTACATAGTCCAAGGGCCCGCTATTGACCTAGATAGTCCAAGTGCCCGCTAGTTAACCTAGATAGTCCAAGTGCCCGCTAGGTAACCTAAGTAGTCCAAATGTCCGATAGGGATCCTACATAGTCCAAGTGCCCGCTAGGTAACCTACATAGTCCAAGTGCCCGTTCTTTAACCAAGATATTCCAAGTGCCCGCTCGGAAACCTACATAGTCCAAGGGCCCGCTAGGTAACCTAGATAGTCCAAGTGCCCGCTAGGTTACCAAGAGTCCAAGTGCTCGCTAGTTACCCTACATAGTTCAAGTGCCCGCTATGTAACCTAGATAGTCAAAGTGCCCGTTAGGTAACCTAGATAGTCCACGTGCCCGCTAGGTAACTTACATTGTCCACGTTCCCGCTAGGTAAACTAGATACTCAAAGTGCCCGTTACCTAACCTAGATAGTCCAAGTGCCCGCTAAGCAACCTACATAGTCCAAGTGCCCGTTCGTTAACCTAGAAATCCAAGTGCCCGCTAGGTAAACTAGACAGTCCAAGTGCCCGCTAGGTTACCTGCATATTCCAAGTGCCCGTTCGTTAACCTAGATAGTCCAAGTGCCCGCTAGGTAACCTACATAGTCCAAGTGCCCGCTAGGTAACCTATATAGTCCAAGTGCCCGCTAGGTAACCTAGATAGTCCAAGGGCCCGCTAGTTAACCTATATAGTCCAAGGGCTCACTTGTTAACTTTGATAGTCCAAGTGCCCGCTAGTTAACCTAGATAGTCCAAGTGCCCGCTAGTTAACCTAGATAGTCCTAGTGCCCGTTAGTTAACCTAGAGTGTCCAAGTGCCCACTAGGGGACGTACTTAGTCCAAGTGCCCGTTCGCTAACCTAGATAGTCCAAGTGCCCGCTAGTTAACATTGATCATCCAAGTGCCCGCTAGTGAACCTACATAGTCCAAGGGCCCGCTAGTTAACCTACGTAGTCCAAGGTCCCCTATTTAACCTTGATAGTCCAAGTGCCCGCTAGTTAACCTAGATAGTCCAAGTGCCCGCTAGGTAACCTAAGTAGTCCAAATGTCCGATAGGGATCCTACATAGTCCAAGTGCCCGCTAGGTAACCTACATAGTCCAAATGCCCGTTAGTTAACCTAGATAGTCCAAGTGCCCGCTAGGAAACCTACATAGTCCAAGGGCCCGCTAGGTAACCTAGATAGTCCAAGTGCCCGCTAGGTAATCTAGAGTTCAAGTGCTCGCTACTTATCCTGCATAATCCAAGTGCCCGCTATGTAACCTAGATAGTCAAAGTGCCCGTTAGGTAACCTAGATAGTCCAAGTGCCCGCTAGGTAACTTACATTGTCCACGTTCCCGATAGGTAAACTAGATACTCAAAGTGCCCGTTACCTAACCTAGATAGTCCAACTGCCCGCTAAGCAAACTACATAGTCCAAGTGCCCATTCGTTAACCTAGAAATCCAAGTGCCCGCTAGGTAACCTAGACAGTCCAAGTGCCCGCTAGGTTACCTGCATATTCCAAGTGCCCGTTCTTTAACCTAGGTAGTCCAAGTGCTCACTAGGTAACCTACATTGTCCTAGTGCCCCCTAGTTAACCTACATTCTCCAAGTGCCCGTTAGTTAACCTAGATGGTCCAAGTGCCCGCTAGGTAACCTAGATAGTCCAACAGCCCGTTAGGTAACCTACATACTCCAAGTACCCGCTAGGTAACATAGATAGTTCAAGTGACTGCTAGATAACCTAGATAGTCCAAGTGCCCGCTAGGTAACCTACAAAGTCTAAGTGTCCGCTAAGTAATCTATATAGTCCAAATAACCGCTAGGGAGCCTACATAGTCCAAATGCCCGCTAGGTAACCTAGATAGTCTAAGGGCCCGCTAGGTAACCTACATAGTCCTAGTGCCCCCTAGTTAACCTACATTTTCCAAGTGCCCGATAGGGAACCTACATAGTCCAAGTGCCCACTAGGTAACCTACATAGTCCAAATGCCCTCTAGTTAACCTACATAGTCCAAGTGCCCGATAGGGAACCTACATAGTCCAAGTGCCCGCTAGGTAACCTAGATAATCCTAGTGCCAGCTAGGGAACCTTAATAGTCCTAGTGCCAGCTAGGTAACCTAGATAGTCCAAGTGCCCGCTAGTTAACCTAGATAGTCCTAGTGCCCGTTAGTTAATCTAGAGTGTCCAAGTGCCCACTAGGGGACGTACTTAGTCCAAGTGCCCGTTAGCCAACCTACATAGTCCAAGGGCCTGCTAGTTAACCTACGTAGTCCATGGTCCGCTAGTTAACCTAGATAGTCCAAGTGCTCGCTAGTTAACCTACATAGTAAAAGGGCCCGCTATTGACCTAGATAGTCCAAGTGCCCGCTAGTTAACCTAGATAGTCCAAGTGCCCGTTAGGTAACCTAAATAGTCCAAATGTCCGATAGGGATCCTACATAGTCCAAGTGCCCGCTAGGTAACCTACATAGTCCAAGTGCCCGTTCTTTAACCTAGATAGTCCAAGTGCCCGCTAGGAAAACTACATAGTCCAAGGGCCCGCTAGGTAACCTAGATAGTCCAAGTGCCCGCTAGGTAATCTAGAGTCCAAGTGCTCGCTAGTTACCCTACATAGTTCAAGTGCCCGCTATGTAACCTAGATAGTCAAAGTGCCCGTTAGGTAACCTAGATAGTCCACGTGCCCGCTAGGTAACTTACATTGTCCACGTTCCCGCTAGGTAAACTAGATACTCAAAGTGCCCGTTACCTAACCTAGATAGTCCAAGTGCCCGCTAAGCAACCTACATAGTCCAAGTGCCCGTTCGTTAACCTAGAAATCCAAGTGCCCGCTAGGTAAACTAGACAGTCCAAGTGCCCGCTAGGTTACCTGCATATTCCAAGTGCCCGTTCGTTAACCTAGATAGTCCAAGTGCCCACTAGGTAACCTACATAGTCCAAGTGCCCCCTAGGTAACCTATATAGTCCAAGGGCCCGCTAGGTAACCTAGATAGTCCAAGGGCCCGCTACTTAACCTATATAGTCCAAGGGCTCACTTGTTAACTTTGATAGTCCAAGTGCCCGCTAGTTAACCTAGATCGTCCAAGTGCCCGCTAGTTAACCTAGATAGTCCTAGTGCCCGTTAGTTAAACTAGAGTGTTCAAGTGCCCAATAGGGGACGTACTTAGTCCAAGTGCCCATTCGCTAACCTAGATAGTCCAAGTGCCCGCTAGTTAACATTGATCATCCAAGTGCCCGTTAGTTAACCTACATAGTCCAAGGGCCCGCTAGTTAACCTACTTAGTCCAAGGTCCGCTAGTTAACCTAGATAGTCCAAGTGCTCGCTAGTTAACCTACATAGTACATGGGCCCACTAGTTAACCAAGATAGTCCAAGTGCCCACTAGGTAACCTAAGTAGTCCAAATATCCGATAGGGATCCTACATAGTCCAAGTGCCCGCTAGTTAACCTATATTGTCCAAGTGCCCGTTCGTTAACCTAGATAGTCCAAGTGCCCGCTAGGTAACCTAGACTGTCCAAGTGCCCGCTAGGTTACCTACATAGTCCAAGTGCCCGTTCGTTAACCTAGATAGTCCAAGTGCCCGCTAGGAAACCTACATAGTCCAAGGGCCCGCTAGGTAACCTAGATAGTCCAAGTGTCCGCTAGATAACCTAGAATCCATGTGCTCGTTAGTTAACCTAAATAGTCCAAGTGCCCGCAATGTAACCTAGATAGTCGAAGTGCCCGTTAGGTAACCTAGATAGTACAAGTGCCCGCAATGTAACCTAGATAGTCAAAGTGCCCGTTAGGTAACCTAGATAGTCCAAGTGCCCGCTAGGTAACTTACATTGTCCAAGTTCCCGCTAGGTAAACTAGATACTCAAAGTGCCCGTTACCTAACCTAGATAATCCAAGTGCCCGCTAGGCAACCTACATAGTCCAAGAGCCCGTTCGTTAACCTAGAAGTCCAAGTGCCCCCTAGGTAACCTAGACAGTCCAAGTGCCCGCTAGGTTACCTGTATATTCCAAGTGCCCTCTAGGTAACCTAGATAGTCCAAGTGTCTGCTCAGGAACCTACATAGTCCAAGTGCCTGCTAGGGAACCTACATAGTCGAAGTGCCCGCTCTGGAACATACATATTCCAAGTGCCCTCTAGGGAATCTACATAGTCCAAGGACCCGCTAGTTAACGTAGATAGTCCAAGTGCCGCTAGGTAATCTACATAGTCCAAAGGCCCGCTAGTTAACCTACATAGTCCAAGTACCCGCTAGTTTACCTAGATCTTTCAAGTGCACGCTTGTTAACCTACATAGTCCAAGGGCCCGCTAGTTAACCTACATCATCCAAGGGCCCGCTAGTTAACCTAGATAGTCCAAGTGCCCGTTAGTTAACCTACATAGTCCAAGTGCCCGCTAGGTAACCTAGACAGTTCAAGTGACCACTAGGTTACCTACATAGTCCAAGTGCCTGTTCGTTAACCTACATAGTCCAAGTGCCCGCTAGGTAACCTATATAGTCCAAATGCCCGCTAGGGACCCTAATAGTCTAAGTGTCCGCTAGTTATCCTAGATAGTCCAAGTGCCCACTAGTTAACCTAGATAGACCAAGTGCCCGCTAGGGAACCTACCTAGTCCAAGTGCCCGATAGGGAACTTACATAGTCCAAGGGCCCGCTAGGGAACCTACATAGTCCATGTGCCCGTTAGTTAACCTAGATAGTCCAATGCCTGCTAGGTAACCTAGATAGTCCAACAGCCCGCTAGGTAACCTACATACTCCAAGAACCCGCTAGGCAACGTAGGTAGTTCAAGTGCCAGCTAGGTAACCTAGATAGTACAAGTGCCCGCTAGGTAACCTACAAAGTCTAAGTTCCCACAAGGTTATCTATATAGTCCAAATGCCCGCTAGGGAACCTACATAGTCCAAGTGCCCGCTAGGTAACCTAGATAATCCAAGTGCCCGCTAGTTAACCTATATCGTCCAAGTGCCCGCTAGTTAACCTAGATAGTCCTAGTGCCCGTTAGTTAACCTAGAGTGTCCAAATGCCCACTAGGGGACGTACTTAGTCCAAGTGCCCGTTAGCTAACCTAGATAGTCCAAGTGCCCGCTAGTTAACATTGATCATCCAAGTGCCCGCTAGTTAAACTACATAGTCCAAGTGCTCGCTAGTTAACCTACATAGTACAAGGGCCCGCTAGTTGACCTAGATAGTCCAAATGCCCGCTAGGTAACCTACATAGTCCAAGTTCCCACGAGGTAACCTAGATAGTCCAAGTGCCCGTTACCTAACCTAGATAGTCCAATTGCCCGCTATGCAACATACATAGTCCAAGTGCCCGTTTGTTAACCTAGAAGTCCAAGTGCCCGCTAGGTAACCTAGACTCTCCAAGTGCCCGCTAGGTTACCTACATAGTCCAAGTGCCCGCTAGGTAACCTAGATAGTCCAAGGGCCAGCTAGTTAACCTACATAGTCCATGTGCCCAGTAGTTAACTTACATAGTTCAAGTGTCCATAGGGAATATACATAGCCCAAGTGCCCGCTCTGGAACCTACATAGTCCAAGTGCCTGCTAGGGAACCTACATAGTCCAAGTGCCCGCGCTGGAACATACATAGTCCAAGTGCCCGCTAGGGAATCTACATAGTCCAAGGGCCCGCTAGTTAACGTAGATAGTCCAAGTGCCGCTAGTTAATCTACATAGTCCAAGGGCCCGCTAGTTAACCTACATAGTCCAAGTACCCGCTAGTTAACCTAGATCGTCCAAGTGCCCGCGAGGTAACCTGCATAGTCCAAGGGCCCGCTAGTTAACCTACATAGTCCAAGGGCCCGCTAGTTAACCTACATAGTCCAAGTGCCCGCTAGGTAACCTAGATAGTCCAAGGGCCCGCTAGTTAACCTACATAGTCCATGTGCCTGGTAGTTAACTTACATAGTTCAAGTGTCCATAGGGAATATACATAGCCCAAGTGCCCGCTCTGGAACCTACATAGTCCAAGTGCCTGCTAGGGAACCTACATAGTCCAAGTGCCCGCGCTGGAACATACATAGTCCAAGTGCCCGCTAGGGAATCTACATAGTCCAAGGGCCCGCTAGTTAACCTAGATAGTCCAAGGGCCCGCTAGGTAACCTAGATAGTCCAAGTGTCCGCTAGACAACCTAGAGTCCATGTGCTCGCTAGTTAACCTAGATCATCCAAGTGCCCGCAATGTAACCTAGATAGTCAAAGTGCCCGTTAGGTAACCTAGATAGTCCAAGTGCCCGCAATGTAACCTAGATAGTCAAAGTGCCCGTTAGGTAACCTAGATAGTCCAAGTGCCCGCTAGGTAACTTACATAGTCCAAGTTCCCGCTAGGTAAACTAGATACTCAAAGTGCTCGTTACCTAACCTAGATAGTCCAAGTGCCCGCTAGGCAACCTACATAGTCCAAGAGCCCATTCGTTAACCTAGAAGTCCAAGTTCCCCCTAGGTAACCTAGACAGTCCAAGTGCCCGCTAGGTTACCTGCATATTCCAAGTGCCCATTCGTTAACCTAGATAGTCCAAGTACCCACTAGGTAACCTACATAGTCCAAGTGCCCGTTAGGTAACCTATATAGTCAAAGTGCCCGCTAGGTAACCGAGATAGTCCAAGGGCCCGCTAGTTAACCTACATAGTCCAAGGGCTCACTTGTTGACTTTGATAGTCCAAGTGCCCGCTAGTTAACCTAGATCTTCCAAGTGCCCGCTAGTTAACCTAGATTGTCCAAGTACCCGCTAGTTAACCTACATAGTCCAAGGGCCCACTAGTTAACCTAGATAGACCAAGTGTCCTCTAGTCAACCTACATAGTCAAGGTGCCCGCTAGTTAACCTATATACCAAGTGCCCGCTATGTAACCTAGATATTCCAAGGGCACGCTAGTTAACCTATATCGTCCAAGTGCCCGCTAGGCAACCTAGATAGTCCAAGTGCCCGCTAAGGAACCTACATAGTCCAATTGCAGGCTAGTTATTGTAGATAGTCCAAGTACCCGCTAGTTAACCTAGATAGTCCAAGTGCCTGCTAGGTAACCTACATAGTGCAAGTGTCCGCTAGTTAACCTAAATAATCCAAGTGCCCGCTAGTTAACATAGATAGTCCAAGTGCCCGCTAGGGAACGTACATAGTCCAAGTGCCCGCTAGGTAACCTAGATACTGCAAGTGCCCGCTAGTTAACCTAGATAGTTCAAGTACCCTCTAGGTAACCTAGATTGTCCAAGGGCCCCCTAGTTAGCCTACATAGCCCAAGTGTCTGCTAGGTAACCTAGAGAGTCCAAGTACTGCTAGTTAATCTACATAGTCCAAGGGCCCGCTAGTTAACCTACATAGTCCAAGTGCCGCTAGGGAACCTAGATAGTCCAAGTGCCCGCTCTGGAACCTACATATTCCAAGTGCCTGCTAGGGAACCTACATAGTCAAAGTGCCCGCTCTGGAACATACATATTCCAAGTGCCCGCTAGGGAATCTGCATAGTCCAAGGGCCCGCTAGTTAACGTAGATAGTCCAAGTGCCGCTAGGTAATCTACATAGTCCAAAGGCCCGCTAGTTAACCTACATAGTCCAAGTACCCGCTAGTTTACCTAGATCTTTCAAGTGCACGCTTGTTAACCTACATAGTCCAAGGGCCCGCTAGTTAACCTACATAGTCCAAGGGCCCGCTAGTTAACCTACATCGTCCAAGGGCCCGCTAGTTAACCTAGATAGTCCAAGTGCCCGCTAGGTAACCTAGACAGTTCAAGTGACCACTAGGTTACCTACATAGTCCAAGTGCCTGTTCGTTAACCGACATAGTCCAAGTGCCCGCTAGGTAACCTATATAGTCCAAATGCCCGCTAGGGACTCTAATAGTCTAAGTGTCCGCTAGTTATCCTAGATAGTCCAAGTGCTTGCTAGTTAACCTAGATAGTCCAAGTGCCCACTAGTTAACCTAGATAGACCAAGTGCCCGCTAGGGAACCTACCTAGTCCAAGTGCCCGATAGGGAACTTACATAGTCCAAGGGCCCGCTAGGGAACCTACATAGTCCATGTGCCCGTTAGTTAACCTAGATAGTCCAATGCCTGCTAGGTAACCTAGATAGTCCAACAGCCCGCTAGGTAACCTACATACTCCAAGAACCCGCTAGGCAACGTAGGTAGTTCAAGTGCCAGCTAGGTAACCTAGATAGTCCAAGTGCCCGCTAGGTAACCTACAAAGTCTAAGTTCCCACAAGGTTATCTATATAGTCCAAATGCCCGCTAGGGAACCTACATAGTCCAAGTGCCCGCTAGGTAACCTAGATAATCCAAGTGCCCGCTAGTTAACCTATATCGTCCAAGTGCCCGCTAGTTAACCTAGATAGTCCTAGTGCCCGTTAGTTAACCTAGAGTGTCCAAGTGCCCACTAGGGGACGTACTTAGTCCAAGTGCCCGTTAGCTAACCTAGATAGTCCAAGTGCCCGCTAGTTAACATTGATCATCCAAGTGCCCGCTAGTTAAACTACATAGTCCAAGTGCTCGCTACTTAACCTACATAGTACAAGGGCCCGCTAGTTGACCTAGATAGTCCAAGTGCCCGCTAGGTAACCTACATAGTCCAAGTTCCCACGAGGTAACCTAGATAGTCCAAGTGCCCGTTACCTAACCTAGATAGTCCAATTGCCCGCTATGCAACATACATAGTCCAAGTGCCCGTTTGTTAACCTAGAAGTCCAAGTGCCCGCTAGGTAACCTAGACTCTCCAAGTGCCCGCTCGGTTATCTACATAGTCCAAGTGCCCGCTAGGTAACCTAGATAGTCCAAGGGCCCGCTAGTTAACCTACATAGTCCATGTGCCCTGTAGTTAACTTACATAGTTCAAGTGTCCATAGGGAATATACATAGCCCAAGTGCCCGCTCTGGAACCTACATAGTCCAAGTGCCTGCTAGGGAACCTATATAGTCCAAGTGCCCGCGCTGGAACATACATAGTCCAAGTGCCCGCTAGGGAATCTACATAGTCCAAGGGCCCGCTAGTTAACGTAGATAGTCCAAGTGCCGCTAGTTAATCTACATAGTCCAAGGGCCCGCTAGTTAACCTGCATAGTCCAAGTACCCGCTAGTTAACCTAGATCTTCCAAGTGCCCGCGAGGTAACCTGCATAGTCCAAGGGCCCGCTAGTTAAACTACATAGTCCAAGGGCCCGCTAGTTAACCTACATAGTCCAAGTGCCCACTAGGTAACCTAGATAGTCCAAGGGCCCGCTAGTTAACCTACATAGTCCATGTGCCCGGTAGTTAACTTACATAGTTCAAGTGTCCATAGGGAATATACATAGCCCAAGTGCCCGCTCTGGAACCTACATAGTCCAAGTGCCTGCTAGGGAACCTACATAGTCCAAGTGCCCGCGCTGGAACATACATAGTCCAAGTGCCCGCTAGGGAATCTACATAGTCCAAGGGCCCGCTAGTTAACCTAGATAGTCCAAGGGCCCGCTAGGTAACCTAGATAGTCCAAGTGTCCGCTAGACAACCTAGAGTCCATGTGCTCGCTAGTTAACCTAGATCGTCCAAGTGCCCAAAATGTAACCTAGATAGTCAAAGTGCCCGTTAGGTAACCTAGATAGTCCAAGTGCCCGCAATGTAACCTAGATAGTCAAAGTGCCCGTTAGGTAACCTAGATAGTCCAAGTGCCCGCTAGGTAACTTACATTGTCCAAGTTCCCGCTAGGTAAACTAGATACTCAAAGTGCTCGTTACCTAACCTAGATAGTCCAAGTGCCCGCTAGGCAACCTACATAGTCCAAGAGCCCTTTCGTTAACCTAGAAGTCCAAGTGCCCCCTAGGTAACCTAGACAGTCCAAGTGCCCGCTAGGTTACCTGCATATTCCAAGTGCCCATTCGTTAACCTAGATAGTCCAAGTACCCACTAGGTAACCTACATAGTCCAAATGCCCGTTAGGTAACGTATATAGTCCAAGTGCCCGCTAGGTAACCGAGATAGTCCAAGGGCCCGCTAGTTAACCTACATAGTCCAAGGGCTCACTTGTTCACTTTGATAGTCCAAGTGCCCGCTAGTTAACCTAGATCTTCCAAGTGCCCGCTAGTTAACCTAGATTGTCCAAGTACCCGCTAGTTAACCTACATAGTCCAAGGGCCCACAAGTTAACCTAGATAGACCAAGTGTCCTCTAGTCAACCTACATAGTCAAAGTGCCCGCTAGTTAACCTATATACCAAGTGCCCGCTATGTAACCTAGATATTCCAAGGGCATGCTAGTTAACTTATATCGTCCAAGTGCCCGCTTGGCAACCTAGATAGTCCAAGTGCCCGCTAAGGAACCTACATAGTCCAATTGCACGCTAGTTATTGTAGATAGTCCAAGTACCCGCTAGTTAACCTAGATAGTCCAAGTGCCTGCTAGGTAACCTACATAGTGCAAGTGTCCGCTACTTAACCTACATATTCCTAGTGCCCGCTAGTTAACATAGATAGTCCAAGTGCCCGCTAGGGAACGTACATAGTCCAAGTGCCCGCTAGGTAACCTAGATACTGCAAGTGCCCGTTAGTTAACCTAGATAGTTCAAGTACCCTCTAGGTAACCTAGATTGTCCAAGGGCCCCCTAGTTAGCCTACATAGCCCAAGTGTCTGCTAGGTAACCTAGAGAGTCCAAGTATTGCTAGTTAATCTACATAGTCCAAGGGCCCGCTAGTTAACCTACATAGTCCAAGTGCCGCTAGGGAACCTAGATAGTCCAAGTGCCCGCTCTGGAACCTTCATAGTCCAAGTGCCTGCTAGGCAACCTACATAGTCGAAGTGCCCGCTCTGGAACATACATATTCCAAGTGCCCGCTAGGGAATCTACATAGTCCAAGGGCCCGCTAGTTAACGTAGATAGTCCAAGTGCCGCTAGGTAATCTACATAGTCCAAAGGCCCGCTAGTTAACCTACATAGTGCAAGTACCCGCTAGTTTACCTAGATCTTTCAAGTGCACGCTTGTTAACCTACATAGTCCAAGGGCCCACTAGTTAACCTACATAGTCCAAGGGCCCGCTAGTTAACTACATCGTCCAAGGGCCCGCTAGTTAACCTAGATAGTCCAAGTGCCCGCTAGTTAACCTAAATAGTCCAAGTGCCCGCTAGGTAACCTAGACAGTTCAAGTGACCACTAGGTTACCTACATAGTCCAAGTGCCTGTTCGTTAACCGACATAGTCCAAGTGCCCGCTAGGTAACCTATATAGTCCAAATGCCCGCTAGGGACCCTAATAGTCTAAGTGTCCGCTAGTTATCCTAGATAGTCCAAGTGCTTGCTAGTTAACCTAGATAGTCCAAGTGCCCACTAGTTAACCTAGATAGTTCAAGTGCCCGCTAGGGAACCTACCTAGTCCAAGTGCCCGATAGGGAACTTACATAGTCCAAGGGCCCGCTAGGGAACCTACATAGTCCATGTGCCCGTTAGTTAACCTAGATAGTCCAATGCCTGCTAGGTAACCTAGATAGTCCAACAGCCCGCTAGGTAACCTACATACTCCAAGAACCCGCTAGGCAACGTAGGTAGTTCAAGTGCCAGCTAGGTAACCTAGATAGTCCAAGTGCCCGCTAGGTAACCTACAAAGTCTAAGTTCCCACAAGGTTATCTATATAGTCCAAATGCCCGCTAGGGAACCTACATAGTCCAAGTGCCCGCTAGGTAACCTAGATAATCCAAGTGCCCGCTAGTTAACCTATATCGTCCAAGGCCCGCTAGTTAACCTAGATAGTCCTAGTGCCCGTTAGTTAACCTAGAGTGTCCAAGTGCCCACTAGGGGACGTACTTAGTCCAAGTGCCCGTTAGCTAACCTAGATAGTCCAAGTGCCCGCTAGTTAACATTGATCATCCAAGTGCCCGCTAGTTAAACTACATAGTCCAAGTGCTCGCTAGTTAACCTACATAGTACAAGGGCCCGCTAGTTGACCTAGATAGTCCAAGTGCCCGCTAGGTAACCTACATAGTCCAAGTTCCCACGAGGTAACCTAGATAGTCCAAGTGCCCGTTACCTAACCTAGATAGTCCAATTGCCCGCTATGCAACATACATAGTCCAAGTGCCCGTTTGTTAACCTAGAAGTCCAAGTGCCCGCTAGGTAACCTAGACTCTCCAAGTGCCCGCTAGGTTACGTACATAGTCCAAGTGCCCGCTAGGTAACCTAGATAGTCCAAGGGCCCGCTAGTTAACCTACATAGTCCATGTGCCCGGTAGTTAACTTACATAGTTCAAGTGTCCATAGGGAATATACATAGCCCAAGTGCCCGCTCTGGAACCTACATAGTCCAAGTGCCTGCTAGGGAACCTACATAGTCCAAGTGCCCGCGCTGGAACATACATAGTCCAAGTGCCCGCTAGGGAATCTACATAGTCCAAGGGCCCGCTAGTTAACGTAGATAGTCCAAGTGCCGCTAGTTAATCTACATAGTCTAAGGGCCCGCTAGTTAACCTACATAGTCCAAGTATCCGCTAGTTAACCTAGATCGTCCAAGTGCCCGCGAGGTAACCTGCATAGTCCTAGGGCCCGCTAGTTAACCTACATAGTCCAAGGGCCCGCTAGTTAACCTACATAGTCCAAGTGCCCGCTAGGTAACCTAGATAGTCCAAGGGCCCGCTAGTTAACCTACATAGTCCATGTGCCCGGTAGTTAACTTACATAGTTCAAGTGTCCATAGGGAATATACATAGCCCAAGTGCCCGCTCTGGAACCTACATAGTCCAAGTGCCTGCTAGGGAACCTACATAGTCCATGTGCCCGCGCTGGAACATACATAGTCCAAATGCCCGCTAGGGAATCTACATAGTCCAAGGGCCCGCTAGTTAACCTAGATAGTCCAAGGGCCCGCTAGGTATCCTAGATAGTCCAAGTGTCCGCTAGACAACCTAGAGTCCATGTGCTCGCTAGTTAACCTAGATCGTCCAAGTGCCCGCAATGTAACCTAGATAGTCAAAGTGCCCGTTAGGTAACCTAGATAGTCCAAGTGCCCGCAATGTAACCTAGATAGTCAAAGTGCCCGTTAGGTAACCTAGATAGTCCAAGTGCCCGCTAGGTAACTTACATTGTCCAAGTTCCCGCTAGGTAAACTAGATACTCAAAGTGCTCGTTACCTAACCTAGATAGTCCAAGTGCCCGCTAGGCAACCTACATAGTCCAAGAGCCCTTTCGTTAACCTAGAAGTCCAAGTGCCCCCTAGGTAACCTAGACAGTCCAAGTGCCCGCTAGGTTACCTGCATATTCCAAGTGCCCATTCGTTAACCTAGATAGTCCAAGTACCCACTAGGTAACCTACATAGTCCAAGTGCCCGTTAGGTAACCTATATAGTCCAAGTGCCCGCTAGGTAACCGAGATAGTCCAAGGGCCCGCTAGTTAACCTACATAGTCCAAGGGCTCACTTGTTCACTTTGATAGTCCAAGTGCCCGCTAGTTAACCTAGATCTTCCAAGTGCCCGCTAGTTAACCTAGATTGTCCAAGTACCCGCTAGTTAACCTACATAGTCCAAGGGCCCACAAGTTAACCTAGATAGACCAAGTGTCCTCTAGTCAACCTACATAGTCAAAGTGCCCGCTAGTTAACCTATATACCAAGTGCCCGCTATGTAACCTAGATATTCCAAGGGCATGCTACTTAACCTATATCGTCCAAGTGCCCGCTAGGCAACCTAGATAGTCCAAGTGCCCGCTAAGGAACCTACATAGTCCAATTGCACGCTAGTTATTGTAGATAGTCCAAGTACCCGCTAGTTAACCTAGATAGTCCAAGTGCCTGCTAGGTAACCTACATAGTGCAAGTGTCCGCTACTTAACCTACATATTCCAAGTGCCCGCTAGT
The DNA here is from genome assembly GCF_050624435.1 of Tenrec ecaudatus. Taxonomy (NCBI): domain Eukaryota; kingdom Metazoa; phylum Chordata; class Mammalia; order Afrosoricida; family Tenrecidae; genus Tenrec; species Tenrec ecaudatus. The sequence goes on from NW_027457674.1 coordinate 385,734, forward strand.
TAACATAGATAGTCCAAGTGCCCGCTAGGGAACGTACATAGTCCAAGTGCCCGCTAGGTAACCTAGATACTGCAAGTGCCCGCTAGTTAACCTAGATAGTTCAAGTACCCTCTAGGTAACCTAGATTGTCCAAGGGCCCCCTAGTTAGCCTACATAGCCCAAGTGTCTGCTTGGTAACCTAGAGAGTCCAAGTATTGCTAGTTAATCTACATAGTCCAAGGGCCCGCTAGTTAACCTACATAGTCCAAGTGCCGCTAGGGAACCTAGATAGTCCAAGTGCCCGCTCTGGAACCTACATAGTCCAAGTGCCTGCTAGGCAACCTACATAGTCGAAGTGCCCGCTCTGGAACATACATATTCCAAGTGCCCGCTAGGGAATCTGCATAGTCCAAGGGCCCGCTAGTTAACGTAGATAGTCCAAGTGCCGCTAGGTAATCTACATAGTCCAAAGGCCCGCTAGTTAACCTACATAGTCCAAGTACCCGCTAGTTTACCTAGATCTTTCAAGTGCACGCTTGTTAACCTACATAGTCCAAGGGCCCGCTAGTTAACCTACATAGTCCAAGGGCCCGCTAGTTAACTACATCGTCCAAGGGCCCGCTAGTTAACCTAGATAGTCCAAGTGCCCGCTAGTTAACCTAAATAGTCCAAGTGCCCGCTAGGTAACCTAGACAGTTCAAGTGACCACTAGGTTACCTACATAGTCCAAGTGCCTGTTCGTTAACCGACATAGTCCAAGTGCCCGCTAGGTAACCTATATAGTCCAAATGCCCGCTAGGGACCCTAATAGTCTAAGTGTCCGCTAGTTATCCTAGATAGTCCAAGTGCTTGCTAGTTAACCTAGATAGTCCAAGTGCCCACTAGTTAACCTAGATAGTTCAAGTGCCCGCTAGGGAACCTACCTAGTCCAAGTGCCCGATAGGGAACTTACATAGTCCAAGGGCCCGCTAGGGAACCTACATAGTCCATGTGCCCGTTAATTAAACTAGATAGTCCAATGCCTGCTAGGTAACCTAGATAGTCCTACAGCCCGCTAGGTAACCTACATACTCCAAGAACCCGCTAGGCAACGTAGGTAGTTCAAGTGCCAGCTAGGTAACCTAGATAGTCCAAGTGCCCGCTAGGTAACCTACAAAGTCTAAGTTCCCACAAGGTTATCTATATAGTCCAAATGCCCGCTAGGGAACCTACATAGTCCAAGTGCCCGCTAGGTAACCTAGATAATCCAAGTGCCCGCTAGTTAACCTATATCGTCCAAGTGCCCGCTAGTTAACCTAGATAGTCCTAGTGCCCGTTAGTTAACCTAGAGTGTCCAAGTGCCCACTAGGGGACGTACTTAGTCCAAGTGCCCGTTAGCTAACCTAGATAGTCCAAGTGCCCGCTAGTTAACATTGATCATCCAAGTGCCCGCTAGTTAAACTACATAGTCCAAGTGCTCGCTAGTTAACCTACATAGTACAAGGGCCCGCTAGTTGACCTAGATAGTAAAAGTGCCCGCTAGGTAACCTACATAGTCCAAGTTCCCACGAGGTAACCTAGATAGTCCAAGTGCCCGTTACCTAACCTAGATAGTCCAATTGCCCGCTATGCAACATACATAGTCCAAGTGCCCGTTTGTTAACCTAGAAGTCCAAGTGCCCGCTAGGTAACCTAGACTCTCCAAGTGCCCGCTAGGTTACGTACATAGTCCAAGTGCCCGCTAGGTAACCTAGATAGTCCAAGGGCCCGCTAGTTAACCTACATAGTCCATGTGCCCGGTAGTTAACTTACATAGTTCAAGTGTCCATAGGGAATATACATAGCCCAAGTGCCCGCTCTGGAACCTACATAGTCCAAGTGCCTGCTAGGGAACCTACATAGTCCAAGTGCCCGCGCTGGAACATACATAGTCCAAGTGCCCGCTAGGGAATCTACATAGTCCAAGGGCCCGCTAGTTAACGTAGATAGTCCAAGTGCCGCTAGTTAATCTACATAGTCCAAGGGCCCGCTAGTTAACCTACATAGTCCAAGTACCCGCTAGTTAACTTAGATCGTCCAAGTGCCCGCGAGGTAACCTGCATAGTCCAAGGGCCCGCTAGTTAACCTACATAGTCCAAGGGCCCGCTAGTTAACCTACATAGTCCAAGTGCCCGCTAGGTAACCTAGATAGTCCAAGGGCCCGCTAGTTAACCTACATAGTCCATGTGCCCGGTAGTTAACTTACATAGTTCAAGTGTCCATAGGGAATATACATAGCCCAAGTGCCCGCTCTGGAACCTACATAGTCCAAGTGCCTGCTAGGGATCTACATAGTCCAAGTGCCCGCGCTGGAACATACATAGTCCAAATGCCCGCTAGGGAATCTACATAGTCCAAGGGCCCGCTAGTTAACCTAGATAGTCCAAGGGCCCGCTAGGTATCCTAGATAGTCCAAGTGTCCGCTAGACAACCTAGAGTCCATGTGCTCGCTAGTTAACCTAGATCGTCCAAGTGCCCGCAATGTAACCTAGATAGTCAAAGTGCCCGTTAGGTAACCTAGATAGTCCAAGTGCCCGCAATGTAACCTAGATAGTCAAAGTGCCCGTTAGGTAACCTAGATAGTCCAAGTGCCCGCTAGGTAACTTACATTGTCCAAGTTCCCGCTAGGTAAACTAGATACTCAAAGTGCTCGTTACCTAACCTAGATAGTCCAAGTGCCCGCTAGGCAACCTACATAGTCCAAGAGCCCTTTCGTTAACCTAGAAGTCCAAGTGCCCCCTAGGTAACCTAGACAGTCCAAGTGCCCGCTAGGTTACCTGCATATTCCAAGTGCCCATTCGTTAACCTAGATAGTCCAAGTACCCACTAGGTAACCTACATAGTCCAAGTGCCCGTTAGGTAACCTATATAGTCCAAGTGCCCGCTAGGTAACCGAGATAGTCCAAGGGCCCGCTAGTTAACCTACATAGTCCAAGGGCTCACTTGTTCACTTTGATAGTCCAAGTGCCCGCTAGTTAACCTAGATCTTCCAAGTGCCCGCTAGTTAACCTAGATTGTCCAAGTACCCGCTAGTTAACCTACATAGTCCAAGGGCCCACAAGTTAACCTAGATAGACCAAGTGTCCTCTAGTCAACCTACATAGTCAAAGTGCCCGCTAGTTAACCTATATACCAAGTGCCCGCTATGTAACCTAGATATTCCAAGGGCATGCTACTTAACCTATATCGTCCAAGTGCCCGCTAGGCAACCTAGATAGTCCAAGTGCCCGCTAAGGAACCTACATAGTCCAATTGCACGCTAGTTATTGTAGATAGTCCAAGTACCCGCTAGTTAACCTAGATAGTCCAAGTGCCTGCTAGGTAACCTACATAGTGCAAGTGTCCGCTACTTAACCTACATATTCCAAGTGCCCGCTAGTTAACATAGATAGTCCAAGTGCCCGCTAGGGAACGTACATAGTCCAAGTGCCCGCTAGGTAACCTAGATACTGCAAGTGCCCGCTAGTTAACCTAGATAGTTCAAGTACCCTCTAGGTAACCTAGATTGTCCAAGGGCCCCCTAGTTAGCCTACATAGCCCAAGTGTCTGCTTGGTAACCTAGAGAGTCCAAGTATTGCTAGTTAATCTACATAGTCCAAGGGCCCGCTAGTTAACCTACATAGTCCAAGTGCCGCTAGGGAACCTAGATAGTCCAAGTGCCCGCTCTGGAACCTACATAGTCCAAGTGCCTGCTAGGCAACCTACATAGTCGAAGTGCCCGCTCTGGAACATACATATTCCAAGTGCCCGCTAGGGAATCTGCATAGTCCAAGGGCCCGCTAGTTAACGTAGATAGTCCAAGTGCCGCTAGGTAATCTACATAGTCCAAAGGCCCGCTAGTTAACCTACATAGTCCAAGTACCCGCTAGTTTACCTAGATCTTTCAAGTGCACGCTTGTTAACCTACATAGTCCAAGGGCCCGCTAGTTAACCTACATAGTCCAAGGGCCCGCTAGTTAACTACATCGTCCAAGGGCCCGCTAGTTAACCTAGATAGTCCAAGTGCCCGCTAGTTAACCTAAATAGTCCAAGTGCCCGCTAGGTAACCTAGACAGTTCAAGTGACCACTAGGTTACCTACATAGTCCAAGTGCCTGTTCGTTAACCGACATAGTCCAAGTGCCCGCTAGGTAACCTATATAGTCCAAATGCCCGCTAGGGACCCTAATAGTCTAAGTGTCCGCTAGTTATCCTAGATAGTCCAAGTGCTTGCTAGTTAACCTAGATAGTCCAAGTGCCCACTAGTTAACCTAGATAGTTCAAGTGCCCGCTAGGGAACCTACCTAGTCCAAGTGCCCGATAGGGAACTTACATAGTCCAAGGGCCCGCTAGGGAACCTACATAGTCCATGTGCCCGTTAATTAAACTAGATAGTCCAATGCCTGCTAGGTAACCTAGATAGTCCTACAGCCCGCTAGGTAACCTACATACTCCAAGAACCCGCTAGGCAACGTAGGTAGTTCAAGTGCCAGCTAGGTAACCTAGATAGTCCAAGTGCCCGCTAGGTAACCTACAAAGTCTAAGTTCCCACAAGGTTATCTATATAGTCCAAATGCCCGCTAGGGAACCTACATAGTCCAAGTGCCCGCTAGGTAACCTAGATAATCCAAGTGCCCGCTAGTTAACCTATATCGTCCAAGTGCCCGCTAGTTAACCTAGATAGTCCTAGTGCCCGTTAGTTAACCTAGAGTGTCCAAGTGCCCACTAGGGGACGTACTTAGTCCAAGTGCCCGTTAGCTAACCTAGATAGTCCAAGTGCCCGCTAGTTAACATTGATCATCCAAGTGCCCGCTAGTTAAACTACATAGTCCAAGTGCTCGCTAGTTAACCTACATAGTACAAGGGCTCGCTAGTTGACCTAGATAGTAAAAGTGCCCGCTAGGTAACCTACATAGTCCAAGTTCCCACGAGGTAACCTAGATAGTCCAAGTGCCCGTTACCTAACCTAGATAATCCAATTGCCCGCTATGCAACATACATAGTCCAAGTGCCCGTTTGTTAACCTAGAAGTCCAAGTGCCCGCTAGGTAACCTAGACTCTCCAAGTGCCCGCTAGGTTACGTACATAGTCCAAGTGCCCGCTAGGTAACCTAGATAGTCCAAGGGCCCGCTAGTTAACCTACATAGTCCATGTGCCCGGTAGTTAACTTACATAGTTCAAGTGTCCATAGGGAATATACATAGCCCAAGTGCCCGCTCTGGAACCTACATAGTCCAAGTGCCTGCTAGGGAACCTACATAGTCCAAGTGCCCGCGCTGGAACATACATAGTCCAAGTGCCCGCTAGGGAATCTACATAGTCCAAGGGCCCGCTAGTTAACGTAGATAGTCCAAGTGCCGCTAGTTAATCTACATAGTCCAAGGGCCCGCTAGTTAACCTACATAGTCCAAGTACCCGCTAGTTAACTTAGATCGTCCAAGTGCCCGCGAGGTAACCTGCATAGTCCAAGGGCCCGCTAGTTAACCTACATAGTCCAAGGGCCCGCTAGTTAACCTACATAGTCCAAGTGCCCGCTAGGTAACCTAGATAGTCCAAGGGCCCGCTAGTTAACCTACATAGTCCATGTGCCCGGTAGTTAACTTACATAGTTCAAGTGTCCATAGGGAATATACATAGCCCAAGTGCCCGCTCTGGAACCTACATAGTCCAAGTGCCTGCTAGGGATCTACATAGTCCAAGTGCCCGCGCTGGAACATACATAGTCCAAATGCCCGCTAGGGAATCTACATAGTCCAAGGGCCCGCTAGTTAACCTAGATAGTCCAAGGGCCCGCTAGGTATCCTAGATAGTCCAAGTGTCCGCTAGACAACCTAGAGTCCATGTGCTCGCTAGTTAACCTAGATCGTCCAAGTGCCCGCAATGTAACCTAGATAGTCAAAGTGCCCGTTAGGTAACCTAGATAGTCCAAGTGCCCGCAATGTAACCTAGATAGTCAAAGTGCCCGTTAGGTAACCTAGATAGTCCAAGTGCCCGCTAGGTAACTTACATTGTCCAAGTTCCCGCTAGGTAAACTAGATACTCAAAGTGCTCGTTACCTAACCTAGATAGTCCAAGTGCCCGCTAGGCAACCTACATAGTCCAAGAGCCCTTTCGTTAACCTAGAAGTCCAAGTGCCCCCTAGGTAACCTAGACAGTCCAAGTGCCCGCTAGGTTACCTGCATATTCCAAGTGCCCATTCGTTAACCTAGATAGTCCAAGTACCCACTAGGTAACCTACATAGTCCAAGTGCCCGTTAGGTAACCTATATAGTCCAAGTGCCCGCTAGGTAACCGAGATAGTCCAAGGGCCCGCTAGTTAACCTACATAGTCCAAGGGCTCACTTGTTCACTTTGATAGTCCAAGTGCCCGCTAGTTAACCTAGATCTTCCAAGTGCCCGCTAGTTAACCTAGATTGTCCAAGTACCCGCTAGTTAACCTACATAGTCCAAGGGCCCACAAGTTAACCTAGATAGACCAAGTGTCCTCTAGTCAACCTACATAGTCAAAGTGCCCGCTAGTTAACCTATATACCAAGTGCCCGCTATGTAACCTAGATATTCCAAGGGCATGCTACTTAACCTATATCGTCCAAGTGCCCGCTAGGCAACCTAGATAGTCCAAGTGCCCGCTAAGGAACCTACATAGTCCAATTGCACGCTAGTTATTGTAGATAGTCCAAGTACCCGCTAGTTAACCTAGATAGTCCAAGTGCCTGCTAGGTAACCTACATAGTGCAAGTGTCCGCTACTTAACCTACATATTCCAAGTGCCCGCTAGTTAACATAGATAGTCCAAGTGCCCGCTAGGGAACGTACATAGTCCAAGTGCCCGCTAGGTAACCTAGATACTGCAAGTGCCCGCTAGTTAACCTAGATAGTTCAAGTACCCTCTAGGTAACCTAGATTGTCCAAGGGCCCCCTAGTTAGCCTACATAGCCCAAGTGTCTGCTTGGTAACCTAGAGAGTCCAAGTATTGCTAGTTAATCTACATAGTCCAAGGGCCCGCTAGTTAACCTACATAGTCCAAGTGCCGCTAGGGAACCTAGATAGTCCAAGTGCCCGCTCTGGAACCTACATAGTCCAAGTGCCTGCTAGGCAACCTACATAGTCGAAGTGCCCGCTCTGGAACATACATATTCCAAGTGCCCGCTAGGGAATCTGCATAGTCCAAGGGCCCGCTAGTTAACGTAGATAGTCCAAGTGCCGCTAGGTAATCTACATAGTCCAAAGGCCCGCTAGTTAACCTACATAGTCCAAGTACCCGCTAGTTTACCTAGATCTTTCAAGTGCACGCTTGTTAACCTACATAGTCCAAGGGCCCGCTAGTTAACCTACATAGTCCAAGGGCCCGCTAGTTAACTACATCGTCCAAGGGCCCGCTAGTTAACCTAGATAGTCCAAGTGCCCGCTAGTTAACCTAAATAGTCCAAGTGCCCGCTAGGTAACCTAGACAGTTCAAGTGACCACTAGGTTACCTACATAGTCCAAGTGCCTGTTCGTTAACCGACATAGTCCAAGTGCCCGCTAGGTAACCTATATAGTCCAAATGCCCGCTAGGGACCCTAATAGTCTAAGTGTCCGCTAGTTATCCTAGATAGTCCAAGTGCTTGCTAGTTAACCTAGATAGTCCAAGTGCCCACTAGTTAACCTAGATAGTTCAAGTGCCCGCTAGGGAACCTACCTAGTCCAAGTGCCCGATAGGGAACTTACATAGTCCAAGGGCCCGCTAGGGAACCTACATAGTCCATGTGCCCGTTAATTAAACTAGATAGTCCAATGCCTGCTAGGTAACCTAGATAGTCCTACAGCCCGCTAGGTAACCTACATACTCCAAGAACCCGCTAGGCAACGTAGGTAGTTCAAGTGCCAGCTAGGTAACCTAGATAGTCCAAGTGCCCGCTAGGTAACCTACAAAGTCTAAGTTCCCACAAGGTTATCTATATAGTCCAAATGCCCGCTAGGGAACCTACATAGTCCAAGTGCCCGCTAGGTAACCTAGATAATCCAAGTGCCCGCTAGTTAACCTATATCGTCCAAGTGCCCGCTAGTTAACCTAGATAGTCCTAGTGCCCGTTAGTTAACCTAGAGTGTCCAAGTGCCCACTAGGGGACGTACTTAGTCCAAGTGCCCGTTAGCTAACCTAGATAGTCCAAGTGCCCGCTAGTTAACATTGATCATCCAAGTGCCCGCTAGTTAAACTACATAGTCCAAGTGCTCGCTAGTTAACCTACATAGTACAAGGGCCCGCTAGTTGACCTAGATAGTAAAAGTGCCCGCTAGGTAACCTACATAGTCCAAGTTCCCACGAGGTAACCTAGATAGTCCAAGTGCCCGTTACCTAACCTAGATAATCCAATTGCCCGCTATGCAACATACATAGTCCAAGTGCCCGTTTGTTAACCTAGAAGTCCAAGTGCCCGCTAGGTAACCTAGACTCTCCAAGTGCCCGCTAGGTTACGTACATAGTCCAAGTGCCCGCTAGGTAACCTAGATAGTCCAAGGGCCCGCTAGTTAACCTACATAGTCCATGTGCCCGGTAGTTAACTTACATAGTTCAAGTGTCCATAGGGAATATACATAGCCCAAGTGCCCGCTCTGGAACCTACATAGTCCAAGTGCCTGCTAGGGAACCTACATAGTCCAAGTGCCCGCGCTGGAACATACATAGTCCAAGTGCCCGCTAGGGAATCTACATAGTCCAAGGGCCCGCTAGTTAACGTAGATAGTCCAAGTGCCGCTAGTTAATCTACATAGTCCAAGGGCCCGCTAGTTAACCTACATAGTCCAAGTACCCGCTAGTTAACTTAGATCGTCCAAGTGCCCGCGAGGTAACCTGCATAGTCCAAGGGCCCGCTAGTTAACCTACATAGTCCAAGGGCCCGCTAGTTAACCTACATAGTCCAAGTGCCCGCTAGGTAACCTAGATAGTCCAAGGGCCCGCTAGTTAACCTACATAGTCCATGTGCCCGGTAGTTAACTTACATAGTTCAAGTGTCCATAGGGAATATACATAGCCCAAGTGCCCGCTCTGGAACCTACATAGTCCAAGTGCCTGCTAGGGATCTACATAGTCCAAGTGCCCGCGCTGGAACATACATAGTCCAAATGCCCGCTAGGGAATCTACATAGTCCAAGGGCCCGCTAGTTAACCTAGATAGTCCAAGGGCCCGCTAGGTATCCTAGATAGTCCAAGTGTCCGCTAGACAACCTAGAGTCCATGTGCTCGCTAGTTAACCTAGATCGTCCAAGTGCCCGCAATGTAACCTAGATAGTCAAAGTGCCCGTTAGGTAACCTAGATAGTCCAAGTGCCCGCAATGTAACCTAGATAGTCAAAGTGCCCGTTAGGTAACCTAGATAGTCCAAGTGCCCGCTAGGTAACTTACATTGTCCAAGTTCCCGCTAGGTAAACTAGATACTCAAAGTGCTCGTTACCTAACCTAGATAGTCCAAGTGCCCGCTAGGCAACCTACATAGTCCAAGAGCCCTTTCGTTAACCTAGAAGTCCAAGTGCCCCCTAGGTAACCTAGACAGTCCAAGTGCCCGCTAGGTTACCTGCATATTCCAAGTGCCCATTCGTTAACCTAGATAGTCCAAGTACCCACTAGGTAACCTACATAGTCCAAGTGCCCGTTAGGTAACCTATATAGTCCAAGTGCCCGCTAGGTAACCGAGATAGTCCAAGGGCCCGCTAGTTAACCTACATAGTCCAAGGGCTCACTTGTTCACTTTGATAGTCCAAGTGCTCGCTAGTTAACCTAGATCTTCCAAGTGCCCGCTAGTTAACCTAGATTGTCCAAGTACCCGCTAGTTAACCTACATAGTCCAAGGGCCCACAAGTTAACCTAGATAGACCAAGTGTCCTCTAGTCAACCTACATAGTCAAAGTGCCCGCTAGTTAACCTATATACCAAGTGCCCGCTATGTAACCTAGATATTCCAAGGGCATGCTAGTTAACTTGTATCGTCCAAGTGCCCGCTAGGCAACCTAGATAGTCCAAGTGCCCGCTAAGGAACCTACATAGTCCAATTGCAGGCTAGTTATTGTAGATAGTCCAAGTACCCGCTAGTTAACCTAGATAGTCCAAGTGCCTGCTAGGTAACCTACATAGTGCAAGTGTCCGCTACTTAACCTACATATTCCAAGTGCCCGCTAGTTAACATAGATAGTCCAAGTGCCCGCTAGGGAACGTACATAGTCCAAGTGCCCGCTAGGTAACCTAGATACTGCAAGTGCCCGCTAGTTAACCTAGATAGTTCAAGTACCCTCTAGGTAACCTAGATTGTCCAAGGGCCCCCTAGTTAGCCTACATAGCCCAAGTGTCTGCTAGGTAACCTAGAGAGTCCAAGTACTGCTAGTTAATCTACATAGTCCAAGGGCCCGCTAGTTAACCTACATAGTCCAAGTGCCGCTAGGGAACCTAGATAGTCCAAGTGCCCGCTCTGGAACCTACATAGTCCAAGTGCCTGCTAGGCAACCTACATAGTCGAAGTGCCCGCTCTGGAACATACATATTCCAAGTGCCCGCTAGGGAATCTACATAGTCCAAGGGCCCGCTAGTTAACGTAGATAGTCCAAGTGCCGCTAGGTAATCTACATAGTCCAAAGGCCCGCTAGTTAACCTACATAGTGCAAGTACCCGCTAGTTTACCTGGATCTTTCAAGTGCACGCTTGTTAACCTACATAGTCCAAGGGCCCGCTAGTTAACCTACATATTCCAAGGGCCCGCTAGTTAACTACATCGTCCAAGGGCCCGCTAGTTAACCTAGATAGTCCAAGTGCCCGCTAATTAACCTAAATAGTCCAAGTGCCCGCTAGGTAACCTAGACAGTTCAAGTGACCACTAGGTTACCTACATAGTCCAAGTGCCTGTTCGTTAACCGACATAGTCCAAGTGCCCGCTAGGTAACCTATATAGTCCAAATGCCCGCTAGGGACCCTAATAGTCTAAGTGTCCGCTAGTTATCCTAGATAGTCCAAGTGCTTGCTAGTTAACCTAGGTAGTCCAAGTGCCCACTAGTTAACCTAGATAGACCAAGTGCCCGCTAGGGAACCTACCTAGTCCAAGTGCCCGATAGGGAACTTACATAGTCCAAGGGCCCGCTAGGGAACCTACATAGTCCATGTGCCCGTTAGTTAAACTAGATAGTCCAATGCCTGCTAGGTAACCTAGATAGTCCAACAGCCCGCTAGGTAACCTACATACTCCAAGAACCCGCTAGGCAACGTAGGTAGTTCAAGTGCCAGCTAGGTAACCTAGATAGTCCAAGTGCCTGCTAGGTAACCTACAAAGTCTAAGTTCCCACAAGGTTATCTATATAGTCCAAATGCCCGCTAGGGAACCTACATAGTCCAAGTGCCCGCTAGGTAACCTAGATAATCCAAGTGCCCGCTAGTTAACCTATATCGTCCAAGTGCCCGCTAGTTAACCTAGATAGTCCTAGTGCCCGTTAGTTAACCTAGAGTGTCCAAGTGCCCACTAGGGGACGTACTTAGTCCAAGTGCCCGTTAGCTAACCTAGATAGTCCAAGTGCCCGCTAGTTAACATTGATCATCCAAGTGCCCGCTAGTTAAACTACATAGTCCAAGTGCTCGCTAGTTAACCTACATAGTACAAGGGCCCGCTAGTTGACCTAGATAGTCCAAGTGCCCGCTAGGTAACCTACATAGTCCAAGTTCCCACGAGGTAACCTAGATAGTCCAAGTGCCCGTTACCTAACCTAGATAGTCCAATTGCCCGCTATGCAACATACATAGTCCAAGTGCCCGTTTGTTAACCTAGAAGTCCAAGTGCCCGCTAGGTAACCTAGACTGTCCAAGTGCCCGCTAGGTTAGGTACATAGTCCAAGTGCCCGCTAGGTAACCTAGATAATCCAACGGCCCGCTACTTAACGTACATAGTCCATGTGCCCGGTAGTTAACTTACATAGTTCAAGTGTCCATAGGGAATATACATAGCCCAAGTGCCCGCTCTGGAACCTACATAGTCCAAGTGCCTGCTAGGGAACCTACATAGTCCAAGTGCCCGCGCTGGAACATACATAGTCCAAGTGCCCGCTAGGGAATCTACATAGTCCAAGGGCCCGCTAGTTAACGTAGATAGTCCAAGTGCCGCTAGTTAATCTACATAGTCCACGGGCCCGCTAGTTAACCTACATAGTCCAAGTACCCGCTAGTTAACCTAGATCATCCAAGTGCCCGCGAGGTAACCTGCATAGTCCAAGGGCCCGCTAGTTAACCTACATAGTCCAAGGGCCCGCTAGTTAACCTACATAGTCCAAGTGCCCGCTAGGTAACCTAGATAGTCCAAGGGCCCGCTAGTTAACCTACATAGTCCATGTGCCCGGTAGTTAACTTACATAGTTCAAGTGTCCATAGGGAATATACATAGCCCAAGTGCCCGCTCTGGAACCTACATAGTCCAAGTGCCTGCTAGGGAACCTACATAGTCCAAGTGCCCGCGCTGGAACATACATAGTCCAAGTGCCCGCTAGGGAATCTACATAGTCCAAGGGCCCGCTAGTTAACCTAGATAGTCCAAGTGTCCGCTAGACAACCTAGAGTCCATGTGCTCGCTGGTTAACCTAGATCGTCCAAGTGCCCGCAATGTAACCTAGATAGTCAAAGTGCCCGTTAGGTAACCTAGATAGTCCAAGTGCCCGCTAGGTAACTTACATTGTCCAAGTTCCCGCTAGGTAAACTAGATACTCAAAGTGCTCGTTACCTAACCTAGATAGTCCAAGTGCCCGCTAGGCAACCTACATAGTCCAAGAGACCGTTCGTTAACCTAGAAATCCAAATGCCCCATAGGCAACCTAGACAGTCCAAGTGCCCGCTAGGTTACCTGCATATTCCAAGTGCCCATTCGTTAACCTAGATAGTCCAAGTACCCACTAGGTAACTTACATAGTCCAAGTGCCCGTTAGGTAACCTATATAGTCCAAGTGCCCGCTAGGTAACCGAGATAGTCCAAGGGCCCGCTAGATAACCTACATAGTCCAAGGGCTCACTTGTTCACTTTGATAGTCCAAGTGCCCGCTAGTTAACCTAGATCTTCCAAGTGCCCGCTAGTTAACCTAGATTGTCCAAGTACCCGCTAGTTAACCTACATAGTCCAAGGGCCCACTAGTTAACCTAGATAGTCCAAGTGTCCTCTAGTCAACCTACATAGTCAAAGTGCCCGCTAGTTAACCTATATACCAAGTGCCCGCTATGTAACCTAGATATTCCAAGGGCACGCTAGTTAACCTATTTTGTCCAAGTACCCGCTAGGCAACCTAGATAGTCCAAGTGCCCGCTAAGGAACCTACATAGTCCAATTGCACGCTAGTTATTGTAGATAGTCCAAGTACCCGCTAGTTAACCTAGATAGTCCAAGTGCCTGCTAGGTAACCTACATAGTGCAAGTGTCCGCTAGTTAACCTACATATTCCAAGTGCCCGCTAGTTAACATAGATAGTCCAAATGCCCGCTAGGGAACGTACATAGTCCAAGTGCCCGCTAGGTAACCTAGATACTGCAAGTGCCCGCTAGTTAACCTAGATAGTTCAAGTACCCTCTAGGTAACCTAGATTGTCCAAGGGCCCCCTAGTTAGCCTACATAGGCCAAGTGTCTGCTAGGTAACCTAGAGAGTCCAAGTACTGCTAGTTAATCTACATAGTCCAAGGGCCCGCTAGTTAATCTACATAGTCCAAGGCCACTAGGGACTCTAGATAGTCCAAGTGCCCGCTCTGGAACCTACATAGTCCAAGTGCCTGCTAGGGAACCTACATAGTCGAAGTGCCCGCTCTGGAACATACATATTCCAAGTGCCCGCTAGGGAATCTACATAGTCCAAGGGCCCGCTAGTTAACGTAGATAGTCCAAGTGCCGCTAGGTAATCTACATAGTCCAAAGGCCCGCTAGTTAACCTACATAGTCCAAGTACCCGCTAGTTTACCTAGATCTTTCAAGTGCACGCTTGTTAACCTACATAGTCCAAGGGCCCGCTAGTTAACCTACATAGTCCAAGGGCCCGCTAGTTAACCTACATCGTCCAAGGGCCCGCTAGTTAACCTAGATAGTCCAAGTGCCCGCTAGTTAACCTAGATAGTCCAAGTGCCTGCTAGGTAACCTACATAGTGCAAGTGTCCGCTAGTTAACCTACATATTCCAAGTGCCCGCTAGTTAACATAGATAGTCCAAGTGCCCGCTAGGGAACGTACATAGTCCAAGTGCCCGCTAGGTAACCTAGATACTGCAAGTGCCCGCTAGTTAACCTAGATAGTTCAAGTACCCTCTAGGTAACCTAGATTGTCCAAGGGCCCCCTAGTTAGCCTACATAGGCCAAGTGTCTGCTAGGTAACCTATAGAGTCCCAGTACTGCTAGTTAATCTACATAGTCCAAGGGCCCGCTAGTTAACCTACATAGTCCAAGGCCGCTAGGGAACCTAGATAGTCCAAGTGCCCGCTCTGGAACCTACATAGTCCAAATGCCTGCTAGGGAACCTACATAGTCGAAGTGCCCGCTCTGGAACATACATATTCCAAGTGCCCGCTAGGGAATCTACATAGTCCAAGGGCCCGCTAGTTACCCTACATAGTCCAAGGGCCCGCTAGTTAACCTACATCGTTCAAGGGCCCGCTAGTTAACCTAGATAGTCCAAGTGCCCGCTAGTTAACCTACATAGTCCAAGTGCCCGCTAGGTAACCTAGACAGTTCAAGTGACCACTAGGTTACCTACATAGTCCAAGTGCCTGTTCGTTAACCTACATAGTCCATGTGCCCGCTAGGTAACCTATATAGTCCAAATGCCCGCTAGGGACCATAATAGTCTAAGTGTCCGCTAGTTATCCTAGATAGTCCAAGTGCCCACTAGTTAACCTAGATAGACCAAGTGCCCGCTAGGGAACCTACCTAGTCCAAGTGCCCGATAGGGAACTTACATAGTCCAAGGGCCCGCTAGGGAACCTACATAGTCCATGTGCCCGTTAGTTAACCTAGATAGTCCAATGCCTGCTAGGTAACCTAGATAGTCCAACAGCCTGCTAGGTAACCTACATACTCCAAGAACCCGCTAGGCAACGTAGGTAGTTCAAGTGCCAGCTAGGTAACCTAGATAGTCCAAGTTCCCGTTAGGTAACCTACAAAGTCTAAGTTCCCACAAGGTTATCTATATAGTCCAAATGCCCGCTAGGGAACCTACATAGTCCAAGTGCCTGCTAGGTAACCTAGATAATCCAAGTGCCCGCTAGTTAACCTATATCGTCCAAGTGCCCGCTAGTTAACCTAGATAGTCCTAGTGCCCGTTAGTTAACCTAGAGTGTCCAAGTGCCCACTAGGGGACGTACTTAGTCCAAGTGCCCGTTAGCTAACCTAGATAGTCCAAGTGCCCGCTAGTTAACATTGATCATCCAAGTGCCCGCTAGTTAAACTACATAGTCCAAGTGCTCGCTAGTTAACCTACATAGTACAAGGGCCCGCTAGTTGACCTAGATAGTCCAAGTGCCCGCTAGGTAACCTACATAGTCCAAGTTCCCACGAGGTAACCTAGATAGTCCAAGTGCCCGTTACCTAACCTAGATAGTCCAATTGCCCGCTATGCAACATACATAGTCCAAGTGCCCGTTTGTTAACCTAGAAGTCCAAGTGCCCGATAGGTAACCTGGACTCTCCAAGTGCCCGCTAGGTTACCTACATAGTCCAAGTGCCCGCTAGGTAACCTAGATAGTCCAAGGGCCCGCTAGTTAACCTACATAGTCCATGTGCCCGGTAGTTAACTTACATAGTTCAAGTGTCCATAGGGAATATACATAGCCCAAGTGCCCGCTCTGGAACCTACATAGTCCAAGTGCCTGCTAGGGAACCTACATAGTCCAAGTGCCCGCGCTGGAACATACATAGTCCAAGTGCCCGCTAGGAAATCTACATAGTCCAAGGGCCCGCTAGTTAACCTAGATAGTCCAAGGGCCCGCTAGGTAACCTAGATAGTCCAAGTGTCCGCTAGATAATCTAGAGTCCATGTGCTCGCTAGTTAACCTAGATCGTCCAAGTGCCCGCAATGTAACCTAGATAGTCAAAGTGCCCGTTAGGTAACCTAGATAGTCCAAGTGCCCGCTAGGTAACTTACATTGTCCAAGTTCCCGCTAGGTAAACTAGATACTCAAAGTGCTCGTTACCTAACCTAGATAGTCCAAGTGCCCGCTAGGCAACCTACATAGTCCAAGAGCCCGTTCGTTAACCTAGAAGTCCAAGTGCCCCCTAGGTAACCTAGACAGTCCAAGTGCCCGCTAGGTTACCTGCATATTCCAAGTGCCCATTCGTTAACCTAGATAGTCCAAGTACCCACTAGGTAACCTACATAGTCCAAGTGCCCGTTAGGTAACCTATATAGTCCAAGTGCCCGCTAGGTAACCGAGATAGACCAAGGGCCCGCTAGTTAACCTACATAGTCCAAGGGCTCACTTGTTCACTTTGATAGTCCAAGTGCCCGCTAGTTAACCTAGATCTTCCAAGTGCCCGCTAGTTAACCTAGATTGTCCAAGTACCCGCTAGTTAACCTACATAGTCCAAGGGCCCACTAGTTAACCTAGATAGTCCAAGTGTCCTCTAGTCAACCTACATAGTCAAAGTGCCCGCTAGTTAACCTATATACCAAGTGCCCGCTATGTAACCTAGATATTCCAAGGGCACGCTAGTTAACCTATATCGTCCAAGTGCCCGCTAGGCAACCTAGATAGTCCAAGTGCCCGCTAAGGAACTTACATAGTCCAATTGCACGCTAGTTATTGTAGATAGTCCAAGTACCCGCTAGTTAACCTAGATAGTCCAAGTGCCTGCTAGGTAACCTACATAGTGCAAGTGTCCGCTAGTTAACCTACATATTCCAAGTGCCCGCTAGTTAACATAGATAGTCCAAGTGCCCGCTAGGGAACGTACATAGTCCAAGTGCCCGCTAGGTAACCTAGATACTGCAAGTGCCCGCTAGTTAACCTAGATAGTTCAAGTACCCTCTAGGTAACCTAGATTGTCCAAGGGCCCCCTAGTTAGCCTACATAGGCCAAGTGTCTGCTAGGTAACCTAGAGAGTCCAAGTACTGCTAGTTAATCTACATAGTCCAAGGGCCCGCTAGTTAACCTACATAGTCCAAGTGCCGCTAGGGAACCTAGATAGTCCAAGTGCCCGCTCTGGAACCTACATAGTCCAAGTGCCCGCTAGGGAATCTACATAGTCCAAGGGCCCGCTAGTTAACGTAGATAGTCCAAGTGCCGCTAGGTAATCTACATAGTCCAAAGGCCCGCTAGTTAACCTACATAGTCCAAGTACCCGCTAGTTTACCTAGATCTTTCAAGTGCACGCTTGTTAACCTACATAGTCCAAGTGCCGCTAGGTAATCTACATAGTCCAAAGGCCCGCTAGTTAACCTACATCGTCCAAGGGCCCACTAGTTAACCTATATAGTCCAAGTGCCCACTAGTTAACCTAGATAGACCAAGTGCGCGCTAGTTAACCTACATAGTCCAAGTGCCCGCTAGATAACCTAGACAGTTCAAGTGACCACTAGGTTACCTACATAGTCCAAGTGCCTGTTCGTTAACCGACATAGTCCAAGTGCCCGCTAGGTAACCTATATAGTCCAAATGCCCGCTAGGGACCCTAATAGTCTAAGTGTCCGCTAGTTATCCTAGATAGTACAAGTGCTTGCTAGTTAACCTAGATAGTCCAAGTGCCCACTAGTTAACCTAGATAGACCAAGTGCCCGCTAGGGAACCTACCTAGTCCAAGTGCCCGATAGGGAACTTACATAGTCCAAGGCCCGCTAGGGAACCTACATAGTCCATGTGCCCGTTAGTTAACCTAGATAGTCCAATGCCTGCTAGGTAACCTAGATAGTCCAACAGCCCGCTAGGTAACCTACATACTCCAAGAACCCGCTAGGCAACGTAGGTAGTTCAAGTGCCAGCTAGGTAACCTAGATAGTCCAAGTGTCCTCTAGTCAACCTACATAGTCAAAGTGCCCGCTAGTTAACCTATATACCAAGTGCCCGCTATGTAACCTAGATATTCCAAGGGCACGCTAGTTAACCTATATCGTCCAAGTGCCTGCTAGGCAACCTAGATAGTCCAAGTGCCCGCTAAGGAACCTACATAGTCCAATTGCACGCTAGTTATTGTAGATAGTAAAAGGACCCGCTAGTTAACCTAGATAGTCCAAGTGCCTGCTAGGTAACCTACATAGTGCAAGTGTCCGCTAGTTAACCTACATATTCCAAGTGCCCGCTAGTTAACATAGATAGTCCAAGTGCCCGCTAGGGAACGTACATAGTCCAAGTGCCCGCTAGGTGACCTAGATACTGCAAGTGCCCGCTAGTTAACCTAGATAGTTCAAGTACCCTCTAGGTAACCTAGATTGTCCAAGGGCCCCCTAGTTAGCCTACATAGGCCAAGTGTCTGCTAGGTAACCTAGAGAGTCCAAGTACTGCTAGTTAATCTACATAGTCCAAGGGCCCGCTAGTTAACCTACATAGTCCAAGTGCCGCTAGGGAACCTAGATAGTCCAAGTGCCCGCTCTGGAACCTACATAGTCCAAGTGCCCGCTAGGGAATCTACATAGTCCAAGGGCCCGCTAGTTAACGTAGATAGTCCAAGTGCCGCTAGGTAATCTACATAGTCCTAAGGCCCGCTAGTTAACCTACATAGTCCAAGTACCCGCTAGTTTACCTAGATCTTTCAAGTGCACGCTTGTTACCCTACATAGTCCAAGGGCCCGCTAGTTAACCTACATAGTCCAAGGGCCCGCTAGTTAACCTACATTGTCCAAGGGCCCGCTAGTTAACCTACATAGTCCAAGTGCCCGCTAGGTAACCTAGACAGTTCAAGTGACCACTAGGTTACCTACATAGTCCAAGTGCCTGTTCGTTAACCTACATAGTCCAAGTTCCCGCTAGGTAATCTATATAGTCCAAATGCCCGCTAGGGACCCTAATAGTCTAAGTGTCCGCAAGTTATCCTAGATAGTCCAAGTGCTTGCTAGTTAACCTATATAGTCCAAGTGCCCACTAGTTAACCTAGATAGACCAAGTGCCCGCTAGGGAACCTACCTAGTCCAAGTGCCCGATAGGGAACTTACATAGTCCAAGGCCCGCTAGGGAACCTACATAGTCCATGTGCCCGTTAGTTAACCTAGATAGTCCAATGCCTGCTAGGTAACCTAGATAGTCCAACAGCCCGCTAGGTAACCTACATACTCCAAGAACCCGCTAGGCAACGTAGGTAGTTCAAGTGCCAGCTAGGTAACCTAGATAGTCCAAGTGCCCGCTAGGTAACCTACAAAGTCTAAGTTCCCACAAGGTTATCTATATAGTCCAAATGCCCGTTAGGGAACCTACATAGTCCAAGTGCCCGCTAGGTAACCTAGATAATCCAAGTGCCCGCTAGTTAACCTATATCGTCCAAGTGCCCGCTAGTTAACCTAGATAGTCCTAGTGCCCGTTAGTTAACCTAGAGTGTCCAAGTGCCCACTAGGGGACGTACTTAGTCCAAGTGCCCGTTAGCTAACCTAGATAGTCCAAGTGCCCGCTAGTTAACATTGATCATCCAAGTGCCCGCTAGTTAAACTACATAGTCCAAGTGCTCGCTAGTTAACCTACATAGTACAAGGGCCCGCTAGTTGACCTAGATAGTCCAAGTGCCCGCTAGGTAACCTACATAGTCCAAGTTCCCACGAGGTAACCTAGATAGTCCAAGTGCCCGTTACCTAAACTAGATAGTCCAATTGCCCGCTATGCAACATACATAGTCCAAGTGCCCGTTTGTTAACCTAGAAGTCCAAGTGCCCGCTAGGTAACCTAGACTCTCCAAGTGCCCGCTAGGTTACCTACATAGTCCAAGTGCCCGCTAGGTAACCTAGATAGTCCAAGGGCCCGCTAGTTAACCTACATAGTCCATGTGCCCGGTAGTTAACTTACATAGTTCAAGTGTCCATAGGGAATATACATAGCCCAAGTGCCCGCTCTGGAACCTACATAGTCCAAGTGCCTGCTAGGGAACCTACATAGTCCAAGTGCCCGCTAGGGAATCTACATAGTCCAAGGGCCCGCTAGTTAACTTAGATAGTTCAAGTGCCGCTTGTTAATCTACATAGTCCACGGGCCCGCTAGTTAACCTACATAGTCCAAGTACCCGCTAGTTAACCTAAATCGTCCAAGTGCCCGCGAGGTAACCTACATAGTCCAAGGGCCCGCTAGTTAACCTACATAGTCCAAGGGCCCGCTAGTTAACCTACATAGTCCAAGTGCCCGCTAGGTAACCTAGACAGTTCAAGTGACCACTAGGTTACCTACATAGTCCAAGTGCCCGTTCGTTAACCTACATAGTCCAAATGCCCGCTAGGTAACCAATATAGACCAAATGCCCGCTAGGGGCCCTAATAGTCCAAATGCCCGCTAGGTAACCTACATAGTCCAAGGGACCCTTTCGTTAACCTAGATAGTCCAAGTGCTCGCTAGTTAACCTAGATGTACTAAGTGTCCGCTAGGGAACCTATCTAGTCCAAGTACCCGCTAGGAATCCTACGTAGTCCAAGTGCCCGCTACGTAACATAGATAGTCCAAGTGCCCGCTAGGGAATGTACATAGTCCAAGTGCTCGCTAGTTAACCTAAATAGTCCAAGTGCCCGCTAGTTAACCTAGATAGACCAAGTGCCCGCTAGGGAACCTACCTAGTCCAAGTGCCCGATAGGGAACCTACATAGTCCAAGTGCCCGGTACTTAACTTACATAGTTCAAATGTCCGTAGGGAACATACAGAGTCCAACTGACCGCTAGGGAACCTACATATTCCAAGTGCCCGCTAGGCAATCTACATAGTCCACGGGCCCGCTAGTTAATGTCGATAGACCAAGTGCCGCTAGTTAATCTACATAGTTCAAGGGCCCGCTAGTTAACCTACATAATCCAAGTACCCGCTAGTTAACCTAGATCGTCCAAGTGTCCGCTAATTAACCTACATAGTACAAGTGCCCGCTAGGGAACCTAGATAGTCCAAGTGCCCGCTCTGGAAACTACATAGTCCAAGTGACGGCTAGGGAACCTACATAGTCCAAGTGCCCGCTCTGGAACATACATAGTCCAAGTGCCCGCTATGGAATCTACATAGTCCAAGGGCCTGCTAGTTACCCTACATAGTCCAAGTACCCGCTAGTTAACCTAGATCGTCCAAGTGCCCACTAGGTAACCTATATAGTCCAAGAGCCCGCTAGTTAACCTACATAGTCCAAGGGCCCGCTAGTTAACCTACATCGTCCAATGGCCCCCTAGTTAACCTAGATAGTCCAAGTGCCCGCTAGTTAACCTACATAGTCCAAGTGCCCGCGAGGTAACCTAGACATTTCAAGTGACCACTAGGTTACCTACATAGTCCAAGTGCCCGTTCGTTAACCTACATAGTCCAAGTGCCCGCTAGGTAACCAATATAGTCCAAATGCCCTCTAGGGGCCCTAATAGTCCAAATGCCCGCTAGTTAACCTAGATAGTCAAAGTGCTCGCTAGTTAACCTAGATAGTCCAAGTGCCCGCTAGTTAACCTAGATAGACCAAGTGCCCGCTAGGGAACCTATCTAGTCCAAGTACCCGCTAGGAAACGTACATAGTCCAAGTGCCCGCTAGGTAACGTACATAGTCTAAGCGCCCGCTAGGTAACCTAGATAGTCCAAGGGCCTGCTAGGTAACGTACATAGTCCAAGTGCCTGCTAGGTAACCTAGATAGTCCCAGTGCCCACTAGTTAACCTACATAGTCCAGGTTCCCCCTAGGTAACCTAGATAGTCCAAGGGCCCGCTAGGTAACCTACATTGTCCTAGTGCCCCCTAGTTAACCTACATTCTCCACGTGCCCTATAGGGAACCTACATAGTCCAAGTGCCCGCTAGGTAACCTGCATGGTCCAAATGCCCGCTAGTTAACCTACATAGTCCAAGTGCCCGCTAGGGAACTTACATAGTCCAAGTTCCCGATAGGGAACTTACATAATCCAAGTGCCCGCTAGTTGACCTACATAGTCCAAGTGCCCGCTAGTTAACCTACATAGTCCAAGTGCCTGATAGGGAACCTACATTATCCAAGTGCCCGCTAGGGAACCTAAATTGTCCAAGTGCCCGTTAGTTAACCTAGATAGTCCAAGTGCCCGCAAGGTAACCTAGATAGTCCAACAGCCCGGTAGGTAACCTACATACTCCAAGTACCCGCTAGGTAACATAGATAGTTCAAGTGCCTGTTAGGTAACCTAGATAGTCCAAGTGCCCGCTAGTTAACCTACAAAGTCTAAGTGCCCGCTAAGTAATCTATATAGTCCAAGTAACCGCTAGGGAGCCTACATAGTCCAAATGCCCGCTAGGTAACCTAGATAGTCTTGGGGCCGCTAGGTAACCTATATAGTCCTAGTGCCCCCTAGTTAACCAACATTTTCCAAGTACCCGATAGGGAACCTACATAGTCCAAGTACCCGCTAGGTAACCTACAGAATCCAAATGCCCTCTAGTTAACCTACATAATCCAAGTGCCCGCTAGTTGACCTACATAGTCCAAGTTCCCGCTAGGTTTCCTTTATAATCCTAGTGCCTGCTAGGGAACCTTCATAGTACTAGTGCCAGCTAGGTAACCTAGATAGTCCAAGTGCCCGCTTGTTAACCTAGATAGTCCTAGTGCCCCTTAGTTAACCTAGAGTGTCCAAGTGCCCACTAGGGGATGTACTAAGTCCATGTGCCTGTTAGCTAACCTAGATAGTCAAAGTGCCCGTTAGTTAACATTGATCATCAAAGTGCCCGCTAGTTAACCTAGATAGTCCAAGTGCACGCTAGTTAACCTACATAGTCCAAGGGCCCGCTAGTTAACCTACGTAGTCCAAGGTCCGCTAGTCAACCTAGATAGTCCAAGTGCTCGCTAGTTAACCTACATAGTAGAAGGGCCCGCTAGTTGACCTAGATAGTCCAAGTGCCCGCTAGTTAACCTAGTTATTCCAAGTGCCCGCTAGGTAACCTACATAGTCCAAGTGCCCGTTACTTAACCTAGATAGTCCAAGTGCCCGCTAGGAAACCTACATAGTCCAAGGGCCCGCTAGGTAACCTAGATAGTCCAAGTGTCCGCTAGGTAACCTAGAGTCCAAATCCTCGCTAGTTAACCTACATAATCCAAGTGCCCGCTATGCAACCTAGATAGTCAAAGTGCCCGTTAGGTAACCTAGATAGTCCAAGTGCCCGCTAGGTAACTTAAATTGTCCAAGTTCCGGCTAGGTAACCTAGATACTCAAGGTGCCCGTTACCTAACCTAGATACTCCAAGTGCCCGCTAAGCAACCTACATAGTCCAAGTGCCCGTTCGTTAACCTAGAAGTTCAGTGTGCCCGCTAGGTACCCTAGACAGTCCAAGTGTCCGCTAGGTTACCTGCATATTCCAAGTGCCCGTTCGTTAACCTAGATAGTCCACGTGCCCACTAGGTAACCTACATAGTCCAAGTGCCCGCTAGGTAACCTATATAGTCCAAGTGCCCGCTAGGTAACCCAGATAATCCAAGGGCCCGCTAGTTAACCTACATAGTCCAAGGGCTCACTTGTTAACTTTGATAGTCCAAGTGCCTGCTAGTTAACCTAGATCGTCCAAGTGCCCGCTAGTTAACCTAGATAGTCCTAGTGCCCGTTAGTTAACCTAGAGTGTCCAAGTGCCCACCAGGGGACGTACTTAGTCCAAGTGCCCGTTAGCTAACCTAGATAGTCCAAGTGCCCGCTAGTTAACATTGATCATCCAAGTGCCCGCTAGTTAACCTAGATAGTCCAAGTGCACGCTAGTTAACCTAGATAGTCCAAGTGCACTTTAGTTAACCTAGATCGTCCATATGCCCGCTAAGAAACCTAGACATCTAAGTGCCCGTTAAGTAACCTAGATAGTCCAAGTGCCCGCTAGGTAACCTACATAGTCCAAGTTCCCACTAGGTAACCTAGGTAGTCCAAGTGCCCGTTACCTAAACTAGATAGTCCCATTACCCGCTATGCAACATACATAGTCCAAGTGCCCGTTCGTTAACCTAGAAGTCCAAGTGCCCGCTAGGTAACCTAGACTATCCAAGTGCCCGCTAGGTTACGTACATAGTCCAAGTGCCCGCAAGGTAACCTACATAGTCCAAGGGCCCGCTACTTAACCTACATAGTCCAAGTGCCCGGTAGTTAACTTACATAGTTCAAGCGTCCATAGGGAACATACATAGTCCAAGTGCCCGCTAGGGAACATACATAGTCCAAGTGCCCGCTAGGGAATCTACATAGTCCAAGGGCCCGCTAGTTAATGTATATAGTCCAAGTTCCGCTAGTTAAAGTACATAGTTCAAGGGCCCGCTAGTTAACCTATATAGTCCAAGTACCCGCTACTTAACCTAGATCGTCCAAGTGTCCGCTAGTTAACCTACATAGTACAAGTGCCCGCTAGGGAATCTAGTTAGTCCAAGTGCCCGCTCCAGAACCTACATAGTCCAAGTGCCTGCTAGGGTACCTACATAGTCCAAGTGCCCGCTAGTTAACCTATATCGTCCAATTGTCCGCTAATTAACCTACATAGTCAAGTGCCCGCTAGGGAACCTAGATAGTCTAAGTGCCCGCTTTGGAACCTACATAATCCAAGTGCCTGCGCTGGAACATACATAGTCCAAGTGCCCGCTAGGGAATCTACATAGTTCAAGGGCCCGCTAGTTAACGTAGATAGTCCAAGTGCCGCTAGTTAATCTACATAGTCCAAGGGCCCGCTAGTTAACCTACATAGTCCAAGTACCCGCTAGTTAACCTAGATAGTCCAAATGCCCGCTAGGGAACCAACATAGTCCAAGTGCCCGCTAGGGAACTTACATAGTCCAAGGGCCCGCTAGGGAACCTACATTGTCCAAGTGCCCGTTAGTTAACCTAGATATTCCCAGTGCCCGCTAGGTAACCTAGATAGTCCAACAGCCCGGTAGGTAACCTACATACTCCAAGTACCCGCTAGGTAACGTAGATAGTTCAAGTGCCAGCTAGGAAACCTAGATAGTCCAAGTGCCCGCTAGGTAACCCACAATATCTAAGTGCCCGCTTGGTAATCTATATAGTCCAAATGACCGCTAGGGAGCCTACATAGTCCAAATGCCCGCTAGGTAACCTAGGTAGTCCAAGGGCCCACTAGGAAACCTACATAGACCTAGTGCCCCCTAGTTAACCTACATTCTCCAAGTGCCCGATAGGGAACCTACATAGTCCAAGTGCCCGCTAGGTAACCTACATAGTCCAAGTGCTCTCTAGGGAACCTACATAGTCCAAGTGCCCGTTAAGTAACCTAGATAGTCCAAGTGCCCGCTTGGTAACCTAGATAGTCCAACAGCCCGCTATGTAACCTACATACTCCAAGAACCCGCTAGGTAACGTAGATAGTTCATGTACCAGCTAGGTAAACTAGATAGTCCAAGTGCCCGCTAGGTAACCTAGAAAGTCTAAGTGCCCGCTAGATTATCTATATAGTCCAAATGCCCGCTAGGGAATCTACATAGTCCAAGGGCCCGCTAGTTAACGTAGATAGTCCAAGTGCCGCTAGTTAATCTACATAGTCCACATGCCCGCTAGTTAACCTACATAGTCCAAATACCCGCTAGTTAACCTAGATCGTCCAAGTGCCCGCTAGGTAACCTACATAGTCCAAGGGCCCGCTAGTTAACCTACATAGTCCAAGGGCCCGCAAGGTAACCCACAAAGTTTAAGGGCCCGCTAGGTTATGTATATAGTCCACATGCCCCCTAGGGAACCTACATGGTCCAAGTGCCCGCTAGGTAACCTAGATAATCAAAGCGCCCCCTAGTTAACCTATATAGTCCAAGTGCCCGCTAGTTAACCTAGATCGTCCAAGTGCCCGCTAGTTAACCAACAGTGTCAATGGACCCGCTAGTTAACCTACATAGTGGAAGAGCCCGCTAGTTAACCTAGATCGTGCAAGTGTCTGCTAGTTAACCTACATAGTCCAAGTGCCAGTTAGCTAACCTAGATATTCCAAGGACCCGCTAGTTGACCTATATAGTCCAAGTGCCCGCAGGGTAACCTAGATAATCCAAGTGCCCGCTAGGGAACCTTCATAGTCAAAGTGCCAGCTAGGTAACCTAGATAGTCCAAGTGTCCGCTAGTTAACCTAGATAGTCCAAGTGCCCGCTAGGTAACCTAAGTAGTCCAAATGTCCGATAGGGATCCTACATAGTCCCAGTGCCCGCTAGGTAACCTACATAGTCCAAGTGCCCGTTTGTTAACCTAGATAGTCCAAGTGCCTGCTAGGTAACTTAGATAGTGCAAGTGCCCACTAGTTAACCTACATAGTCCAGGTTCCCCCTAGGTAACCTACATAGTCCAAGTGCCCGCTAGTTAACCTACATAGTCCAAATGCCCGCTAGTTAACCTACATAGTCCAAGTGCCCGATAGGGAACCTACGTAATCCAAGTGCCCGCTAGGGAAACTACATAGTCCAAGTGCCTGTTAGTTAACCTAGATAGTCCAAATGCCCGCTAGGGAACCCACATAGTCCAAGTGCTCGCTAGGGAACCTACATAGTCCAAGGGCCCGCTAGGGAACCTACATAGTCCAAGTGCCCGTTAGTTAACCTAGATAGTCCCAGTGGCCGCTAGGTAACTTAGATAGTCCAACAGCCACCTAGTTAACCTACACACTCCAAGAACCCGCTATAACGTAGATAGTTCAAGTGCCAGCTAGGTAACCTAGATAGTTCTTGTGCCCATTACCTAACCTAGATAGTCCAATTGCCCGCTATGCAACGTACATAGTCCAACTGCCCGTTCTTTAACCTAGAAGTCCAAGTGCCCGCTAGGTAACCTAGACTCTCCAAGTGCCTGCTAGGTTACCTACATAGTCCAAATGCATGTTCGGTAATCTAGATAGTGCTAGTGCCCTGTAGTTAACCTACATAGTCCAAGTGCCCGCTAGGTAACCTAGATAGTCCAAGGGCCCGCTAGTTAACCTACATTGTCCAAGTGCCCGGTAGTTAACTTACATATTTCAAGTGTCCGTAGGGACCATACAGAGTCCAAGTGCCTGCTAGGGAACATACACAGTCCAAGGGCCCGCTAGTTAATGTAGATAGTCCAAGTGCCGCTAGTTAATCTACATAGTCCAAGGGCCCGCTAGTTAACCTACATAGTCCAAGTACCCGCTAGTTAACCTAGATCGTCCAAGTGCCCACTATGTAAACTACAAAGTCCAAGGGCCCGCTAGTTAACCTACATAGTGCAAGGGCCCGCTAGTTAACCTACATCGTCCAAGGACCTGCTAGTTAACCTAGATAGTCCAAGTGTCCGCTAGTTAACCTACATAGTCCAAGTGCCCGCGAGGTAACCTAGACATTTTAAGTGACCACTAGGTTACCTACATAGTCCAAGTGCCCTTTCGTTAACTTACATAGTCCAAGTGCCCGCTAGGTAACCAATATAGTCCAAATGCCCGTTAGGGGCCCTAATTGTCCAAATGTCCGCTAGTTAACCTAGATAGTCCAAGTGCCCGCTAGTTAACCTAGATAGACCAAGTGCCCGCTAGGGAACCTATCTAGTCCAAGTACCCGCTAGGAAACGTACATAGTCCAAGTGCCCGCTAGGTAACGTACATAGTCTAAGTGCCCGCTAGGGAACGTAAATAGTCCAAGGGCCTGCTAGGGAACGTACATAGTCCAAGTGCCTGCTAGGTAACCTAGATAGTCCAAGTGCCCAATAGTTAACCTACATAGTCCAGGTTCCCCCTAGGTAACCTAGATAGTCCAAGGGCCCGCTAGGTAAACTACATTGTCCTAGTGCCCCCTAGTTAACCTACATTCTCCAAGTGCCCGATATTGAACCTACATAGTCCAAGTGCCCGCTAGGTAACCTACATGGTCCAAGTGCCCGATACGGAACCTACATAATCCAAGTGCCCGCTAAGGAACCTACATAGTCCAAGTGCCCGTTAGTTAACCTAGATAGTCCAAGTGCCCGCTATGTAACCTAGATAGTCCAAGTGCCCGCTAGGTAACCTACAAAGTCTAAGTGCCCGCTAAGTAATCTATATAGTGCAAATAACCGCTAGGGAGCCTACATAATCCAAATGCCCGCTAGGTAACCTAGATAGTCTAAGGGCCCGCTAGGTATCCTACATAGTCCTAGTGCCCCCTTAGTTAATCTACATTTTCCAAGTGCCCGATAGGGAACCTACATAGTCCAAGTGCCCGATAGGGAACCTACATAATCCAAGTGCCCGCTAGTTGACCAACATAGTCCAAGTGCCCGCTAGGTAACCTAGATAATCCTAGTGCCCGCTAGGGAACCTTCATAGTCTTAGTGCCAGCTAGTTAACCTAGATAGTCCAAGTGCCCGCTAGGTAACCTAGATAAACCAAGTGCCCGCTAGTTAAACTATATCGTCCAAGTGCCCGCTAGTTAACCTAGATAGTCCTAGTGCCTGTTAGTTAACCTAGAGTGTCCAAGTGCCCACTAGGGGACGTACTTAGTCCAAGTGCCCGTTAGCTAACTTAGATAGTCCAAGTGCCCGCTAGTTAACATTGATCATCCAAGTGCCCGCTAGTGAACCTACATAGTCCAAGGGCCCGCTAGTTAACCTACGTAGTCCAAGGTCTGCTAGTTAACCTTGATAGTCCAAGTGCCCGCTAGTTAACCTAGATAGTCCAAGTGCCCGCTAGGTAACCTAAGTAGTCCAAATGTCCGATAGGGATCCTACATAGTCCAAGTGCCCGCTAGGTAACCTACATAGTCCAATTGCCCGTTAGTTAACCTAGATAGTCCAAGTGCCCGCTAGGAAACCTACATAGTCCAAGGGCCCGCTAGGTAACCTAGATAGTCCAAGTGCCCGCTAGGTAATCTAGAGTTCAAGTGCTCGCTACTTAACCTACATAGTCCAAGTGCCCGCTATGTAACCTAGATAGTCAAAGTGCCCGTTATGTAACCTAGATAGTCCAAGTGCCCGCTAGGTAACTTACATTGTCCACGTTCCCGATAGGTAAACTAGATACTCAAAGTGCCCGTTACCTAACCTAGATAGTCCAACTGCCCGCTAAGCAAACTACATAGTCCAAGTGCCCATTCGTTAACCTAGAAATCCAAGTGCCCGCTAGGTAACCTAGATAGTCCAACAGCCCGTTAGGTAACCTACATACTCCAAGTACCCGTTAGTTAACCTAGATGGTCCAAGTGCCCGCTAGGTAACCTAGATAGTCCAACAGCCCGGTAGCTAACCTACATACTCCAAGTACCCGCTAGGTAACGTAGATAGTTCAAGTGACTGCTAGATAACCTAGATAGTCCAAGTGCCCTCTAGGTAACCTACAAAGTCTAAGTGTCCTCTAAGTAATCTATATAGTCCAAATAACCGCTAGGTAGCCTACATAGTCCAAATGCCCGCTAGGTAACCTAGATAGTCTAAGGGCCCGCTAGGTAACCTACATAGTCCTAGTGCCCCCTAATTAACCTACATTTTCCAAGTGCCCGATAGGGACCCTACATAGTCCAAGTGCCCACTAGGTAACCTACATAGTCCAAATGCCCTCTAGTTAACCTACATAGTCCAAGTGCCCGATAGGGAACCTACATAGTCCAAGTGCCCGCTAGGTAACCTAGATAATCCTAGTGCCCGCTAGGGAACCTTCATAGTCCTAGTGCCAGCTACGTAACCTAGATAGTCCAAGTGCCCGCTAGTTAACCTAGATAGTCCTAGTGCCCGTTAGTTAATCTAGAGTGTCCAAGTGCCCACTAGGGGACGTACTTAGTCCAAGTGCCCGTTAGCCAACCTACATAGTCCAAGGTCCTGCTAGTTAACCTACGTAGTCCATGGTCCGCTAGTTAACCTAGATAGTCCAAGTGCTCGCTAGTTAACCTACATAGTACAAGGGCCCGCTATTGACCTAGATAGTTCAAGTGCCCGCTAGTTAACCTAGATAGTCCAAGTGCCCACTAGGTAACCTAAGTAGTCCAAATGTCCGATAGGGATCCTACATAGTCCAAGTGCCCGCTAGGTAACCTACATAGTCCAAGTGCCCGTTCTTTAACCTAGATAGTCCAAGTGCCCGCTAGGAAACCTACATAGTCCAAGGGCCCGCTAGATAACTTAGATAGTCCAAGTACCCGCTAGGTAACCTAGAGTCCAAGTGCTCGCTAGTTACCCTACATAGTTCAAGTGCCCGCTATGTAACCTAGATAGTCAAAGTGCCCGTTAGGTAACCTAGATAGTCCACGTGCCCGCTAGGTAACTTACATTGTCCACGTTCCCGCTAGGTAAACTAGATACTCAAAGTGCCCGTTACCTAACCTAGATAGTCCAAGTGCCCGCTAAGCAACCTACATAGTCCAAGTGCCCGTTCGTTAACCTAGAAATCCAAGTGCCCGCTAGGTAAACTAGACTGTCCAAGTGCCCGCTAGGTTACCTGCATATTCCAAGTGCCCGTTCGTTAACCTAGATAGTCCAAGTGCCCGCTAGGTAACCTACATAGTCCAAGTGCCCGCTAGGTAACCTATATAGTCCAAGTGCCCGCTAGGTAACCTAGATAGTCCAAGGGCCCGCTAGTTAACCTATATAGTCCAAGGGCTCACTTGTTAACTTTGATAGTCCATGTGCCCGCTAGTTAACCTAGATCGTCCAAGTGCCCGCTAGTTAACCTAGATAGTCCTAGTGCCCGTTAGTTAACCTAGAGTGTCCAAGTGCCCACTAGGGGACGTACTTAGTCCAAGTGCCCGTTCGCTAACCTAGATAGTCCAAGTGCCCGCTAGTTAACATTGATCATCCAAGTGCCCGCTAGTGAACCTACATAGTCCAAGGGCCCGCTAGTTAACCTACGTAGTCCAAGGTCCGCTAGTTAACCTTGATAGTCCAAGTGCCCGCTAGTTAACCTAGATAGTCCAAGTGCCCGCTAGGTAACCTAAGTAGTCCAAATGTCCGATAGGGATCCTACATAGTCCAAGTGCCCGCTAGGTAACCTACATAGTCCAAGTGCCCGTTAGTTAACCTAGATAGTCCAAGTGCCCGCTAGGAAACCTACATAGTCCAAGGGCCCGCTAGGTAACCTAGATAGTCCAAGTGCCCGCTAGGTAATCTAGAGTTCAAGTGCTCGCTACTTAACCTACATAGTCCAAGTGCCCGCTATGTAACCTAGATAGTCAAAGTGCCCGTTAGGTAACCTAGATAGTCCAAGTGCCCGCTAGGTAACTTACATTGTCCACGTTCCCGATAGGTAAACTAGATACTCAAAGTGCCCGTTACCTAACCTAGATAGTCCAACTGCCCGCTAAGCAAACTACATAGTCCAAGTGCCCATTCGTTAACCTAGAAATCCAAGTGCCCGCTAGGTAACCTAGATAGTCCAACAGCCCGTTAGGTAACCTACATACTCCAAGTACCCGTTAGTTAACCTAGATGGTCCAAGTGCCCGCTAGGTAACCTACGTAGTCCAAGGTCCGCTAGTCAACCTAGATAGTCCAAGTGCTCGCTAGTTAACCTACATAGTAGAAGGGCCCGCTAGTTGACCTAGATAGTCCAAGTGCCCGCTAGTTAACCTAGTTATTCCAAGTGCCCGCTAGGTAACCTACATAGTCCAAGTGCCCGTTACTTAACCTAGATAGTCCAAGTGCCCGCTAGGAAACCTACATAGTCCAAGGGCCCGCTAGGTAACCTAGATAGTCCAAGTGTCCGCTAGGTAACCTAGAGTCCAAATCCTCGCTAGTTAACCTACATAATCCAAGTGCCCGCTATGCAACCTAGATAGTCAAAGTGCCCGTTAGGTAACCTAGATAGTCCAAGTGCCCGCTAGGTAACTTAAATTGTCCAAGTTCCGGCTAGGTAACCTAGATACTCAAGTTGCCCGTTACCTAACCTAGATAGTCCAAGTGCCCGCTAAGCAACCTACATAGTCCAAGTGCCCGTTCGTTAACCTAGAAGTTCAAGTGCCCGCTAGGTACCCTAGACAGTCCAAGTGCCCGCTAGGTTACCTGCATATTCCAAGTGCCCGTTCGTTAACCTAGATAGTCCACGTGCCCACTAGGTAACCTACATAGTCCAAGTGCCCGCTAGGTAACCTATATAGTCCAAGTGCCCGCTAGGTAACCCAGATAATCCAAGGGCCCGCTAGTTAACCTACATAGTCCAAGGGCTCACTTGTTAACTTTGATAGTCCAAGTGCCTGCTAGTTAACCTAGATCGTCCAAGTGCCCGCTAGTTAACCTGGATAGTCCTAGTGCCCGTTAGTTAACCTAGAGTGTCCAAGTGCCCACCAGGGGACGTACTTAGTCCAAGTGCCCGTTAGCTAACCTAGATAGTCCAAGTGCCCGCTAGTTAACATTGATCATCCAAGTGCCCGCTAGTTAACCTAGATAGTCCAAGTGCACGCTAGTTAACCTAGATAGTCCAAGTGCACTTTAGTTAACCTAGATCGTCCATATGCCCGCTAAGAAACCTAGACATCTAAGTGCCCGTTAAGTAACCTAGATAGTCCATGTGCCCGCTAGGTAACCTACATAGTCCAAGTTCCCACTAGGTAACCTAGGTAGTCCAAGTGCCCGTTACCTAAACTAGATAGTCCCATTACCCGCTATGCAACATACATAGTCCAAGTGCCCGTTCGTTAACCTAGAAGTCCAAGTGCCCGCTAGGTAACCTAGACTATCCAAGTGCCCGCTAGGTTACGTACATAGTCCAAGTGCCCGCAAGGTAACCTACATAGTCCAAGGGCCCGCTACTTAACCTACATAGTCCAAGTGCCCGGTAGTTAACTTACATAGTTCAAGCGTCCATAGGGAACATACATAGTCCAAGTGCCCGCTAGGGAACATACATAGTCCAAGTGCCCGCTAGGGAATCTACATAGTCCAAGGGCCCGCTAGTTAATGTATATAGTCCAAGTTCCGCTAGTTAAAGTACATAGTTCAAGGGCCCGCTAGTTAACCTATATAGTCCAAGTACCCGCTACTTAACCTAGATCGTCCAAGTGTCCGCTAGTTAACCTACATAGTACAAGTGCCCGCTAGGGAATCTAGTTAGTCCAAGTGCCCGCTCCAGAACCTACATAGTCCAAGTGCCTGCTAGGGTACCTACATAGTCCAAGTGCCCGCTAGTTAACCTATATCGTCCAATTGTCCGCTAATTAACCTACATAGTCAAGTGCCCGCTAGGGAACCTAGATAGTCTAAGTGCCCGCTTTGGAACCTACATAATCCAAGTGCCTGCGCTGGAACATACATAGTCCAAGTGCCCGCTAGGGAATCTACATAGTTCAAGGGCCCGCTAGTTAACGTAGATAGTCCAAGTGCCGCTAGTTAATCTACATAGTCCAAGGGCCCGCTAGTTAACCTACATAGTCCAAGTACCCGCTAGTTAACCTAGATAGTCCAAATGCCCGCTAGGGAACCAACATAGTCCAAGTGCCCGCTAGGGAACTTACATAGTCCAAGGGCCCGCTAGGGAACCTACATTGTCCAAGTGCCCGTTAGTTAACCTAGATATTCCCAGTGCCCGCTAGGTAACCTAGATAGTCCAACAGCCCGGTAGGTAACGTACATACTCCAAGTACCCGCTAGGTAACGTAGATAGTTCAAGTGCCAGCTAGGAAACCTAGATAGTCCAAGTGCCCGCTAGGTAACCCACAATATCTAAGTGCCCGCTTGGTAATCTATATAGTCCAAATGACTGCTAGGGAGCCTACATAATCCAAATGCCCGCTAGGTAACCTAGATAGTCTAAGGGCCCGCTAGGTATCCTACATAGTCCTAGTGCCCCCTTAGTTAATCTACATTTTCCAAGTGCCCGATAGGGAACCTACATAGTCCAAGTGCCCGATAGGGAACCTACATAATCCAAGTGCCCGCTAGTTGACCAACATAGTCCAAGTGCCCGCTAGGTAACCTAGATAATCCTAGTGCCCGCTAGGGAACCTTCATAGTCTTAGTGCCAGCTAGTTAACCTAGATAGTCCAAGTGCCCGCTAGGTAACCTAGATAATCCAAGTGCCCGCTAGTTAAACTATATCGTCCAAGTGCCCGCTAGTTAACCTAGATAGTCCTAGTGCCTGTTAGTTAACCTAGAGTGTCCAAGTGCCCACTAGGGGACGTACTTAGTCCAAGTGCCCGTTAGCTAACTTAGATAGTCCAAGTGCCCGCTAGTTAACATTGATCATCCAAGTGCCCGCTAGTGAACCTACATAGTCCAAGGGCCCGCTAGTTAACCTACGTAGTCCAAGGTCTGCTAGTTAACCTTGATAGTCCAAGTGCCCGCTAGTTAACCTAGATAGTCCAAGTGCCCGCTAGGTAACCTAAGTAGTCCAAATGTCCGATAGGGATCCTACATAGTCCAAGTGCCCGCTAGGTAACCTACATAGTCCAAGTGCCCGTTAGTTAACCTAGATAGTCCAAGTGCCCGCTAGGAAACCTACATAGTCCAAGGGCCCGCTAGGTAACCTAGATAGTCCAAGTGCCCGCTAGGTAATCTAGAGTTCAAGTGCTCGCTACTTAACCTACATAGTCCAAGTGCCCGCTATGTAACCTAGATAGTCAAAGTGCCCGTTAGGTAACCTAGATAGTCCAAGTGCCCGCTAGGTAACTTACATTGTCCACGTTCCCGATAGGTAAACTAGATACTCAAAGTGCCCGTTACCTAACCTAGATAGTCCAACTGCCCGCTAAGCAAACTACATAGTCCAAGTGCCCATTCGTTAACCTAGAAATCCAAGTGCCCGCTAGGTAACCTAGATAGTCCAACAGCCCGTTAGGTAACCTACATACTCCAAGTACCCGTTAGTTAACCTAGATGGTCCAAGTGCCCGCTAGGTAACCTAGATAGTCCAACAGCCCGGTAGCTAACCTACATACTCCAAGTACCCGCTAGGTAACGTAGATAGTTCAAGTGACTGCTAGATAACCTAGATAGTCCAAGTGCCCTCTAGGTAACCTACAAAGTCTAAGTGTCCTCTAAGTAATCTATATAGTCCAAATAACCGCTAGGTAGCCTACATAGTCCAAATGCCCGCTAGGTAACCTAGATAGTCTAAGGGCCCGCTAGGTAACCTACATAGTCCTAGTGCCCCCTAATTAACCTACATTTTCCAAGTGCCCGATAGGGACCCTACATAGTCCAAGTGCCCACTAGGTAACCTACATAGTCCAAATGCCCTCTAGTTAACCTACATAGTCCAAGTGCCCGATAGGGAACCTACATAGTCCAAGTGCCCGCTAGGTAACCTAGATAATCCTAGTGCCCGCTAGGGAACCTTCATAGTCCTAGTGCCAGCTACGTAACCTAGATAGTCCAAGTGCCCGCTAGTTAACCTAGATAGTCCTAGTGCCCGTTAGTTAATCTAGAGTGTCCAAGTGCCCACTAGGGGACGTACTTAGTCCAAGTGCCCGTTAGCCAACCTACATAGTCCAAGGGCCTGCTAGTTAACCTACGTAGTCCATGGTCCGCTAGTTAACCTAGATAGTCCAAGT
Organism: Tenrec ecaudatus; assembly: GCF_050624435.1. NCBI lineage: Eukaryota > Metazoa > Chordata > Mammalia > Afrosoricida > Tenrecidae > Tenrec > Tenrec ecaudatus. Next base: position 421,193 of record NW_027457674.1, read on the forward strand.
GCTCGCTAGTTAACCTACATAGTACAAGGGCCCGCTATTGACCTAGATAGTTCAAGTGCCCGCTAGTTAACCTAGATAGTCCAAGTGCCCACTAGGTAACCTAAGTAGTCCAAATGTCCGATAGGGATCCTACATAGTCCAAGTGCCCGCTAGGTAACCTACATAGTCCAAGTGCCCGTTCTTTAACCTAGATAGTCCAAGTGCCCGCTAGGAAACCTACATAGTCCAAGGGCCCGCTAGATAACTTAGATAGTCCAAGTACCCGCTAGGTAACCTAGAGTCCAAGTGCTCGCTAGTTACCCTACATAGTTCAAGTGCCCGCTATGTAACCTAGATAGTCAAAGTGCCCGTTAGGTAACCTAGATAGTCCACGTGCCCGCTAGGTAACTTACATTGTCCACGTTCCCGCTAGGTAAACTAGATACTCAAAGTGCCCGTTACCTAACCTAGATAGTCCAAGTGCCCGCTAAGCAACCTACATAGTCCAAGTGCCCGTTCGTTAACCTAGAAATCCAAGTGCCCGCTAGGTAAACTAGACAGTCCAAGTGCCCGCTAGGTTACCTGCATATTCCAAGTGCCCGTTCGTTAACCTAGATAGTCCAAGTGCCCGCTAGGTAACCTACATAGTCCAAGTGCCCGCTAGGTAACCTATATAGTCCAAGTGCCCGCTAGGTAACCTAGATAGTCCAAGGGCCCGCTAGTTAACCTATATAGTCCAAGGGCTCACTTGTTAACTTTGATAGTCCATGTGCCCGCTAGTTAACCTAGATCGTCCAAGTGCCCGCTAGTTAACCTAGATAGTCCTAGTGCCCGTTAGTTAACCTAGAGTGTCCAAGTGCCCACTAGGGGACGTACTTAGTCCAAGTGCCCGTTCGCTAACCTAGATAGTCCAAGTGCCCGCTAGTTAACATTGATCATCCAAGTGCCCGCTAGTGAACCTACATAGTCCAAGGGCCCGCTAGTTAACCTACGTAGTCCAAGGTCCGCTAGTTAACCTTGATAGTCCAAGTGCCCGCTAGTTAACCTAGATAGTCCAAGTGCCCGCTAGGTAACCTAAGTAGTCCAAATGTCCGATAGGGATCCTACATAGTCCAAGTGCCCGCTAGGTAACCTACATAGTCCAAGTGCCCGTTAGTTAACCTAGATAGTCCAAGTGCCCGCTAGGAAACCTACATAGTCCAAGGGCCCGCTAGGTAACCTAGATAGTCCAAGTGCCCACTAGGTAATCTAGAGTTCAAGTGCTCGCTACTTAACCTACATAGTCCAAGTGCCCGCTATGTAACCTAGATAGTCAAAGTGCCCGTTAGGTAACCTAGATAGTCCAAGTGCCCGCTAGGTAACTTACATTGTCCACGTTCCCGATAGGTAAACTAGATACTCAAAGTGCCCGTTACCTAACCTAGATAGTCCAACTGCCCGCTAAGCAAACTACATAGTCCAAGTGCCCATTCGTTAACCTAGAAATCCAAGTGCCCGCTAGGTAACCTAGATAGTCCAACAGCCCGTTAGGTAACCTACATACTCCAAGTACCCGTTAGTTAACCTATATGGTCCAAGTGCCCGCTAGGTAACCTACGTAGTCCAAGGTCCGCTAGTCAACCTAGATAGTCCAAGTGCTCGCTAGTTAACCTACATAGTAGAAGGGCCCGCTAGTTGACCTAGATAGTCCAAGTGCCCGCTAGTTAACCTAGTTATTCCAAGTGCCCGCTAGGTAACCTACATAGTCCAAGTGCCCGTTACTTAACCTAGATAGTCCAAGTGCCCGCTAGGAAACCTACATAGTCCAAGGGCCCGCTAGGTAACCTAGATAGTCCAAGTGTCCGCTAGGTAACCTAGAGTCCAAATCCTCGCTAGTTAACCTACATAATCCAAGTGCCCGCTATGCAACCTAGATAGTCAAAGTGCCCGTTAGGTAACCTAGATAGTCCAAGTGCCCGCTAGGTAACTTAAATTGTCCAAGTTCCGGCTAGGTAACCTAGATACTCAAGTTGCCCGTTACCTAACCTAGATAGTCCAAGTGCCCGCTAAGCAACCTACATAGTCCAAGTGCCCGTTCGTTAACCTAGAAGTTCAAGTGCCCGCTAGGTACCCTAGACAGTCCAAGTGCCCGCTAGGTTACCTGCATATTCCAAGTGCCCGTTCGTTAACCTAGATAGTCCACGTGCCCACTAGGTAACCTACATAGTCCAAGTGCCCGCTAGGTAACCTATATAGTCCAAGTGCCCGCTAGGTAACCCAGATAATCCAAGGGCCCGCTAGTTAACCTACATAGTCCAAGGGCTCACTTGTTAACTTTGATAGTCCAAGTGCCTGCTAGTTAACCTAGATCGTCCAAGTGCCCGCTAGTTAACCTAGATAGTCCTAGTGCCCGTTAGTTAACCTAGAGTGTCCAAGTGCCCACCAGGGGACGTACTTAGTCCAAGTGCCCGTTAGCTAACCTAGATAGTCCAAGTGCCCGCTAGTTAACATTGATCATCCAAGTGCCCGCTAGTTAACCTAGATAGTCCAAGTGCACGCTAGTTAACCTAGATAGTCCAAGTGCACTTTAGTTAACCTAGATCGTCCATATGCCCGCTAAGAAACCTAGACATCTAAGTGCCCGTTAAGTAACCTAGATAGTCCATGTGCCCGCTAGGTAACCTACATAGTCCAAGTTCCCACTAGGTAACCTAGGTAGTCCAAGTGCCCGTTACCTAAACTAGATAGTCCCATTACCCGCTATGCAACATACATAGTCCAAGTGCCCGTTCGTTAACCTAGAAGTCCAAGTGCCCGCTAGGTAACCTAGACTATCCAAGTGCCCGCTAGGTTACGTACATAGTCCAAGTGCCCGCAAGGTAACCTACATAGTCCAAGGGCCCGCTACTTAACCTACATAGTCCAAGTGCCCGGTAGTTAACTTACATAGTTCAAGCGTCCATAGGGAACATACATAGTCCAAGTGCCCGCTAGGGAACATACATAGTCCAAGTGCCCGCTAGGGAATCTACATAGTCCAAGGGCCCGCTAGTTAATGTATATAGTCCAAGTTCCGCTAGTTAAAGTACATAGTTCAAGGGCCCGCTAGTTAACCTATATAGTCCAAGTACCCGCTACTTAACCTAGATCGTCCAAGTGTCCGCTAGTTAACCTACATAGTACAAGTGCCCGCTAGGGAATCTAGTTAGTCCAAGTGCCCGCTCCAGAACCTACATAGTCCAAGTGCCTGCTAGGGTACCTACATAGTCCAAGTGCCCGCTAGTTAACCTATATCGTCCAATTGTCCGCTAATTAACCTACATAGTCAAGTGCCCGCTAGGGAACCTAGATAGTCTAAGTGCCCGCTTTGGAACCTACATAATCCAAGTGCCTGCGCTGGAACATACATAGTCCAAGTGCCCGCTAGGGAATCTACATAGTTCAAGGGCCCGCTAGTTAACGTAGATAGTCCAAGTGCCGCTAGTTAATCTACATAGTCCAAGGGCCCGCTAGTTAACCTACATAGTCCAAGTACCCGCTAGTTAACCTAGATAGTCCAAATGCCCGCTAGGGAACCAACATAGTCCAAGTGCCCGCTAGGGAACTTACATAGTCCAAGGGCCCGCTAGGGAACCTACATTGTCCAAGTGCCCGTTAGTTAACCTAGATATTCCCAGTGCCCGCTAGGTAACCTAGATAGTCCAACAGCCCGGTAGGTAACCTACATACTCCAAGTACCCGCTAGGTAACGTAGATAGTTCAAGTGCCAGCTAGGAAACCTAGATAGTCCAAGTGCCCGCTAGGTAACCCACAATATCTAAGTGCCCGCTTGGTAATCTATATAGTCCAAATGACCGCTAGGGAGCCTACATAGTCCAAATGCCCGCTAGGTAACCTAGGTAGTCCAAGGGCCCACTAGGAAACCTACATAGACCTAGTGCCCCCTAGTTAACCTACATTCTCCAAGTGCCCGATAGGGAACCTACATAGTCCAAGAGCCCGCTAGGTAACCTACATAGTCCAAGTGCTCTCTAGGGAACCTACATAGTCCAAGTGCCCGTTAAGTAACCTAGATAGTCCAAGTGCCCGCTTGGTAACCTAGATAGTCCAACAGCCCGCTATGTAACCTACATACTCCAAGAACCCGCTAGGTAACGTAGATAGTTCATGTACCAGCTAGGTAAACTAGATAGTCCAAGTGCCCGCTAGGTAACCTAGAAAGTCTAAGTGCCCGCTAGATTATCTATATAGTCCAAATGCCCGCTAGGGAATCTACATAGTCCAAGGGCCCGCTAGTTAACGTAGATAGTCCAAGTGCCGCTAGTTAATCTACATAGTCCACGTGCCCGCTAGTTAACCTACATAGTCCAAATACCCGCTAGTTAACCTAGACCGTCCAAGTGCCCGCTAGGTAACCTACATAGTCCAAGGGCCCGCTAGTTAACCTACATAGTCCAAGGGCCCGCAAGGTAACCCACAAAGTTTAAGGGCCCGCTAGGTTATGTATATAGTCCACATGCCCCCTAGGGAACCTACATGGTCCAAGTGCCCGCTAGGTAACCTAGATAATCAAAGCGCCCCCTAGTTAACCTATATAGTCCAAGTGCCCGCTAGTTAACCTAGATCGTCCAAGTGCCCGCTAGTTAACCAACAGTGTCAATGGACCCGCTAGTTAACCTACATAGTGGAAGAGCCCGCTAGTTAACCTAGATCGTGCAAGTGTCTGCTAGTTAACCTACATAGTCCAAGTGCCAGTTAGCTAACCTAGATATTCCAAGGACCCGCTAGTTGACCTATATAGTCCAAGTGACCGCAGGGTAACCTAGATAATCCAAGTGCCCGCTAGGGAACCTTCATAGTCAAAGTGCCAGCTAGGTAACCTAGATAGTCCAAGTGTCCGCTAGTTAACCTAGATAGTCCAAGTGCCCGCTAGGTAACCTAAGTAGTCCAAATGTCCGATAGGGATCCTACATAGTCCCAGTGCCCGCTAGGTAACCTACATAGTCCAAGTGCCCGTTTGTTAACCTAGATAGTCCAAGTGCCTGCTAGGTAACTTAGATAGTGCAAGTGCCCACTAGTTAACCTACATAGTCCAGATTCCCCCTAGGTAACCTACATAGTCCAAGTGCCCGCTAGTTAACCTACATAGTCCAAATGCCCGCTAGTTAACCTACATAGTCCAAGTGCCCGATAGGGAACCTACGTAATCCAAGTGCCCGCTAGGGAAACTACATAGTCCAAGTGCCTGTTAGTTAACCTAGATAGTCCAAATGCCCGCTAGGGAACCCACATAGTCCAAGTGCTCGCTAGGGAACCTACATAGTCCAAGGGCCCGCTAGGGAACCTACATAGTCCAAGTGCCCGTTAGTTAACCTAGATAGTCCCAGTGGCCGCTAGGTAACTTAGATAGTCCAACAGCCACCTAGTTAACCTACACACTCCAAGAACCCGCTATAACGTAGATAGTTCAAATGCCAGCTAGGTAACCTAGATAGTTCTTGTGCCCATTACCTAACCTAGATAGTCCAATTGCCCGCTATGCAACGTACATAGTCCAACTGCCCGTTCTTTAACCTAGAAGTCCAAGTGCCCGCTAGGTAACCTAGACTCTCCAAGTGCCCGCTAGGTTACCTACATAGTCCAAATGCATGTTCGGTAATCTAGATAGTGCTAGTGCCCTGTAGTTAACCTACATAGTCCAAGTGCCCGCTAGGTAACCTAGATAGTCCAAGGGCCCGCTAGTTAACCTACATTGTCCAAGTGCCCGGTAGTTAACTTACATATTTCAAGTGTCCGTAGGGACCATACAGAGTCCAAGTGCCTGCTAGGGAACATACATAGTCCAAGGGCCCGCTAGTTAATGTAGATAGTCCAAGTGCCGCTAGTTAATCTACATAGTCCAAGGGCCCGCTAGTTAACCTACATAGTCCAAGTACCCGCTAGTTAACCTAGATCGTCCAAGTGCCCACTATGTAAACTACAAAGTCCAAGGGCCCGCTAGTTAACCTACATAGTCCAAGGGCCCGCTAGTTAACCTACATCGTCCAAGGACCTGCTAGTTAACCTAGATAGTCCAAGTGTCCGCTAGTTAACCTACATAGTCCAAGTGCCCGCGAGGTAACCTAGACATTTTAAGTGACCACTAGGTTACCTACATAGTCCAAGTGCCCTTTCGTTAACTTACATAGTCCAAGTGCCCGCTAGGTAACCAATATAGTCCAAATGCCCGTTAGGGGCCCTAATTGTCCAAATGTCCGCTAGTTAACCTAGATAGTCCAAGTGCCCGCTAGTTAACCTAGATAGACCAAGTGCCCGCTAGGGAACCTATCTAGTCCAAGTACCCGCTAGGAAACGTACATAGTCTAAGTGCCCGCTAGGTAACGTAAATAGTCCAAGGGCCTGCTAGGGAACGTACATAGTCCAAGTGCCTGCTAGGTAACCTAGATAGTCCAAGTGCCCAATAGTTAACCTACATAGTCCAGGTTCCCCCTAGGTAACCTAGATAGTCCAAGGGCCCGCTAGGTAAACTACATTGTCCTAGTGCCCCCTAGTTAACCGACATTCTCCAAGTGCCCGATATTGAACCTACATAGTCCAAGTGCCCGCTAGGTAACCTACATGGTCCAAGTGCCCGATACGGAACCTACATAATCCAAGTGCCCGCTAAGGAACCTACATAGTCCAAGTGCCCGTTAGTTAACCTAGAGAGTCCAAGTGCCCGCTAGGTAACCTAGATAGTCCAACAGCCCGGTAGGTAACCTGCATACTCCAAGTACCCGCTAGGTAACGTAGATAGTTCAAGTGCCTGCTAGGTAACCTAGATAGTCCAAGTGCCCGCTAGGTAACCTACAAAGTCTAAGTGCCCGCTAAGTAATCTATATAGTGCAAATAACCGCTAGGGAGCCTACATAATCCAAATGCCCGCTAGGTAACCTAGATAGTCTAAGGGCCCGCTAGGTATCCTACATAGTCCTAGTGCCCCCTTAGTTAATCTACATTTTCCAAGTGCCCGATAGGGAACCTACATAGTCCAAGTGCCCGATAGGGAACCTACATAATCCAAGTGCCCGCTAGTTGACCAACATAGTCCAAGTGCCCGCTAGGTAACCTAGATAATCCTAGTGCCCGCTAGGGAACCTTCATAGTCTTAGTGCCAGCTAGTTAACCTAGATAGTCCAAGTGCCCGCTAGGTAACCTAGATAATCCAAGTGCCCGCTAGTTAAACTATATCGTCCAAGTGCCCGCTAGTTAACCTAGATAGTCCTAGTGCCTGTTAGTTAACCTAGAGTGTCCAAGTGCCCACTAGGTGACGTACTTAGTCCAAGTGCCCGTTAGCTAACTTAGATAGTCCAAGTGCCCGCTAGTTAACATTGATCATCCAAGTGCCCGCTAGTGAACCTACATAGTCCAAGGGCCCGCTAGTTAACCTACGTAGTCCAAGGTCTGCTAGTTAACCTTGATAGTCCAAGTGCCCGCTAGTTAACCTAGATAGTCCAAGTGCCCGCTAGGTAACCTAAGTAGTCCAAATGTCCGATAGGGATCCTACATAGTCCAAGTGCCCGCTAGGTAACCTACATAGTCCAAGTGCCCGTTAGTTAACCTAGATAGTCCAAGTGCCCGCTAGGAAACCTACATAGTCCAAGGGCCCGCTAGGTAACCTAGATAGTCCAAGTGCCCGCTAGGTAATCTAGAGTTCAAGTGCTCGCTACTTAACCTACATAGTCCAAGTGCCCGCTATGTAACCTAGATAGTCAAAGTGCCCGTTAGGTAACCTAGATAGTCCAAGTGCCCGCTAGGTAACTTACATTGTCCACGTTCCCGATAGGTAAACTAGATACTCAAAGTGCCCGTTACCTAACCTAGATAGTCCAACTGCCCGCTAAGCAAACTACATAGTCCAAGTGCCCATTCGTTAACCTAGAAATCCAAGTGCCCGCTAGGTAACCTAGATAGTCCAACAGCCCGTTAGGTAACCTACATACTCCAAGTACCCGTTAGTTAACCTAGATGATCCAAGTGCCCGCTAGGTAACCTAGATAGTCCAACAGCCCGGTAGCTAACCTACATACTCCAAGTACCCGCTAGGTAACGTAGATAGTTCAAGTGACTGCTAGATAACCTAGATAGTCCAAGTGCCCTCTAGGTAACCTACAAAGTCTAAGTGTCCTCTAAGTAATCTATATAGTCCAAATAACCGCTAGGTAGCCTACATAGTCCAAATGCCCGCTAGGTAACCTAGATAGTCTAAGGGCCCGCTAGGTAACCTACATAGTCCTAATGCCCCCTAGTTAACCTACATTTTCCAAGTGCCCGATAGGGACCCTACATAGTCCAAGTGCCCACTAGGTAACCTACATAGTCCAAATGCCCTCTAGTTAACCTACATAGTCCAAGTGCCCGATAGGGAACCTACATAGTCCAAGTGCCCGCTAGGTAACCTAGATAATCCTAGTGCCCGCTAGGGAACCTCATAGTCCTAGTGCCAGCTACGTAACCTAGATAGTCCAAGTGCCCGCTAGTTAACCTAGATAGTCCTAGTGCCCGTTAGTTAATCTAGAGTGTCCAAGTGCCCACTAGGGGACGTACTTAGTCCAAGTGCCCGTTAGCCAACCTACATAGTCCAAGGGCCTGCTAGTTAACCTACGTAGTCCATGGTCCGCTAGTTAACCTAGATAGTCCAAGTGCTCGCTAGTTAACCTACATAGTACAAGGGCCCGCTATTGACCTAGATAGTTCAAGTGCCCGCTAGTTAACCTAGATAGTCCAAGTGCCCACTAGGTAACCTAAGTAGTCCAAATGTCCGATAGGGATCCTACATAGTCCAAGTGCCCGCTAGGTAACCTACATAGTCCAAGTGCCCGTTCTTTAACCTAGATAGTCCAAGTGCCCGCTAGGAAACCTACATAGTCCAAGGGCCCGCTAGATAACTTAGATAGTCCAAGTACCCGCTAGGTAACCTAGAGTCCAAGTGCTCGCTAGTTACCCTACATAGTTCAAGTGCCCGCTATGTAACCTAGATAGTCAAAGTGCCCGTTAGGTAACCTAGATAGTCCACGTGCCCGCTAGGTAACTTACATTGTCCACGTTCCCGCTAGGTAAACTAGATACTCAAAGTGCCCGTTACCTAACCTAGATAGTCCAACTGCCCGCTAAGCAAACTACATAGTCCAAGTGCCCGTTCGTTAACCTAGAAATCCAAGTGCCCGCTAGGTAAACTAGACAGTCCAAGTGCCCGCTAGGTTACCTGCATATTCCAAGTGCCCGTTCGTTAACCTAGATAGTCCAAGTGCCCGCTAGGTAACCTACATAGTCCAAGTGCCCGCTAGGTAACCTATATAGTCCAAGTGCCCGCTAGGTAACCTAGATAGTCCAAGGGCCCGCTAGTTAACCTATATAGTCCAAGGGCTCACTTGTTAACTTTGATAGTCCATGTGCCCGCTAGTTAACCTAGATCGTCCAAGTGCCCGCTAGTTAACCTAGATAGTCCTAGTGCCCGTTAGTTAACCTAGAGTGTCCAAGTGCCCACTAGGGGACGTACTTAGTCCAAGTGCCCGTTCGCTAACCTAGATAGTCCAAGTGCCCGCTAGTTAACATTGATCATCCAAGTGCCCGCTAGTGAACCTACATAGTCCAAGGGCCCGCTAGTTAACCTACGTAGTCCAAGGTCCGCTAGTTAACCTTGATAGTCCAAGTGCCCGCTAGTTAACCTAGATAGTCCAAGTGCCCGCTAGGTAACCTAAGTAGTCCAAATGTCCGATAGGGATCCTACATAGTCCAAGTGCCCGCTAGGTAACCTACATAGTCCAAGTGCCCGTTAGTTAACCTAGATAGTCCAAGTGCCCGCTAGGAAACCTACATAGTCCAAGGGCCCGCTAGGTAACCTAGATAGTCCAAGTGCCCGCTAGGTAATCTAGAGTTCAAGTGCTCGCTACTTAACCTACATAGTCCAAGTGCCCGCTATGTAACCTAGATAGTCAAAGTGCCCGTTAGGTAACCTAGATAGTCCAAGTGCCCGCTAGGTAACTTACATTGTCCACGTTCCCGATAGGTAAACTAGATACTCAAAGTGCCCGTTACCTAACCTAGATAGTCCAACTGCCCGCTAAGCAAACTACATAGTCCAAGTGCCTATTCGTTAACCTAGAAATCCAAGTGCCCGCTAGGTAACCTAGATAGTCCAACAGCCCGTTAGGTAACCTACATACTCCAAGTACCCGCTAGGTAACGTAGATAGTTCAAGTGACTGCTAGATAACCTAGATAGTCCAAGTGCCCGCTAGGTAACCTACAAAGTCTAAGTGTCCGCTAAGTAATCTATATAGTCCAAATAACCGCTAGGGAGCCTACATAGTCCAAATGCCCGCTAGGTAACCTAGATAGTCTAAGGGCCCGCTAGGTAACCTACATAGTCCTAGTGCCCCCTAGTTAACCTACATTTTCCAAGTGCCCGATAGGGAACCTACATAGTCTAAGTGCCCACTAGGTAACCTACATAGTCCAAATGCCCTCTACTTAACATACATAGTCCAAGTGCCCGATAGGGAACCTACATAGTCCAAGTGCCCGCTAGGTAACCTAGACAATCCTAGTGCCCGCTAGGGAACCTTCATAGTCCTAGTGCCAGCTAGGTAACCTAGATAGTCCAAGTGCCCGCTAGTTAACCTAGATAGTCCTAGTGCCCGTTAGTTAATCTAGAGTGTCCAAGTGCCCACTAGGGGACGTACTTAGTCCAAGTGCCCGTTAGCCAACCTACATAGACCAAGGGCCTGCTAGTTAACCTACGTAGTCCATGGTCCGCTAGTTAACCTAGATAGTCCAAGTGCTCGCTAGTTAACCTACATAGTACAAGGGCCCGCTATTGACCTAGATAGTCCAAGTGCCCGCTAGGTAACCTAAGTAGTCCAAATGTCCGATAGGGATCCTACATAGTCCAAGTGCCCGCTAGGTAACCTACATAGTCCAAGTGCCCGTTCTTTAACCGAGATAGTCCAAGTGCCCGCTCGGAAACCTACATAGTCCAAGGGCCCGCTAGGTAACCTAGATAGTCCAAGTGCCCGCTAGGTTACCTAGAGTCCAAGTGCTCGCTAGTTACCCTACATAGTTCAAGTGCCCGCTATGTAACCTAGATAGTCAAAGTGCCCGTTAGGTAACCTAGATAGTCCACGTGCCCGCTAGGTAACTTACATTGTCCACGTTCCCGCTAGGTAAACTAGATACTCAAAGTGCCCGTTACCTAACCTAGATAGTCCAAGTGCCCGCTAAGCAACCTACATAGTCCAAGTGCCCGTTCGTTAACCTAGAAATCCAAGTGCCCGCTAGGTAAACTAGACAGTCCAAGTGCCCGCTAGGTTACCTGCATATTCCAAGTGCCCGTTCGTTAACCTAGATAGTCCAAGTGCCCGCTAGGTAACCTACATAGTCCAAGTGCCCGCTAGGTAACCTATATAGTCCAAGTGCCCGCTAGGTAACCTAGATAGTCCAAGGGCCCGCTAGTTAACCTATATAGTCCAAGGGCTCACTTGTTAACTTTGATAGTCCATGTGCCCGCTAGTTAACCTAGATCGTCCAAGTGCCCGCTAGTTAACCTAGATAGTCCTAGTGCCCGTTAGTTAACCTAGAGTGTCCAAGTGCCCACTAGGGGACGTACTTAGTCCAAGTGCCCGTTCGCTAACCTAGATAGTCCAAGTGCCCGCTAGTTAACATTGATCATCCAAGTGCCCGCTAGTGAACGTACATAGTCCAAGGGCCCGCTAGTTAACCTACGTAGTCCAAGGTCCGCTAGTTAACCTTGATAGTCCAAGTGCCCGCTAGTTAACCTAGATAGTCCAAGTGCCCGCTAGGTAACCTAAGTAGTCCAAATGTCCGATAGGGATCCTACATAGTCCAAGTGCCCGCTAGGTAACCTACATAGTCCAAGTGCCCGTTAGTTAACCTAGATAGTCCAAGTGCCCGCTAGGAAACCTACATAGTCCAAGGGCCCGCTAGGTAACCTAGATAGTCCAAGTGCCCGCTAGGTAATCTAGAGTTCAAGTGCTCGCTACTTAACCTACATAGTCCAAGTGCCCGCTATGTAACCTAGATAGTCAAAGTGCCCGTTAGGTAACCTAGATAGTCCAAGTGCCCGCTAGGTAACTTACATTGTCCACGTTCCCGATAGGTAAACTAGATACTCAAAGTGCCCGTTACCTAACCTAGATAGTCCAACTGCCCGCTAAGCAAACTACATAGTCCAAGTGCCCATTCGTTAACCTAGAAATCCAAGTGCCCGCTAGGTAACCTAGATAGTCCAACAGCCCGTTAGGTAACCTACATACTCCAAGTACCCGCTAGGTAACGTAGATAGTTCAAGTGACTGCTAGATAACCTAGATAGTCCAAGTGCCCGCTAGGTAACCTACAAAGTCTAAGTGTCCGCTAAGTAATCTATATAGTCCAAATAACCGCTAGGGAGCCTACATAGTCCAAATGCCCGCTAGGTAACCTAGATAGTCTAAGGGCCCGCTAGGTAACCTACATAGTCCTAGTGCCCCCTAGTTAACCTACATTTTCCAAGTGCCCGATAGGGAACCTACATAGTCCAAGTGCCCACTAGGTAACCTACATAGTCCAAATGCCCTCTACTTAACCTACATAGTCCAAGTGCCCGATAGGGAACCTACATAGTCCAAGTGCCCGCTAGGTAACCTAGATAATCCTAGTGCCCGCTAGGGAACCTTCATAGTCCTAGTGCCAGCTAGGTAACCTAGATAGTCCAAGTGCCCGCTAGTTAACCTAGATAGTCCTAGTGCCCGTTAGTTAATCTAGAGTGTCCAAGTGCCCACTAGGGGACGTACTTAGTCCAAGTGCCCGTTAGCCAACCTACATAGACCAAGGGCCTGCTAGTTAACCTACGTAGTCCATGGTCCGCTAGTTAACCTAGATAGTCCAAGTGCTCGCTAGTTAACCTACATAGTACAAGGGCCCGCTATTGACCTAGATAGTCCAAGTGCCCGCTAGTTAACCTAGATAGTCCAAGTGCCCGCTAGGTAACCTAAGTAGTCCAAATGTCCGATAGGGATCCTACATAGTCCAAGTGCCCGCTAGGTAACCTACATAGTCCAAGTGCCCGTTCTTTAACCGAGATAGTCCAAGTGCCCGCTCGGAAACCTACATAGTCCAAGGGCCCGCTAGGTAACCTAGATAGTCCAAGTGCCCGCTAGGTTACCTAGAGTCCAAGTGCTCGCTAGTTACCCTACATAGTTCAAGTGCCCGCTATGTAACCTAGATAGTCAAAGTGCCCGTTAGGTAACCTAGATAGTCCACGTGCCCGCTAGGTAACTTACATTGTCCACGTTCCCGCTAGGTAAACTAGATACTCAAAGTGCCCGTTACCTAACCTAGATAGTCCAAGTGCCCGCTAAGCAACCTACATAGTCCAAGTGCCCGTTCGTTAACCTAGAAATCCAAGTGCCCGCTAGGTAAACTAGACAGTCCAAGTGCCCGCTAGGTTACCTGCATATTCCAAGTGCCCGTTCGTTAACCTAGATAGTCCAAGTGCCCGCTAGGTAACCTACATAGTCCAAGTGCCCGCTAGGTAACCTATATAGTCCAAGTGCCCGCTAGGTAACCTAGATAGTCCAAGGGCCCGCTAGTTAACCTATATAGTCCAAGGGCTCACTTGTTAACTTTGATAGTCCATGTGCCCGCTAGTTAACCTAGATCGTCCAAGTGCCCGCTAGTTAACCTAGATAGTCCTAGTGCCCGTTAGTTAACCTAGAGTGTCCAAGTGCCCACTAGGGGACGTACTTAGTCCAAGTGCCCGTTCGCTAACCTAGATAGTCCAAGTGCCCGCTAGTTAACATTGATCATCCAAGTGCCCGCTAGTGAACGTACATAGTCCAAGGGCCCGCTAGTTAACCTACGTAGTCCAAGGTCCGCTAGTTAACCTTGATAGTCCAAGTGCCCGCTAGTTAACCTAGATAGTCCAAGTGCCCGCTAGGTAACCTAAGTAGTCCAAATGTCCGATAGGGATCCTACATAGTCCAAGTGCCCGCTAGGTAACCTACATAGTCCAAGTGCCCGTTAGTTAACCTAGATAGTCCAAGTGCCCGCTAGGAAACCTACATAGTCCAAGGGCCCGCTAGGTAACCTAGATAGTCCAAGTGCCCGCTAGGTAATCTAGAGTTCAAGTGCTCGCTATTTAACCTACATAGTCCAAGTGCCCGCTATGTAACCTAGATAGTCAAAGTGCCCGTTAGGTAACCTAGATAGTCCAAGTGCCCGCTAGGTAACTTACATTGTCCACGTTCCCGATAGGTAAACTAGATACTCAAAGTGCCCGTTAACTAACCTAGATAGTCCAACTGCCCGCTAAGCAAACTACATAGTCCAAGTGCCCATTCGTTAACCTAGAAATCCAAGTGCCCGCTAGGTAACCTAGATAGTCCAACAGCCCGTTAGGTAACCTACATACTCCAAGTACCCGCTAGGTAACGTAGATAGTTCAAGTGACTGCTAGATAACCTAGATAGTCCAAGTGCCCGCTAGGTAACCTACAAAATCTAAGTGTCCGCTAAGTAATCTATATAGTCCAAATAACCGCTAGGGAGCCTACATAGTCCAAATGCCCGCTAGGTAACCTAGATAGTCTAAGGGCCCGCTAGGTAACCTACATAGTCCTAGTGCCCCCTAGTTAACCTACATTTTCCAAGTGCCCGATAGGGAACCTACATAGTCCAAGTGCCCACTAGGTAACCTACATAGTCCAAATGCCCTCTACTTAACCTACATAGTCCAAGTGCCCGATAGGGAACCTACATAGTCCAAGTGCCCGCTAGGTAACCTAGATAATCCTAGTGCCCGCTAGGGAACCTTCATAGTCCTAGTGCCAGCTAGGTAACCTAGATAGTCCAAGTGCCCGCTAGTTAACCTAGATAGTCCTAGTGCCCGTTAGTTAATCTAGAGTATCCAAGTGCCCACTAGGGGACGTACTTAGTCCAAGTGCCCGTTAGCCAACCTACATAGACCAAGGGCCTGCTAGTTAACCTACGTAGTCCATGGTCCGCTAGTTAACCTAGATAGTCCAAGTGCTCGCTAGTTAACCTACATAGTACAAGGGCCCGCTATTGACCTAGATAGTCCAAGTGCCCGCTAGTTAACCTAGATAGTCCAAGTGCCCGCTAGGTAACCTAAGTAGTCCAAATGTCCGATAGGGATCCTACATAGTCCAAGTGCCCGCTAGGTAACCTACATAGTCCAAGTGCCCGTTCTTTAACCAAGATAGTCCAAGTGCCCGCTCGGAAACCTACATAGTCCAAGGGCCCGCTAGGTAACCTAGATAGTCCAAGTGCCCGCTAGGTTACCTAGAGTCCAAGTGCTCGCTAGTTACCCTACATAGTTCAAGTGCCCGCTATGTAACCTAGATAGTCAAAGTGCCCGTTAGGTAACCTAGATAGTCCACGTGCCCTCTAGGTAACTTACATTGTCCACGTTCCCGCTAGGTAAACTAGATACTCAAAGTGCCCGTTACCTAACCTAGATAGTCCAAGTGCCCGCTAAGCAACCTACATAGTCCAAGTGCCCGTTCGTTAACCTAGAAATCCAAGTGCCCGCTAGGTAAACTAGACAGTCCAAGTGCCCGCTAGGTTACCTGCAT
Organism: Tenrec ecaudatus; assembly: GCF_050624435.1. Lineage (NCBI taxonomy): Eukaryota > Metazoa > Chordata > Mammalia > Afrosoricida > Tenrecidae > Tenrec > Tenrec ecaudatus. Next base: position 436,783 of record NW_027457674.1, read on the forward strand.
ATTCCAAGTGCCCGTTCGTTAACCTAGATAGTCCAAGTGCCCGCTAGGTAACCTACATAGTCCAAGTGCCCGCTAGGTAACCTATATAGTCCAAGTGCCCGCTAGGTAACCTAGATAGTCCAAGGGCCCGCTAGTTAACCTATATAGTCCAAGGGCTCACTTGTTAACTTTGATAGTCCATGTGCCCGCTAGTTAACCTAGATCGTCCAAGTGCCCGCTAGTTAACCTAGATAGTCCTAGTGCCCGTTAGTTAACCTAGAGTGTCCAAGTGCCCACTAGGGGACGTACTTAGTCCAAGAGCCCGTTCGCTAACCTAGATAGTCCAAGTGCCCGCTAGTTAACATTGATCATCCAAGTGCCCGCTAGTGAACCTACATAGTCCAAGGGCCCGCTAGTTAACCTACGTAGTCCAAGGTCCGCTAGTTAACCTTGATAGTCCAAGTGCCCGCTAGTTAACCTAGATAGTCCAAGTGCCCGCTAGGTAACCTAAGTAGTCCAAATGTCCGATAGGGATCCTACATAGTCCAAGTGCCCGCTAGGTAACCTACATAGTCCAAGTGCCCGTTAGTTAACCTAGATAGTCCAAGTGCCCGCTAGGAAACCTACATAGTCCAAGGGCCCGCTAGGTAACCTAGATAGTCCAAGTGCCCGCTAGGTAATCTAGAGTTCAAGTGCTCGCTACTTAACCTACATAGTCCAAGTGCCCGCTATGTAACCTAGATAGTCAAAGTGCCCGTTAGGTAACCTAGATAGTCCAAGTGCCCGCTAGGTAACTTACATTGTCCACGTTCCCGATAGGTAAACTAGATACTCAAAGTGCCCGTTACCTAACCTAGATAGTCCAACTGCCCGCTAAGCAAACTACATAGTCCAAGTGCCCATTCGTTAACCTAGAAATCCAAGTGCCCGCTAGGTAACCTAGATAGTCCAACAGCCCGTTAGGTAACCTACATACTCCAAGTACCCGCTAGGTAACGTAGATAGTTCAAGTGACTGCTAGATAACCTAGATAGTCCAAGTGCCCGCTAGGTAACCTACAAAGTCTAAGTGTCCGCTAAGTAATCTATATAGTCCAAATAACCGCTAGGGAGCCTACATAGTCCAAATGCCCGCTAGGTAACCTAGATAGTCTAAGGGCCCGCTAGGTAACCTACATAGTCCTAGTGCCCCCTAGTTAACCTACATTTTCCAAGTGCCCGATAGGGAACCTACATAGTCCAAGTGCCCACTAGGTAACCTACATAGTCCAAATGCCCTCTACTTAACCTACATAGTCCAAGTGCCCGATAGGGAACCTACATAGTCCAAGTGCCCGCTAGGTAACCTAGATAATCCTAGTGCCCGCTAGGGAACCTTCATAGTCCTAGTGCCAGCTAGGTAACCTAGATAGTCCAAGTGCCCGCTAGTTAACCTAGATAGTCCTAGTGCCCGTTAGTTAATCTAGAGTGTCCAAGTGCCCACTAGGGGACGTACTTAGTCCAAGTGCCCGTTAGCCAACCTACATAGACCAAGGGCCTGCTAGTTAACCTACGTAGTCCATGGTCCGCTAGTTAACCTAGATAGTCCAAGTGCTCGCTAGTTAACCTACATAGTACAAGGGCCCGCTATTGACCTAGATAGTCCAAGTGCCCGCTAGTTAACCTAGATAGTCCAAGTGCCCGCTAGGTAACCTAAGTAGTCCAAATGTCCGATAGGGATCCTACATAGTCCAAGTGCCCGCTAGGTAACCTACATAGTCCAAGTGCCCGTTCTTTAACCGAGATAGTCCAAGTGCCCGCTCGGAAACCTACATAGTCCAAGGGCCCGCTAGGTAACCTAGATAGTCCAAGTGCCCGCTAGGTTACCTAGAGTCCAAGTGCTCGCTAGTTACCCTACATAGTTCAAGTGCCCGCTATGTAACCTAGATAGTCAAAGTGCCCGTTAGGTAACCTAGATAGTCCACGTGCCCGCTAGGTAACTTACATTGTCCACGTTCCCGCTAGGTAAACTAGATACTCAAAGTGCCCGTTACCTAACCTAGATAGTCCAAGTGCCCGCTAAGCAACCTACATAGTCCAAGTGCCCGTTCGTTAACCTAGAAATCCAAGTGCCCGCTAGATAAACTAGACAGTCCAAGTGCCCGCTAGGTTACCTGCATATTCCAAGTGCCCGTTCGTTAACCTAGATAGTCCAAGTGCCCGCTAGGTAACCTACATAGTCCAAGTGCCCGCTAGGTAACCTATATAGTCCAAGTGCCCGCTAGGTAACCTAGATAGTCCAAGGGCCCGCTAGTTAACCTATATAGTCCAAGGGCTCACTTGTTAACTTTGATAGTCCAAGTGCCCGCTAGTTAACCTAGATAGTCCAAGTGCCCGCTAGTTAACCTAGATAGTCCTAGTGCCCGTTAGTTAACCTAGAGTGTCCAAGTGCCCACTAGGGGACGTACTTAGTCCAAGTGCCCGTTCGCTAACCTAGATAGTCCAAGTGCCCGCTAGTTAACATTGATCATCCAAGTGCCCGCTAGTGAACCTACATAGTCCAAGGGCCCGCTAGTTAACCTACGTAGTCCAAGGTCCGCTAGTTAACCTTGATAGTCCAAGTGCCCGCTAGTTAACCTAGATAGTCCAAGTGCCCGCTAGGTAACCTAAGTAGTCCAAATGTCCGATAGGGATCCTACATAGTCCAAGTGCCCGCTAGGTAACCTACATAGTCCAAGTGCCCGTTAGTTAACCTAGATAGTCCAAGTGCCCGCTAGGAAACCTACATAGTCCAAGGGCCCGCTAGGTAACCTAGATAGTCCAAGTGCCCGCTAGGTAATCTAGAGTTCAAGTGCTCGCTACTTATCCTACATAGTCCAAGTGCCCGCTATGTAACCTAGATAGTCAAAGTGCCCGTTAGGTAACCTAGATAGTCCAAGTGCCCGCTAGGTAACCTAGATAGTCCAAGTGCCCGCTAGGTAACTTACATTGTCCACGTTCCCGATAGGTAAACTAGATACTCAAAGTGCCCGTTACCTTACCTAGATAGTCCAACTGCCCGCTAAGCAAACTACATAGTCCAAGTGCCCATTCGTTAACCTAGAAATCCAAGTGCCCGCTAGGTAACCTAGACAGTCCAAGTGCCCGCTAGGTTACCTGCATATTCCAAGTGCCCGTTCTTTAACCTAGGTAGTCCAAGTGCTCACTAGGTAACCTACATTGTCCTAGTGCCCCCTAGTTAACCTACATTCTCCAAGTGCCCGTTAGTTAACCTAGATGGTCCAAGTGCCCGCTAGGTAACCTAGATAGTCCAACAGCCCGTTAGGTAACCTACATACTCCAAGTACCCGCTAGGTAACATAGATAGTTCAAGTGACTGCTAGATAACCTAGATAGTCCAAGTGCCCGCTAGGTAACCTACAAAGTCTAAGTGTCCGCTAAGTAATCTTTATAGTCCAAATAACCGCTAGGGAGCCTACATAGTCCAAATGCCCGCTAGGTAACCTAGATAGTCTAAGGGCCAGCTAGGTAACCTACATAGTCCTAGTGCCCCCTAGTTAACCTACATTTTCCAAGTGCCCGATAGGGAACCTACATAGTCCAAGTGCCCACTAGGTAACCTACATAGTCCAAATGCCCTCTAGTTAACCTACATAGTCCAAGTGCCCGATAGGGAACCTACATAGTCCAAGTGCCCGCTAGGTAACCTAGATAATCCTAGTGCCAGCTAGGGAACCTTAATAGTCCTAGTGCCAGCTAGGTAACCTAGATAGTCCAAGTGCCCGCCAGTTAACCTAGATAGTCCTAGTGCCCGTTAGTTAATCTAGAGTGTCCAAGTGCCCACTAGGGGACGTACTTAGTCCAAGTGCCCGTTAGCCAACCTACATAGTCCAAGGGCCTGCTAGTTAACTTACGTAGTCCATGGTCCGCTAGTTAACCTAGATAGTCCAAGTGCTCGCTAGTTAACCTACATAGTAAAAGGGCCCGCTATTGACCTAGATAGTCCAAGTGCCCGCTAGTTAACCTAGATAGTCCAAGTGCCCGTAAGGTAACCTAAATAGTCCAAATGTCCGATAGGGATCCTACATAGTCCAAGTGCCCGCTAGGTAACCTACATAGTCCAAGTGCCCGTTCTTTAACCTAGATAGTCCAAGTGCCCGCTAGGAAAACTACATAGTCCAAGGGCCCGCTAGGTAACCTAGATAGTCCAAGTGCCCGCTAGGTAATCTAGAGTCCAAGTGCTCGCTAGTTACCCTACATAGTTCAAGTGCCCGCTATGTAACCTAGATAGTCAAAGTGCCCGTTAGGTAACCTAGATAGTCCACGTGCCCGCTAGGTAACTTACATTGTCCACGTTCCCGCTAGGTAAACTAGATACTCAAAGTGCCCGTTACCTAACCTAGATAGTCCAAGTGCCCGCTAAGCAACCTACATAGTCCAAGTGCCCGTTCGTTAACCTAGAAATCCAAGTGCCCGCTAGGTAAACTAGACAGTCCAAGTGCCCGCTAGGTTACCTGCATATTCCAAGTGCCCGTTCGTTAACCTAGATAGTCCAAGTGCCCACTAGGAAACCTACATAGTCCAAGTGCCCCCTAGGTAACCTATATAGTCCAAGTGCCCGCTAGGTAACCTAGATAGTCCAAGGGCCCGCTAGTTAACCTATATAGTCCAAGGGCTCACTTGTTCACTTTGATAGTCCAAGTGCCCGCTAGTTAACCTAGATCGTCCAAGTGCCCGCTAGTTAACCTAGATAGTCCTAGTGCCCGTTAGTTAAACTAGAGTGTTCAAGTGCCCAATAGGGGACGTACTTAGTCCAAGTGCCCATTCGCTAACCTAGATAGTCCATGTGCCCGCTAGTTAACATTGATCATCCAAGTGCCCGTTAGTTAACCTACATAGTCCAAGGGCCCGCTAGTTAACCTACGTAGTCCAAGGTCCGCTAGTTAACCTAGATAGTCCAAGTGCTCGCTAGTTAACCTACATAGTACATGGGCCCACTAGTTAACCAAGATAGTCCAAGTGCCCACTAGGTAACCTAAGTAGTCCAAATATCCGATAGGGATCCTACATAGTCCAAGTGCCCGCTAGTTAACCTATATTGTCCAAGTGCCCGTTCGTTAACCTAGATAGTCCAAGTGCCCGCTAGGTAACCTAGACTGTCCAAGTGCCCGCTAGGTTACCTACATAGTCCAAGTGCCCGTTCGTTAACCTAGATAGTCCAAGTGCCCGCTAGGAAACCTACATAGTCCAAGGGCCCGCTAGGTAACCTAGATAGTCCAAGTGTCCGCTAGATAACCTAGAGTCCATGTGCTCGTTAGTTAACCTAAATAGTCCAAGTGCCCGCAATGTAACCTAGATAGTCGAAGTGCCCGTTAGGTAACCTAGATAGTACAAGTGCCCGCAATGTAACCTAGATAGTCAAAGTGCCCGTTAGGTAACCTAGATAGTCCAAGTGCCCGCTAGGTAACTTACATTGTCCAAGTTCCCGCTAGGTAAACTAGATACTCAAAGTGCCCGTTACCTAACCTAGATAATCCAAGTGCCCGCTAGGCAACCTACATAGTCCAAGAGCCCGTTCGTTAACCTAGAAGTCCAAGTGCCCCCTAGGTAACCTAGACAGTCCAAGTGCCCGCTAGGTTACCTGCATATTCAAAGTGCCCCCTAGGTAACCTAGATAGTCCAAGTGTCTGCTCTGGAACCTACATAGTCCAAGTGCCTGCTAGGGAACCTACATAGTCGAAGTGCCCGCTCTGGAACATACATATTCCAAGTGCCCTCTAGGGAATCTACATAGTCCAAGGGCCCGCTAGTTAACGTAGATAGTCCAAGTGCCGCTAGGTAATCTACATAGTCCAAAGGCCCGCTAGTTAACCTACATAGTCCAAGTACCCGCTAGTTTACCTAGATCTTTCAAGTGCACGCTTGTTAACCTACATAGTCCAAGGGCCCGCTAGTTAACCTACATAGTCCAAGGGCCCGCTAGTTAACCTACATCGTCCAAGGGCCCGCTAGTTAACCTAGATAGTCCAAGTGCCCGCTAGTTAACCTACATAGTCCAAGTGCCCGCTAGGTAACCTAGACAGTTCAAGTGACCACTAGGTTACCTACATAGTCCAAGTGCCTGTTCGTTAACCTACATAGTCCAAGTGCCCGCTAGGTAACCTATATAGTCCAAATGCCCGCTAGGGACCCTAATAGTCTAAGTGTCCGCTAGTTATCCTAGATAGTCCAAGTGCCCACTAGTTAACCTAGATAGACCAAGTGCCCGCTAGGGAACCTACCTAGTCCAAGTGCCCGATAGGGAACTTACATAGTCCAAGGGCCCGCTAGGGAACCTACATAGTCCATGTGCCCGTTAGTTAACCTAGATAGTCCAATGCCTGCTAGGTAACCTAGATAGTCCAACAGCCCGCTAGGTAACCTACATACTCCAAGAACCCGCTAGGCAACGTAGGTAGTTCAAGTGCCAGCTAGGTAACCTAGATAGTCCAAGTGCCCGCTAGGTAACCTACAAAGTCTAAGTTCCCACAAGGTTATCTATATAGTCCAAATGCCCGCTAGGGAACCTACATAGTCCAAGTGCCCGCTAGGTAACCTAGATAATCCAAGTGCCCGCTAGTTAACCTATATCGTCCAAGTGCCCGCTAGTTAACCTAGATAGTCCTAGTGCCCGTTAGTTAACCTAGAGTGTCCAAATGCCCACTAGGGGACGTACTTAGTCCAAGTGCCCGTTAGCTAACCTAGATAGTCCAAGTGCCCGCTAGTTAACATTGATCATCCAAGTGCCCGCTAGTTAAACTACATAGTCCAAGTGCTCGCTAGTTAACCTACATAGTACAAGGGCCCGCTAGTTGATCTAGATAGTCCAAATGCCCGCTAGGTAACCTACATAGTCCAAGTTCCCACGAGGTAACCTAGATAGTCCAAGTGCCCGTTACCTAACCTAGATAGTCAAATTGCCCGCTATGCAACATACATAGTCCAAGTGCCCGTTTGTTAACCTAGAAGTCCAAGTGCCCGCTAGGTAACCTAGACTCTCCAAGTGCCCGCTAGGTTACCTACATAGTCCAAGTGCCCGCTAGGTAACCTAGATAGTCCAAGGGCCCGCTAGTTAACCTACATAGTCCATGTGCCCAGTAGTTAACTTACATAGTTCAAGTGTCCATAGGGAATATACATAGCCCAAGTGCCCGCTCTGGAACCTACATAGTCCAAGTGCCTGCTAGGGAACCTACATAGTCCAAGTGCCCGCGCTGGAACATACATAGTCCAAGTGCCCGCTAGGGAATCTACATAGTCCAAGGGCCCGCTAGTTAACGTAGATAGTCCAAGTGCCGCTAGTTAATCTACATAGTCCAAGGGCCCGCTAGTTAACCTACATAGTCCAAGTACCGCTAGTTAACCTAGATCGTCCAAGTGCCCGCGAGGTAACCTGCATAGTCCAAGGGCCCGCTAGTTAACCTACATAGTCCAAGGGCCCGCTAGTTAACCTACATAGTCCAAGTGCCCGCTAGGTAACCTAGATAGTCCAAGGGCCCGCTAGTTAACCTACATAGTCCATGTGCCTGGTAGTTAACTTACATAGTTCAAGTGTCCATAGGGAATATACATAGCCCAAGTGCCCGCTCTGGAACCTACATAGTCCAAGTGCCTGCTAGGGAACCTACATAGTCCAAGTGCCCGCGCTGGAACATACATAGTCCAAGTGCCCGCTAGGGAATCTACATAGTCCAAGGGCCCGCTAGTTAACCTAGATAGTCCAAGGGCCCGCTAGGTAACCTAGATAGTCCAAGTGTCCGCTAGACAACCTAGAGTCCATGTGCTCGCTAGTTAACCTAGATCGTCCAAGTGCCCGCAATGTAACCTAGATAGTCAAAGTGCCCGTTAGGTAACCTAGATAGTCCAAGTGCCCGCAATGTAACCTAGATAGTCAAAGTGCCCGTTAGGTAACCTAGATAGTCCAAGTGCCCGCTAGGTAACTTACATAGTCCAAGTTCCCGCTAGGTAAACTAGATACTCAAAGTGTTCGTTACCTAACCTAGATAGTCCAAGTGCCCGCTAGGCAACCTACATAGTCCAAGAGCCCGTTCGTTAACCTAGAAGTCCAAGTGCCCCCTAGGTAACCTAGACAGTCCAAGTGCCCGCTAGGTTACCTGCATATTCCAAGTGCCCATTCGTTAACCTAGATAGTCCAAGTACCCACTAGGTAACCTACATAGTCCAAGTGCCCGTTAGGTAACCTATATAGTCCAAGTGCCCGCTAGGTAACCGAGATAGTCCAAGGGCCCGCTAGTTAACCTACATAGTCCAAGGGCTCACTTGTTCACTTTGATAGTCCAAGTGCCCGCTAGTTAACCTAGATCTTCCAAGTGCCCGCTAGTTAACCTAGATTGTCCAAGTACCCGCTAGTTAACCTACATAGTCCAAGGGCCCACTAGTTAACCTAGATAGACCAAGTGTCCTCTAGTCAACCTACATAGTCAAAGTGCCCGCTAGTTAACCTATATACCAAGTGCCCGCTATGTAACCTAGATATTCTAAGGGCACGCTAGTTAACCTATATCGTCCAAGTGCCCGCTAGGCAACCTAGATAGTCCAAGTGCCCGCTAAGGAACCTACATAGTCCAATTGCAGGCTAGTTATTGTAGATAGTCCAAGTACCCGCTAGTTAACCTAGATAGTCCAAGTGCCTGCTAGGTAACCTACATAGTGCAAGTGTCCGCTAGTTAACCTACATATTCCAAGTGCCTGCTAGTTAACATAGATAGTCCAAGTGCCCGCTAGGGAACGTACATAGTCCAAGTGCCCGCTAGGTAACCTAGATACTGCAAGTGCCCGCTAGTTAACCTAGATAGTTCAAGTACCCTCTAGGTAACCTAGATTGTCCAAGGGCCCCCTAGTTAGCCTACATAGCCCAAGTGTCTGCTAGGTAACCTAGAGAGTCCAAGTACTGCTAGTTAATCTACATAGTCCAAGGGCCCGCTAGTTAACCTACATAGTCCAAGTGCCGCTAGGGAACCTAGATAGTCCAAGTGCCCGCTCTGGAACCTACATAGTCCAAGTGCCTGCTAGGGAACCTACATAGTCGAAGTGCCCGCTCTGGAACATACATATTCCAAGTGCCCGCTAGGGAATCTGCATAGTCCAAGGGCCCGCTAGTTAACGTAGATAGTCCAAGTGCCGCTAGGTAATCTACATAGTCCAAAGGCCCGCTAGTTAACCTACATAGTCCAAGTACCCGCTAGTTTACCTAGATCTTTCAAGTGCACGCTTGTTAACCTACATAGTCCAAGGGCCCGCTAGTTAACCTACATAGTCCAAGGGCCCGCTAGTTAACCTACATCGTCCAAGGGCCCGCTAGTTAACCTAGATAGTCCAAGTGCCCGCTAGGTAACCTAGACAGTTCAAGTGACCACTAGGTTACCTACATAGTCCAAGTGCCTGTTCGTTAACCGACATAGTCCAAGTGCCCGCTAGGTAACCTATATAGTCCAAATGCCCGCTAGGGACCCTAATAGTCTAAGTGTCCGCTAGTTATCCTAGATAGTCCAAGTGCTTGCTAGTTAACCTAGATAGTCCAAGTGCCCACTAGTTAACCTAGATAGACCAAGTGCCCGCTAGGGAACCTACGTAGTCCAAGTGCCCGATAGGGAACTTACATAGTCCAAGGGCCCGCTAGGGAACCTACATAGTCCATGTGCCCGTTAGTTAACCTAGATAGTCCAATGCCTGCTAGGTAACCTAGATAGTCCAACAGCCCGCTAGGTAACCTACATACTCCAAGAACCCGCTAGGCAACGTAGGTAGTTCAAGTGCCAGCTAGGTAACCTAGATAGTCCAAGTGCCCGCTAGGTAACCTACAAAGTCTAAGTTCCCACAAGGTTATCTATATAGTCCAAATGCCCGCTAGGGAACCTACATAGTCCAAGTGCCCGCTAGGTAACCTAGATAATCCAAGTGCCCGCTAGTTAACCTATATCGTCCAAGTGCCCGCTAGTTAACCTAGATAGTCCTAGTGCCCGTTATTTAACCTAGAGTGTCCAAGTGCCCACTAGGGGACGTGCTTAGTCCAAGTGCCCGTTAGCTAACCTAGATAGTCCAAGTGCCCGCTAGTTAACATTGATCATCCAAGTGCCCGCTAGTTAAACTACATAGTCCAAGTGCTCGCTAGTTAACCTACATAGTACAAGGGCCCGCTAGTTGACCTAGATAGTCCAAGTGCCCGCTAGGTAACCTACATAGTCCAAGTTCCCACGAGGTAACCTAGATAGTCCAAGTGGCCATTACCTAACCTAGATAGTCCAATTGCCCGCTATGCAACATACATAGTCCAAGTGCCCGTTTGTTAACCTAGAAGTCCAAGTGCCCGCTAGGTAACCTAGACTCTCCAAGTGCCCGCTAGGTTACCTACATAGTCCAAGTGCCCGCTAGGTAACCTAGATAGTCCAAGGGCCCGCTAGTTAACCTACACAGTCCATGTGCCCGGTAGTTAACTTACATAGTTCAAGTGTCCATAGGGAATATACATAGCCCAAGTGCCCGCTCTGGAACCTACATAGTCCAAGTGCCTGCTAGGGAACCTACATAGTCCAAGTGCCCGCTAGGGAATCTACATAGTCCAAGGGCCCGCTAGTTAACGTAGATAGTTCAAGTGCCGCTTGTTAATCTACATAGTCCACGGGCCCGCTAGTTAACCTACATAGTCCAAGTACCCGCTAGTTAACCTAGATCGTCCAAGTGCCCGCGAGGTAACCTACATAGTCCAAGGGCCCGCTAGTTAACCTACATAGTCCAAGGGCCCGCTAGTTAACCTACATAGTCCAAGTGCCCGCTAGGTAACCTAGACAGTTCAAGTGACCACTAGGTTACCTACATAGTCCAAGTGCCCGTTCGTTAACCTACATAGTCCAAATGCCCGCTAGGTAACCAATATAGTCCAAATGCCCGCTAGGGGCCCTAATAGTCCAAATGCCCGCTAGGTAACCTACATAGTCCAAGGGACCCTTTCGTTAACCTAGATAGTCCAAGTGCTCGCTAGTTAACCTAGATGTACCAAGTGTCCGCTAGGGAACCTATCTAGTCCAAGTACCCGCTAGGAATCCTACATAGTCCAAGTGCCCGCTAGGTAACATAGATAGTCCAAGTGCCCGCTAGGGAATGTCCATAGTCCAAGTGCTCGCTAGTTAACCTAAATAGTCCAAGTGCCCGCTAGTTAACCTAGATAGACCAAGTGCCCGCTAGGGAACCTACCTAGTCCAAGTGCCCGATAGGGAACCTACATAGTCCAAGTGCCCGTTTGTTAACCTAGATAGTCCAATGCCTGCTAGGTAACCTAGATAGTCCAACAGCCCGCTAGGTAACCTACATACTCAAAGAACCGGCTAGGCAACGTAGATAGTTCAAGTGCCAGCTAGGTAACCTAGATAGTCCAAGTGCCCGCTAGGTAACCTACAAAGTCTATGTGCCCGCTAGGTTATCTATATAGTCCAAATGCCCGCTAGGGAACCTACATAGTTCAAGTACCCGCTAGGTAACCTAGATCGTCAAAGGGCCCCCTAGTTAGCCTACATAGTCCAAGTGCGCGCTAGGTAACCTAGATTGTCCAAGTTCCCGCTCGGTAGCCTAGACAGTCCAAGTGCCCTTTAGGGAACCTTGATAGTCCAAGGGCCCGCTAGTAAACCTACATAGTCCATGGGCCCGCTAGTTAACCTTCATAATGCAAGTGTCCGCTACTTTACCTACATATTCCAAGTGCCCGCTAGTTAACCTACATAATCTAAGTGCCCGTTGGCGAACCTAGATAGTCCAAGGGCCCGCTAGTTGACCTACATAGTCCATGTGCCCGCTAGTTAACCTAGATAGTCCAAGTGCCTACTAGGTAACCTACATAGTGCAAGTGTCCGCTAGTTAACCTACATAGTCCAAGAGCCCGCTAGTTAACATAGATAGTCCAAGTGCCCGCTAGGGAACCCACATAGTCCAAGTACCCGCTAGAAAACCTAGATAGTTCAAGTACCCGCTAGGGAACCTAGATCGTCAAAGGTCCCCCTAGTTAGCCTACATAGTCCAAGTGCGCGCTAGGTAACCTAGATTGTCCAAGTTCCCGCTCGGTAGCCTAGACAGTCCAAGTGCCCTTTAGGGAACCTTGATAGTCCAAGGGCCCGCTAGTAAACCTACATAGTCCATGGGCCCGCTAGTTAACCTTCATAGTGCAAGTGTCCGCTACTTTACCTACATATTCCAAGTGCCCGCTAATTAACCTACATAATCTAAGTGCCCGTTGGCGAACCTAGATAGTCCAAGGGCCCGCTAGTTGACCTACATAGTCCATGTGCCCGCTAGTTAACCTAGATAGTCCAAGTGCCTACTAGGTAACCTACATAGTGCAAGTGTCCGCTAGTTAACCTACATAGTCCAAGAGCCCGCTAGTTAACATAGATAGTCCAAGTGCCTGCTAGGGAACCCACATAGTCCAAGTACCCGCTAGAAAACCTAGATAGTTCAAGTACCCGCTAGGGAACCTAGATCGTCAAAGGGCCCCCTAGTTAGCCTACATAGTCCAAGTGCCCTTTAGGGAACCTAGATAGTGCAAGGGCCCGATAGTAAACCTACATAGTCCATGGGCCCGCTAGTTAACCTTCATAGTGCAAGTGTCCGCTACTTAACCTACATATTCCAAGTTCCCGCTAGTTAACCTACATAATCTAAGTGCCCGTTGGCTAACCTAGATAGTCCAAAGGCCCGCTAGTTGACCTATATAGTCAAAGTGCCAGCTAGGTAACCTAGATAGTACAAGTGCCCGCTAGGGAACCTAGATAGTCCAAGTGCCTGTTAGCTAACCTAGATAGTCCAAGTGGCAGCTAGGTAACCTACATAGTCCAAGTGCCCGTTCGTTAACCTAGATAATCCAAGTGCCCGTTCGTTAACCTAGATAATCCAAATGCCCACTAGCTAACCTAGACAGTCGAAGTGCCCGCTAGTTAACCTACATAGTCCATGTGCCCGATAGGGAACCTACATAATCCAAGTGCCTGCCAGGCAACCTGCATAGTCCAAGTGCCCGTTAGTTAACCTAGATAGTCAAAGTGCCTGCTAGGTAACCTAGATAGTCCAAGTGCCCGCTAGGTAACCTACATAGTCCAAGTGCCCGCTAGGTAACCTAAATAGTCCAAATGCCCGCTAGGGAAACTACATAGTCCAAGTGCCCGCTAGTTAACCTAGATAGTCCAAGTGCCTGCTAATAACCTACATAATCCATGGGCCCGCTAGTTAGCCTACATAGTGCAAGGGTCCGCTAGTTAACCTATATCATCCAAGGGCCCGCTAGTTAACCTAGATAGTCCAAGTGCCCGCTAGTTAACCTACATAGTCTAAGTGCCCGCTAGGTAACCAAGACAGTTCAAGTAACCACTAGGTTACCTACAGAGTCCAAGTGCCCGTTCGTTAACCTACATAGTCCAAGTGCCCGCTAGGTAACCAATATAGTCCAAATGCCCGCTAGGGGCCCTAATAGTCCAAATGCCCGCTAGTTAACCTAGATAGTCCAAGTTCTCGCTAGTTAACCTAGATAATCCAAGTGCCCGCTAGTTAACCTAGATAGACCAATTGCCCGCTAGGGAACCTATCTAGTCCAAGTACCCGCTAGGAAACGTACATAGTCCATGTGCCCGCTAGGTAACGTACATAGTCCAAGTGCTCGCTAGGTAACGTAGATAGTCCAAGTGCCCGCTTGGGAACGTACATAGTCCAAGTGCCCGCTAGGTAACCTAGATAGTCCAAGTGCCCGCTAGTTAACCTACATAGTCCAAGTGCCTGCTAGGTAACCTACATAGTCCATGTGCCCACTAGTTAACCTACATAGTCCAGGTTCCCCCTAGGTAACCTAGATAGTCCAATGGCCCGCTAGGTAACCTACATAGTCCAAATGCCCTATAGGGAACTTATATATTGTCCAAGTGCCCGCTATGTAACCTACATAGTCCAAGTGCCCGCTAGTTAACCTACATAGTCCTATGCCTGCTAGTTAACCTACATAGTCCAAGTGCCCGATAGGGAACCTACATAATCCAAGTGCCCGCTAGGGAACCTACAAAGTCCAAGTGCCTGTTAGTTAACCTAGATAGTCCAAATGCCTGCTAGGGAACCCACATAGTCCAAGTGCTCGCTAGGGAACCTACATAGTCCAAAGGCCCGCTAGGGAACCTACATAGTCCAAGTGCCCGTTAGTTAACCTAGATAGTCCCAGTGCCCGCTTGGTAACGTAGATAGTCCAACAGCCACCTAGGTAACCTACATACACCAAGAACCCACTATAACGTAGATACTTCAAGTGCCAGCTAGGTAACCTAGATAGTTCTTGTGCCCGTTACCTAACCTAGATAGTCCAATTGCCCGCTATGCAACATACATAGTCCAACTGCCCGTTCTTTAACCTAGAAGTCCAAGTTCCTGCTAGGTAACCTAGACTCTCCAAGTGCCTGCTAGGTTACCTACATAGTCCAAATGCCCGTTCGGTAACCTAGATAGTGCAAGTGCCCGGTAGTTAACCTAGATAGTCAAAGTGCCCGCTAGGTAACCTAGATAGTCCAAGGGCCCGCTAGTTAACCTACATAGTCCAAGTGCCCGGTAGTTAACTTACATAGTTCAAGTGTCCGTAGGGAACATACAGAGTCCAAGTGCCCGCTAGGGAACATACATAGTCCAAGTGCCCGCTAGGGAATCTACATAGTCCAAGGGCCCGCTAGTTAATGTAGATAGTCCAAGTGACGCTAGTTAATCTACATAGTCCAAGGGCCCGCTAGTTAACCTACATAGTCCAAGGGCCCGCTAGTTAATCTACATCGTCCAAGGGCCTTCTAGTTAACCTAGATAGTCCAAGTGCCCGCTAGTTAACCTACATAGTCCAAGTGCCCGCGAGGTAGCCTAGACATTTCAAGTGACCACTAGGTTACCTACATAGTCCAAGTGCCCTTTCGTTAACTTACATAGTCCAAGTGCCCGCTAGGTAACCAATATAGTCCAAATGCCCGCTAGGGGCCCTAATAGTCCAAATGTCCGCTAGTTAACCTAGATAGTCCAAGTGCCCGCTAGTTAACCTAGATAGACCAAGTGCCCGCTAGGGAACCTATCTAGTCCAAGTACCCGCTAGGAAACGTACATAGTCCAAGTGCCCGCTAGGTAACATACATAGTCTAAGTGCCCGCTAGGTAACGTAAATAGTCCAAGGGCCTGCTAGGGAACGTACATAGTCCACGTGCCTGCTAGGTAACCTAGATAGTCCAAGTGCCCCCTAGTTAACCTACATAGTCCAGGTTCCCCCTAGGTAACCTAGATCGTCCAAGGGCCCGCTAGGTAACCTACATTGTCCTAGTGCCCCCTAGTTAACCTACATTCTCCAAGTGCCCGATAGGGAACCTACATAGTCCAAGTGCCCGCTAGGTAACCCACATGGTCTAAATGCCCGCTAGTTAACCTACATAGTCCAAGTGCCTGATACGGAACCTACATAATCCAAGTGCCCGCTAGGGAACCTACATAGTCCAAGTGCCCGTTAGTTAACCTAGATAGTCCAAGTGCCCGCTAGGTAACCTAGATAGTCCAACAGCCCGGTAGGTAACCTACATACTCCAAGTACCCGCTAGGTAATGTAGATAGTTCAAATGCCTGCAAGGTAACCGAGATAGTCCAAGTGCCCGCTAGGTAACCTACAACGTATAAGTGCCCGCTAAGTAATCTATATAGTCCAAATAACCGCTAGGGAGCCTACATAGTCCAAATGCCCGCTAGGTAACCTAGATAGTCTAAGGGCCCGCTAGGTAACCTACATAGTCCTAGTGCCCCCTAGTTAACCTACATTTTCCAAGTGCCCGATAGGGAACCTACATAGTCCAAGTGCCCGCTCGTAACCTACATAGTACAAATGCCGTCTAGTTAACCTACATAGTCCAAGTTCCCGATAGGGAACCTACATAATCCAAGTGCCCGCTAGTTGACCTACATAGTCCAAGTGCCCGCTAGGTAACCTAGATAGTCCTAGTGCCCGCTAGGGAACCTTCATAGTCCTAGTGCCAGCTAGGTAACCTAGATAGTCCAAGTGCCCGCTAGTTAACCTAGATAGTCCTAGTGCCCGTTAGTTAACCTAGAGTGTCCAAGTGCCCACTAGGGGACGTACTTAGTCCAAGTGCCCGTTAGCTAACCTAGATAGTCCAAGTACCCGCTAGTTAACATTGATCATCCAAGTGCCCGCTGGTTAACCTACATAGTCCAAGGGCCCGCTAGTTAACCTACGTAGTCCAAGGTCCGCTAGTTAACCTAGATAGTCCAAGTGCTCGCTAGGTAACCTACATAGTACAAGGGCCCGCTAGTTGACCTAGATAGTCCAAGTGCCCGCTAGTTAACCTAGATAGTCCAAGTGCCCGCTAGGTAACCTAAGTAGTCCAAATGTCCGATAGGGATCCTACATAGTCCAAGTGCCCGCTAGGTAACCTACATAGTCCAAGTGCCCGTTCGTTAACCTAGATAGTCCAAGTGCCCGCTAGGAAACCTACATAGTTCAAGGGCCCGCTAGGTAACCTAGACAGTTCAAGTGACCGCTAGGTTACCCACATAGTCCAAGTGCCCATTCGTTAACCTACATAGTCCAAGTGCCCGCTAGGTAACCAATATAGTCCAAATGCCCGCTAGGGGCCCAAATATTCCAAATGCCCGCTAGTTAACCTAGATAGTCCAAGTGCTCGCTAGTTAACCTAGATATTCCCAGAGCCCGCTAGTTAACCTAGATAGACCCAGTGCCCGCTAGGGAACCTATCTAGTCCAAGTACCCGCTAGGAAACGCACATAGTCCAAGTGCCCGCTAGGTAACGTACATAGTCCAAGTGCCCGCTAGGTAACGTAGATAGTCCAAGTGCCCGCTAGGGAACGTACATAGTCCAAATGCCCGCTAGGGAACCTAGATAGTCCAAGTGCCCGCTAGGTAACCTACATAGTCCAAGTGCCCGCTAGGTAACCTACATAGTCCAAGTGCCCGCTAGGTAACCTAGATAGTTGAAGTACCCGCTAGGTAACCTAGATCGTCCAAGGGCCCCCTGGTTAGCCTACATAGTCCAAGTGCCCGCTAGGCAACCTAGATAGTCCAAGTGCCCGTTCGGTAACCTAGATAGTCTAAGTGCCCTTTAGGGAACCTAGATAGTCCAAGGGCCCGCTAGTAAACCTACATAGTCCATGGGCCCGCTAGTTAACCTACATAGTGCAAGTGTCCGCTAGTTAACCTACATATTCCAAGTGCCCGCTATTTAACCTACATAATCTAAGTGCCAGCTAGGTAACCTAGATAGTACAAGTGCCTGTTAGGGAATCTAGATAGTCCAAGTGCCTGTTAGCTAACCTAGATAGTCCAAGTGGCGGCTAGGTAACCTATATAGTCCAAGTGTCCGTTCGTTAACCTAGATCATCCAAGTGCCCGCTAGGTAACCTAGACAGTCCAAGTGCCCGCTAGTTAACCTACATAGTCCAAGTGCCCGATAGGGAATCTACATAATCCAAGTGCCCGCTCGGCAACCTACATACTCCAGGTGCCCGTTAGTTAACCTAGATAGTCAAAGTTCCTGCTAGGTAACCTAGATAGTCCAAGTGCCTGCTAGGTAACCTACATAGTCCAAGTTCCCGATGGTAACCTAAATAGTCCAAATGCCTGCTAGGGAAACTACATAGGCCAAGTGCCTGCTAGTTAACCTAGATAGTCCAAGTGCCTGATAGTAAACCTACATAATCCATGGGCCCGCTAGTTAACCTACATAGTGCAAGGGCCCGCTAGTTAACCTAGATCGTGCAAGTGTCCGCTAGTTAGCCTATATAGTCCAAGTGCCCGCTAGTTAACCTATATACCAAGTGCCCGCTACGTAACCTAGATAGTCCAAGGGCACGCTAGTTAACCTACATAGTGCAAGTGCCCGCTAGGCAACCTAGATAGTCCAAGTGCCCGCTAAGGAACCTACATAGTCCAAGTGCACGCTAGTTAACCTATATAGTCCAAGTGCCCGCTAGTTAACATAGATAGTCCAAGTGCCTGCTAGGTAACCTACATAGTGCAAGTGTCCGCTAGTTAACCTACATAGTCCAAGTGCCCGCTAGTTGACCTAGATAGTTCAAGTACCCGCTAGGTAATCTAGATAGTCCAAGGGCCCCCTAGTTGGCCTACATAGTCCAAGTGCCCGGTAGGTAACCTAGATAGTCCACATGCCTTTTCGGTAACCTAGATAGTCCAAGTGCCCTTTAGGGAACCTAGATAGTCGAAGGGCCCGCAAGTAAACCTACATAGTCCAAGGGCCCGCTAGATAACCTACATATTCCAAGTGCCCGCTAGTTAACCTACATAATCTAAGTGCCCGTTAGCTAACCTAGATAGTCCAAGGGAACGCTAGTTGACCTATATAGTCCAAGTGCCTGTTAGGTATCCTAGATAGTACAAGTGCCCGCTAGGTAACCTAGATAGTCCAACTGCCCGTTAGTTAACCTAGATAGTCCAAGTGCCCACTAGGGGACGTACTTAGTCCATGTGCCCATTAGCTAACCTAGATAGTCCAAGTGCCCGCTAGTTAACATTGATCATCCAAGTGCCTGCTAGTTAACCTAGATAGTCCAAGTGCCCTCTAGTTAACCTAGATCGTCCAAGTGCCCGCTAGTTAACCTACATAGTCCAAAGGCCCGCTAGTTAACCTACATAGTCCAAGGTCCGCTAGTTAACCTAGATAGTCCAAGTGCTCGCTAGTTAACCTACATAGTACAAGGGCCCACTAGTTGACCTAGATAGTCCAAGTGCCCGCTAGCTAACCTAGATATTCTAAGTGCCCGCTAGGTAACCTAAGTAGTCCAAATATCCGATAGGGATCCTACATAGTCCAAGTGCCCTCTAGGTAACCTACATTGTCCAAGTGCCCGTTCGTTAACCTAGATAGTCCAAGTGCCCGCTAGGTAACCTAGACGGTCCACGTGCCCGCTAGGTTACCTACATAGTCCAAGTGCCCGTTCGTTAACCTAGATAGTCCAAGTGCCCACTAGGTAACCTACATAGTCCAAGTGCCCGCTAGGTAACCTATAAAGTCCAAGTGCCCGCTAGGTAACCTAGATAGTCCAAGGGCCCGCTAGTTAACCTATATAGTCCAAGGGCTCACTCGTTAACTTAGATAGTCCAAGTGCCCGCTAGTTAACCTAGATCATCCAAGTGCCCGCTAGTTAACCTAGATAGTCCTAGTGCCCGTTAGTTAACCTAGAGTGTCCAAGTGCCCACTAGGGGACGTACTTAGTCCACGTGCCCGTTAGCTAACCTAGATAGTCCAAGTGCCCGCTAGTTAACATTGAATATCCTAGTGTCCGTTAGTTAACCTATATAGTCCAAGGGCCCGCTAGTTAACCTACGTAGTCCAAGGTCCGCTAGTTAACCTAGATAGTCCAAGTGCTCGCTAGTTAACCTACATAGTACAAGGGCCCACTAGTTAACCAAGATAGTCCAAGTGCCCGCTAGGTAACCTAAGTAGTCCAAATATCCGATAGGGATCCTACATAGTCCACGTGCCCGCTAGTTAACCTACATTGTCCAAGTGCCCGTTCGTTAACCTAGATAGTCCAAGTGCCCGCTAGGTAACCTAGACTGTCCAAGTGCCCGCTAGGTTACCTACATAGTACAAGTGCCCGTTCGTTAACCTAGATAGTCCAAGTGCCCGCTAGGAAACCTACATAGTCCAAGGGCCCGCTAGGTAACCTAGATAGCCCAAGTGTCCGCTAGATAACCTAGAGTCCATGTGCCCCTTAGTTAACCTAAATAGTCCAAGTGCCCGCAATGTAACCTAGATAGTCAAAGTGCCCGTTAGGTAACCTAGATAGTACAAGTGCCCGCAATGTAACCTAGATAGTCAAAGTGCCCGTTAGGTAACCTAGATAGTCCAAGTGCCCGCTAGGTAACTTACATTGTCCAACTTCCCGCTAGGTAAACTAGATACTCAAAGTGCCCGTTACCTAACCTAGATAGTGCAAGTGCCCGCTAGGCAACCTACATAGTCCAAGAGCCCGTTCGTTAACCTAGAAGTCCAAGTGCCCCCTAGGTAACCTAGACAGTCCAAGTGCCCGCTAGGTTACCTGCATATTCCAAGTGCCCATTCGTTAACCTAGATAGCCCAAGTACCCACTATGTAACCTACATAGTCCAAGTGCCCGTTAGGTAACCTATATAGTCCAAGTGCCCGCTAGGTAACCTAGATAGTCCAAGGGCCCGCTAGTTAACCTACATAGTCCAAGGGCCCGCTAGTAAAACTACATCGTCCAAGGGCCCGCTAGTTAACCTAGAAAGTCCAAGTGCCCGCTAGTTAACCTACATAGTCCAAGTGCCCGCTAGGTAACGTAGACAGTTCAAGTGACCACTAGGTTACCTACATAGTCCAAGTGCCTGTTCGTTAACCGACATAGTCCAAGTGCCCGCTAGGTAACCTATATAGTCCAAATGCCCGCTAGGGACCCTAATAGTCTAAGTGTCCGCTAGTTATCCTAGATAGTCCAAGTGCTTGCTAGTTAACCTAGATAGTCCAAGTGCCCACTAGTTAACCTAGATAGACCAAGTGCCCGCTAGGGAACCTACCTAGTCCACGTGCCCGATAGGGAACTTACATAGTCCAAGGGCCCGCTAGGGAACCTACATAGTCCATGTGCCCGTTAGTTAACCTAGATAGTCCAATGCCTGCTAGGTAACCTAGATAGTCCAACAGCCCGCTAGGTAACCTACATACTCCAAGAACCCGCTAGGCAACGTAGGTAGTTCAAGTGCCAGCTAGGTAACCTAGATAGTCCAAGTGCCCGCTAGGTAACCTACAAAGTCTAAGTTCCCACAAGGTTATCTATATAGTCCAAATGCCCGCTAGGGAACCTACATAGTCCAAGTGCCCGCTAGGTAACCTAGATAATCCAAGTGCCCGCTAGGTAACCTATATCGTCCAAGTGCCCGCTAGTTAACCTAGATAGTCCTAGTGCCCGTTAGTTAACCTAGAGTGTCCAAGTGCCCACTAGGGGACGTACTTAGTCCAAGTGCCCGTTAGCTAACCTAGATAGTCCAAGTGCCCGCTAGTTAACATTGATCATCCAAGTGCCCGCTAGTTAAACTACATAGTCCAAGTGCTCGCTAGTTAACCTACATAGTACAAGGGCCCGCTAGTTGACCTAGATAGTAAAAGTGCCCGCTAGGTAACCTACATAGTCCAAGTTCCCACGAGGTAACCTAGATAGTCCAAGTGCCCGTTACCTAACCTAGATAGTCCAATTGCCCGCTATGCAACATACATAGTCCAAGTGCCCGTTTGTTAACCTAGAAGTCCAAGTGCCCGCTAGGTAACCTAGACTCTCCAAGTGCCCGCTAGGTTACCTACATAGTCCAAGTGCCCGCTAGGTAACCTAGATAGTCCAAGGGCCCGCTAGTTAACCTACATAGTCCATGTGCCCGGTAGTTAACTTACATAGTTCAAGTGTCCATAGGGAATATACATAGCCCAAGTGCCCGCTCTGGAACATACATAGTCCAAGTGCCTGCTAGGGAACCTACATAGTCCAAGTGCCCGCGCTGGAACATACATAGTCCAAGTGCCCGCTAGGGAATCTACATAGTCCAAGGGCCCGCTAGTTAACGTAGATAGTCCAAGTGCCGCTAGTTAATCTACATAGTCCAAGGGCCCGCTAGTTAACCTACATAGTCCAAGTACCCGCTAGTTAACCTAGATCTTCCAAGTGCCCGCGAGGTAACCTGCATAGTCCAAGGGCCCGCTAGTTAACCTACATAATCCAAGGGCCCGCTAGTTAACCTACATAGTCCAAGTGCCCACTAGGTAACCTAGATAGTCCAAGGGCCCGCTAGTTAACCTACATAGTCCATGTGCCCGGTAGTTAACTTACATAGTTCAAGTGTCCATAGGGAATATACATAGCCCAAGTGCCCGCTCTGGAACGTACATAGTCCAAGTGCCTGCTAGGGAACCTACATAGTCCAAGTGCCCGCGCTGGAACATACATAGTCCAAGTGCCCGCTAGGGAATCTACATAGTCCAAGGGCCCGCTAGTTAACCTAGATAGTCCAAGGGCCCGCTAGGTAACCTAGATAGTCCAAGTGTCCGCTAGACAACCTAGAGTCCATGTGCTCGCTAGTTAACCTAGATCGTCCAAGTGCCCGCAATGTAACCTAGATAGTCAAAGTGCCCGTTAGGTAACCTAGATAGTCCAAGTGCCCGCAATGTAACCTAGATAGTCAAAGTGCCCGCTAGGGAACCTTCATAGTCCTAGTGCCAGCTAGGTAACCTAGATAGTCCAAGTGCCCGCTAGTTAACCTAGATAGTCCTAGTGCCCGTTAGTTAACCTAGAGTGTCCAAGTGCCCACTAGGGGACGTACTTAGTCCAAGTGCCCGTTAGCTAACCTAGATAGTCCAAGTGCCCGGTAGTTAACATTGATCATCCATGTGCCCGCTGGTTAACCTACATAGTCCAAGGGCCCGCTAGTTAAACTACGTAGTCCAAGGTCCGCTAGTTAACCTAGATAGTCCAAGTGCTCGCTAGGTAACCTACATAGTACAAGGGCCCGCTAGTTGACCTAGATAGTCCAAGTGCCCGCTAGTTAACCTAGATAGTCCAAGTGCCCGCTAGGTAACCTAAGTAGTCCAAATGTCCGATAGGGATCCTACATAGTCCAAGTGCCCGCTAGGTAACCTACATAGTCCAAGTGCCCGTTCGTTAACCTAGATAGTCCAAGTGCCCGCTAGGAAACCTACATAGTTCAAGGGCCCGCTAGGTAACCTAGACAGTTCAAGTGACCGCTAGGTTACCCACATAGTCCAAGTGCCCGTTAGTTAACCTTCATATTCCAAGTGCCCGCTAGGTAACCAATATAGTCCAAATGCCCGCTAGGGGCCCAAATATTCCAAATGCCCGCTAGTTAACCTAGATAGTCCAAGTGCTCGCTAGTTAACCTAGATATTCCCAGTGCCCGCTAGTTAACCTAGATAGACCCAGTGCCAGCTAGGGAACCTATCTAGTCCAAGTACCCGCTAGGAAACGCACATAGTCCAAGTGCCCGCTAGGTAACGTACATAGTCCAAGTGCCCGCTAGGTAACGTAGATAGTCCAAGTGCCCGCTAGGGAACGTACATAGCCCAAATGCCCGCTAGGGAACCTAGATAGTCCAAGTGCCCGCTAGGTAACCTACATAGTCCAAGTGCCCGCTAGGTAACCTAGATAGTGCAAGTGCCCGCTAGTTAAAGTAGATAGTTGAAGTACCCGCTAGGTAACCTAGATCGTCCAAGGGCCCCCTGGTTAGCCTACATAGTCCAAGTGCCCGCTAGGCAACCTAGATAGTCCAAGTGCCCGTTCGGTAACCTAGATAGTCTAAGTGCCCTTTAGGGAACCTAGATAGTCCAAGGGCCCGCTAGTAAACCTACATAGTCCATGGGCCCGCTAGTTAACCTACATAGTGCAAGTGTCCGCTAGTTAACCTACATATTCCAAGTGCCCGCTATTTAACCTACATAATCTAAGTGCCAGCTAGGTAACCTAGATAGTACAAGTGCCTGTTAGGGAATGTAGATAGTCCAAGTACCTGTTAGCTAACCTAGATAGTCCAAGTGGCGGCTAGGTAACCTATATAGTCCAAGTGTCCGTTCGTTAACCTAGATCATCCAAGTGCCCGCTAGGTAACCTAGACAGTCCAAGTGCCCGCTAGTTAACCTACATAGTCCAAGTGCCCGATAGGGAATCTACATAATCCAAGTGCCCGCTCGGCAACCTACATACTCCAGGTGCCCGTTAGTTAACCTAGATAGTCAAAGTTCTTGCTAGGTAACCTAGATAGTCCAAGTGCCCGCTAGGTAACCTACATAGTCCAAGTTCCCGATGGTAACCTAAATAGTCCAAATGCCTGCTAGGGAAACTACATAGGCCAAGTGCCTGCTAGTTAACCTAGATAGTCCAAGTGCCTGATAGTAAACCTACATAATCCATGGGCCCGCTAGTTAACCTACATAGTGCAAGGGCCCGCTAGTTAACCTAGATCGTGCAAGTGTCCGCTAGTTAGCCTATATAGTCCAAGTGCCCGCTAGTTAACCTATATACCAAGTGCCCGCTACGTAACCTAGATAGTCCAAGGGCACGCTAGTTAACCTACATAGTGCAAGTGCCCGCTAGGCAACCTAGATAGTCCAAGTGCCCGCTAAGGAACCTACATAGTCCAAGTGCACGCTAGTTAACCTATATAGTCCAAGTGCCCGCTAGTTAACATAGATAGTCCAAGTGCCTGCTAGGTAACCTACATAGTGCAAGTGTCCGCTAGTTAACCTACATAGTCCAAGTGCCCGCTAGTTGACCTAGATAGTTCAAGTACCCGCTAGGTAATCTAGATAGTCCAAGGGCCCCCTAGTTGGCCTACATAGTCCAAGTGCCCGGTAGGTAACCTAGATAGTCCACATGCCTTTTCGGTAACCTAGATAGTCCAAGTGCCCTTTAGGGAACCTAGATAGTCGAAGGGCCCGCAAGTAAACCTACATAGTCCAAGGGCCCGCTAGATAACCTACATATTCCAAGTGCCCGCTAGTTAACCTACATAATCTAAGTGCCCGTTAGCTAACCTAGATAGTCCAAGGGAACGCTAGTTGACCTATATAGTCCAAGTGCCTGTTAGGTATCCTAGATAGTACAAGTGCCCGCTAGGTAACCTAGATAGTCCAACTGCCCGTTAGTTAACCTAGATAGTCCAAGTGCCCACTAGGGGACATACTTAGTCCATGTGCCCATTAGCTAACCTAGATAGTCCAAGTGCCCGCTAGTTAACATTGATCATCCAAGTGCCTGCTAGTTAACCTAGATAGTCCAAGTGCCCTCTAGTTAACCTAGATCGTCCAAGTGCCCGCTAGTTAACCTACATAGTCCAAAGGCCCGCTAGTTAACCTACATAGTCCAAGGTCCGCTAGTTAACCTAGATAGTCCAAGTGCTCGCTAGTTAACCTACATAGTACAAGGGCCCACTAGTTGACCTAGATAGTCCAAGTGCCCGCTAGCTAACCTAGATATTCTAAGTGCCCGCTAGGTAACCTAAGTAGTCCAAATATCCGATAGGGATCCTACATAGTCCAAGTGCCCTCTAGGTAACCTACATTGTCCAAGTGCCCGTTCGTTAACCTAGATAGTCCAAGTGCCCGCTAGGTAACCTAGATGGTCCAAGTGCCCGCTAGGTTACCTACATAGTCCAAGTGCCCGTTCGTTAACCTAGATAGTCCAAGTGCCCACTAGGTAACCTACATAGTCCAAGTGCCCGCTAGGTAACCTATAAAGTCCAAGTGCCCGCTAGGTAACCTAGATAGTCCAAGGGCCCGCTAGTTAACCTATATAGTCCAAGGGCTCACTCGTTAACTTAGATAGTCCAAGTGCCCGCTAGTTAACCTAGATCATCCAAGTGCCCGCTAGTTAACCTAGATAGTCCTAGTGCCCGTTAGTTAACCTAGAGTGTCCAAGTGCCCACTAGGGGACGTACTTAGTCCACGTGCCCGTTAGCTAACCTAGATAGTCCAAGTGCCCGCTAGTTAACATTGAATATCCTAGTGTCCGTTAGTTAACCTATATAGTCCAAGGGCCCGCTAGTTAACCTACGTAGTCCAAGGTCCGCTAGTTAACCTAGATAGTCCAAGTGCTCGCTAGTTAACCTACATAGTACAAGGGCCCACTAGTTAACCAAGATAGTCCAAGTGCCCGCTAGGTAACCTAAGTAGTCCAAATATCCGATAGGGATCCTACATAGTCCAAGTGCCCGCTAGTTAACCTACATTGTCCAAGTGCCCGTTCGTTAACCTAGATAGTCCAAGTGCCCGCTAGGTAACCTAGACTGTCCAAGTGCCCGCTAGGTTACCTACAAAGTACAAGTGCCCGTTCGTTAACCTAGATAGTCCAAGTGCCCGCTAGGAAACCTACATAGTCCAAGGGCCCGCTAGGTAACCTAGATAGCCCAAGTGTCCGCTAGATAACCTAGAGTCCATGTGCCCCTTAGTTAACCTAAATAGTCCAAGTGCCCGCAATGTAACCTAGATAGTCAAAGTGCCCGTTAGGTAACCTAGATAGTACAAGTGCCCGCAATGTAACCTAGATAGTCAAAGTGCCCGTTAGGTAACCTAGATAGTCCAAGTGCCCGCTAGGTAACTTACATTGTCCAAGTTCCCGCTAGGTAAACTAGATACTCAAAGTGCCCGTTACCTAACCTAGATAGTCCAAGTGCCCGCTAGGCAACCTACATAGTCCAAGAGCCCGTTCGTTAACCTAGAAGTCCAAGTGCCCCCTAGGTAACCTAGACAGTCCAAGTGCCCGCTAGGTTACCTGCATATTCCAAGTGCCCATTCGTTAACCTAGATAGTCCAAGTACCCACTATGTAACCTACATAGTCCAAGTGCCCGTTAGGTAACCTATATAGTCCAAGTGCCCGCTAGGTAACCTAGATAGTCCAAGGGCCCGCTAGTTAACCTACATAGTCCAAGGGCCCGCTAGTAAAACTACATCGTCCAAGGGCCCGCTAGTTAACCTAGAAAGTCCAAGTGCCAGCTAGTTAACCTACATAGTCCAAGTGCCCGCTAGGTAACGTAGACAGTTCAAGTGACCACTAGGTTACCTACATAGTCCAAGTGCCTGTTCGTTAACCGACATAGTCCAAGTGCCCGCTAGGTAACCTATATAGTCCAAATGCCCGCTAGGGACCCTAATAGTCTAAGTGTCCGCTAGTTATCCTAGATAGTCCAAGTGCTTGCTAGTTAACCTAGATAGTCCAAGTGCCCACTAGTTAACCTAGATAGACCAAGTGCCCGCTAGGGAACCTACCTAGTCCAAGTGCCCGATAGGGAACTTACATAGTCCAACAGCCCGCTAGGTAACCTACATACTCCAAGAACCCGATAGGCAACGTAGGTAGTTCAAGTGCCAGCTAGGTAACCTAGATAGTCCAAGTGCCCGCTAGGTAACCTACAAAGTCTAAGTTCCCACAAGGTTATCTATATAGTCCAAATGCGCGCTAGGGAACCTACATAGTCCAAGTGCCCGCTAGGTAACCTAGATAATCCAAGTGCCCGCTAGTTAACCTATATCGTCCAAGTGCCCGCTAGTTAACCTAGATAGTCCTAGTGCCCGTTAGTTAACCTAGAGTGTCCAAGTGCCCACTAGGGGACGTACTTAGTCCAAGTGCCCGTTAGCTAACCTAGATAGTCCAAGTGCCCGCTAGTTAAACTACATAGTCCAAGTGCTCGCTAGTTAACCTACATATTCCAAGGGCCCGCTAGTTGACCTAGATAGTCCAAGTGCCCGCTAGGTAACCTACATAGTCCATGTTCCCACGAGGTAACCAAGATAGTCCAAGTGCCCGTTAGGCAACCTATATAGTCCAAGTGCCCGCTAGGTAACCTAGATAGTCCAAGGGCCCGCTAGTTAACCTACATAGTCCAAGGTCTCACTTGTTCACTTTGATAGTCCAAGTGCCCGCTAGTTAACCTAGATCTTCCAAGTGCCCGCTACTTAACCTAGATTGTCCAAGTACCCGCTAGTTAACCTACATAGTCCAAGGGCCCACTAGTTAACCTAGATAGTCCAAGTGTCCTCTAGTGAACCTACATAGTCAAAGTGCCCGCTAGTTAACCTATATACCAAGTGCCCGCTATGTAACCTAGATATTCCAAGGGCACGCTAGTTAAACTATATCGTCCAAGTGCCCGCTAAGGAACCTACATAGTCCAATTGCACGCTAGTTATTGTAGATAGTCCAAGTACCCGCTAGTTAACCTAGATAGTCCAAGTGCCTGCTAGGTAACCTACATAGTGCAAGTGTCCGCTAGTTAACCTACATATTCCAAGTGCCCGCTAGTTAACATAGATAGTCCAAGTGCCCGCTAGGGAACGTACATAGTCCAAGTGCCCGCTAGGTAACCTAGATACTGCAAGTGCCCGCTAGTTAACCTAGATAGTTCAAGTACCCTCTAGGTAACCTAGATTGTCCAAGGGCCCCCTAGTTAGCCTACATAGCCCAAGTGTCTGCTAGGTAACCTAGAGAGTCCAAGTACTGCTAGTTAATCTACATAGTCCAAGGGCCCGCTAGTAAACCTACATAGTCCAAGTGCCACTAGGGAACCTAGATAGTCCAAGTGCCCGCTCTGGAACCTACATAGTCCAAGTGCCTGCTAGGGAACCTACATAGTCGAAGTGCCCGCACTGGAACATACATATTCCAAGTGCCCGCTAGGGAATCTACATAGTCCAAGGGCCCGCTAGTTAACGTAGATAGTCCAAGTGCCGCTAGGTAATCTACATAGTCCAAAGGCCCGCTAGTTAACCTTCATAGTCCATGTACCGGCTAGTTTACCTAGATCTTTCAAGTGCACGCTTGTTAACCTACATAGTCCAAGGGCCCGCTAGTTAACCTACATAGTCCAAGGGCCCGCTAATAAAACTACATCGTCCAAGGGCCCGCTGGTTAACCTAGAAAGTCCAAGTGCCCGCTAGTTAACCTACATAGTCCAAGTGCCCGCTAGGTAACCTAGACAGTTCAAGTGACCACTAGGTTACCTACATAGTCCAAGTGCCTGTTCGTTAACCGACATAGTCCAAGTGCCCGCTAGGTAACCTATATAGTCCAAATGCCCGCTAGGGACCCTAATATTCTAAGTGTCCGCTAGTTATCCTAGATAGTCCAAGTGCTTGCTAGTTAACCTAGATAGTCCAAGTGCCCATTAGTTAACCTAGATAGACCAAGTGCCCGCTAGGGAACCTACCTAGTCCAAGTGCCCGATAGGGAACTTACATAGTCCAAGGGCCCGCTAGGGAACCTACATAGTCCATGTGCCCGTTAGTTAACCTAGATAGTCCAATGCCTGCTAGGTAACCTAGATAGTCCAACAGCCCGCTAGGTAACCTACATACTCCAAGAACCCGCTAGGCAACGTTGGTAATTCAAGTGCCAGCTAGGTAACCTAGATAGTCCAAGTGCCCGCTAGGTAACCTACAAAGTCTAAGTTCCCACAAGGTTATCTATATAGTCCAAATGCGCGCTAGGGAACCTACATAGTCCAAGTGCCCGCTAGGTAACCTAGATAATCCAAGTGCCCGCTAGTTAACCTATATCGTCCAAGTGCCCGCTAGTTAACCTAGATAGTCCTAGTGCCCGTTAGTTAACCTAGAGTGTCCAAGTGCCCACTAGGGGACGTACTTAGTCCAAGTGCCCGTTAGCTAACCTAGATAGTCCAAGTGCCCGCTAGTTAACATTGATCATCCAAGTGCACGCTAGTTAAACTACATAGTCCAAGTGCTCGCTAGTTAACCTACATAGTACAAGGGCCCGCTAGTTGACCTAGATAGTCCAAGTGCCCGCTAGTTAACCTACATAGTCCAAGTTCCCACGAGGTAACCTAGATAGTCCAAGTGCCCGTTAGGTAACCTATATAGTCCAAGTGCCCGCTAGGTAACCTAGATAGTCCAAGGGCCCGCTAGTTAACCTACATAGTCCAAGGGCTCACTTGTTCACTTTGATAGTCCAAGTGCCCGCTAGTTAACCTAGATCTTCCAAGTGCCCGCTAGTTAACCTAGATTGTCCAAGTACCCGCTAGTTAACCTACATAGTCCTAGGGCCCACTAGTTAACCTAGATAGTCCAAGTGTCCTCTAGTCAACCTACATAGTCAAAGTGCCCGCTAGTTAACCTATATACCAAGTCCCCGCTATGTAACCTAGATATTCCAAGGGCACGCTAGTTAACCTATATCGTCCAAGTGCCCGCTAGGCAACCTAGATAGTCCAGGTGCCCGCTAAGGAACCTACATAGTCCAATTGCATGCTAGTTATTGTAGATAGTCCAAGTACCCGCTAGTTAACCTAGATAGTCCAAGTGCCTGCTAGGTAACCTACATAGTGCAAGTGTCCGCTAGTTAACCTACATATTCCAAGTGCCCGCTAGTTAACATAGATAGTCCAAGTGCCCGCTAGGGAACGTACATAATCCAAGTGCCCGCTAGGTAACCAAGATACTGCAAGTGCCCGCTAGTTAACCTAGATAGTTCAAGTACTCTCTAGGTAACCTAGATTGTCCAAGGGCCCCCTAGTTAGCCTACATAGCCCAAGTGTCTGCTAGGTAACCTAGAGAGTTCAAGTACTGCTAGTTAATCTACATAGTCCAAGGGCCCGCTAGTTAACCTACATAGTCCAAGTGCCGCTAGGGAACCTAGATAGTCCAAGTGCCCGCTCTGGAACCTACATAGTCCAAGTGCCTGCTAGGGAACCTACATAGTCGAAGTGCCCGCTGTGGAACATACATATTCCAAGTGCCCGCTAGGGAATCTACATAGTCCAAGGGCCCGCTAGTTAACGTAGATAGTCCAAGTGCCGCTAGGTAATCTACATAGTCCAAAGGCCCGCTAGTTAACCTACATTGTCCAAGTACCCGCTAGTTTACCTAGATCTTTCAAGTGCACGCTTGTTAACCTACATAGTCCAAGGGCCCGCTAGTTAACCTACATAGTCCAAGGGCCCACTAGTTAACCTACATCGTCCAAGGGCCCGCTAGTTAACCTAGATAGTCCAAGTGCCCGCTAGTTAACCTACATAGTCCAAGTGCCCGCTAGATAACCTAGACAGTTCAAGTGACCACTAGGTTACCTACATAGTCCAAGTGCCTGTTCGTTAACCGACATAGTCCAAGTGCCCGCTAGGTAACCTATATAGTCCAAATGCCCGCTAGGGACCCTAATAGTCTAAGTGTCCGCTAGTTATCCTAGATAGTCCAAGTGCTTGCTAGTTAACCTTGATAGTCCAAGTGCCCACTAGTTAACCTAGATAGACCAAGTGCCCGCTAGGGAACCTACCTAGTCCAAGTGCCCGATAGGGAACTTACATAGTCCAAGGGCCCGCTAGGGAACCTACATAGTCCATGTGCCCGTTAGTTAACCTAGATAGTCCAATGCCTGCTAGGTAACCTAGATAGTCCAACAGCCCGCTAGGTAACTTACATACTCCAAGAACCCTCTAGGCAACGTAGGTAGTTCAAGTGCCAGCTAGGTAACCTAGATAGTCCAAGTGCCCGCTAGGTAACCTACAAAGTCTAAGTTCCCACAAGGTTATCTATATAGTCCAAATGCCCGCTAGGGAAGCTACATAGTCCAAGTGCCCGCTAGGTAACCTAGATAATCCAAGTGCCCGCTAGTTAACCTATATCGTCCAAGTGCCCGCTAGTTAACCTAGATAGTCCTAGTGCCCGTTAGTTAACCTAGAGTGTCCAAGTGCCCACTAGGGGACGTACTTAGTCCAAGTGCCCGTTAGCTAACCTAGATAGTCCAAGTGCCCGCTAGTTAACATTGATCATCCAAGTGCCCGCTAGTTAAACTACATAGTCCAAGTGCTCGCTAGTTAACCTACATAGTACAAGGGCCCGCTAGTTGACCTAGATAGTCCAAGTGCCCGCTAGGTAACCTACATAGTCCAAGTTCCCACGAGGTAACCTAGATAGTCCAAGTGCCCGTTACCTAACCTAGATAGTCCAATTGCCCGCTATGCAACATACATAGACCAAGTGCCCGTTTGTTAACCTAGAAGTCCAAGTGCCCGCTAGGTAACCTAGACTGTCCAAGTGCCCGCTAGGTTACTTACATAGTCCAAGTGCCCGCTAGGTAACCTAGATAGTCCAAGGGCCCGCTAGTTAACCTACATAGTCCATGTGCCCGGTAGTTAACTTACATAGTTCAAGTGTCCATAGGGAATATACATAGCCCAAGTGCCCGCTCTGGAACCTACATAGTCCAAGTGCCTGCTAGGGAACCTACAAAGTCCAAGTGCCCGCGCTGGAACATACATAGTCCAAGTGCCCGCAAGGGAATCTACATAGTCCAAGGGCCCACTAGTTAACGTAGATAGTCCAAGTGCCGCTAGTTAATCTACATAGTCCAAGGGCCCGCTAGTTAACCTACATAGTCCAAGTACCCGCTAGTTAACCTAGATCGTCCAAGTGCCCGCGAGGTAACCTACATAGTCCAAGGGCCCGCTAGTCAACCTACATAGTCCAAGGGCCCGCTAGTTAACCTACATAGTCCAAGTACCCGCTAGTTAACCTAGATCGTCCAAGTGCCCGCGAGGTAACCTACATAGTCCAAGGGCCCGCTAGTTAACCTACATAGTCCAAGGGCCCGCTAGTTAACCTACATAGTCCAAGTGCCCGCTAGGTAACCTAGAGAGTTCAAGTGACCACTAGGTTACCTACATAGTCCAAGTGCCCGTTTGTTAACCTACATAGTCCAAATGGCCGCTAGGTAACCAATATAGTCCAAATGCCCGCTAGGGGCCCTAATAGTCCAAATGACCACTAGGTAGCCTACATAGTCCAAGGGACCCTTTCGTTAACCTAGATAGTCCAAGTGCTCCCTAGTTAACCTAGATGTACCAAGTGTCCGCTAGGGAACCTATCTAGTCCAAGTACCCGCTAGGAATCCTACATAGTCCAAGTGCCCGCTAGGTAACATAGATAGTCCAAGTGCCCGCTAGGGAATGTACATAGTCCAAGTGCTCGCTAGTTAACCTTAATAGTCCAAGTGCCCGCTAGTTAACCTAGATAGACCAAGTGCCCGCTACGGAACCTACCTAGTCCAAGTGCCCGATAGGGAACCTACATAGTCCAAGTGCCCGTTAGTTAACCTAGATAGTCCAATGCCTTCTAGGTAACCTAGATAGTCCAACAGCCCGCTAGGTAACCTACATACTCAAAGAACCGGCTAGGCAACGTAGATAGTTCAAGTGCCAGCTAGGTAACCTAGATAGTCCAAGTGCCCGCTAGGTAACCTACAAAGTCTATGTGCCCGCTAGGTTATCTATATAGTCCAAATGCCCGCTAGGGAACCTACATAGTTCAAGTACCCGCTAGGTAACCTAGATCGTCAAAGGGCCCCCTAGTTAGCCTACATAGTCCAAGTGCCCGCTAGGTAACCTAGATTGTCCAAGTTCCCGCTCGGTAGCCTAGACAGTCCAAGTGCCCTTTAGGGAACCTTGATAGTCCAAGGTCCCGCTAGTAAACCTACATAATCCATGGGCCCGCTAGTTAACCTTCATAGTGCAAGTGTCCGCTACTTTACCTACATATTCCAAGTGCCTGCTAGTTAACCTACATAATCTAAGTGCCCGTTGGCGAACCTAGATAGTCCAAGGGTCCGCTAGTTGACCTACATAGTCCATGTGCCCGCTAGTTAACCTAGATAGTCCAAGTGCCTACTAGGTAACCTACATAGTGCAAGTGTCCGCTAGTTAACCTACATAGTCCAAGAGCCCGCTAGTTCACATAGATAGTCCAAGTGCCCGCTAGGGAACCCACATAGTCCAAGTACCCGCTAGGAAACCTAGATAGTTCAAGTACCCGCTAGGTAACCTAGATCGTCAAAGGGCCCCCTAGTTAGCCTACATAGTCCAAGTGCCCTTTAGGGAACCTAGATAGTGCAAGGGCCCGCTAGTAAACCTACATACTCCATGGGCCCGCTAGTTAACCTTCATAGTGCAAGTGTCCGCTACTTAACCTACATATTCCAAGTTCCCGCTAGTTAACCTACATAATCTAAGTGCCCGTTGGCTAACATCGATAGTCCAAGGGCCCGCTAGTTGACCTACATAGTCCATGCCAGTTAGGTAACCTAGATAGTACAAGTGCCCGCTAGGGAACCTAGATAGTCCAAGTGCCTGTTAGCTAACCTAGATAATCCAAGTGCCCGTTCGTTAACCTAGATAATCCAAATGCCCACTAGCTAACCCAGACAGTCGAAGTGCCCGCTAGTTAACCTACATAGTCCAAGTGCCCGATAGGGAACCTACATAATCCAAGTGCCTTCCAGGCAACCTACATAGTCCAAGTGCCCGTTAGTTAACCTAGATAGTCAAAGTGCCTGCTAGGTAACCTAGATAGTCCAAGTGCCCGCTAGGTAACCTACATAGTCCAAGTGCCCGCTAGGTAACCTAAATAGTCCAAATGCCCGCTAGGGAAAGTACATAGTCCAAGTGCCCGCTAGTTAACCTAGATAGTTCAAGTGCCTGCTAGTAAACCTACATAATCCATGGGCCCGCTAGTTAGCCTACATAGTGCAAGGGTCCGCTAGTTAACCTATATCATCCAAGGGCCCGCTAGTTAACCTAGATAGTCCAAGTGCCCGCTAGTTAACCTACATAGTCCAAGTGCCCGCTCGGTAACCTAGACAGTTCAAGTGACCACTAGGTTACCTACATAGTCCAAGTGCTTGCTAGTTAACCTAGATAGTCCAAGTGCCCGCTAGTTAACCTAGATAGACCAATTGCCCGCTAGGGAACCTATCTAGTCCAAGTACCCGCTAGGAAACGTACATTGTCCAAGTGCCCGCTAGGTAACGTACATAGTCCAAGTGCTCGCTAGGTAACGTAGATAGTCCAAGTGCCCGCTAGGGAACGTACATAGTCCAAGTGCCCGCTAGGTAACCTAGATAGTCCAAGTGCCCGCTAGTTAACCTACATAGTCCAAGTGCCTGCTAGGTAACCTAGATAGTCCGAGTGCCCACTAGTTAACCTACATAGTCCAGGTTCCCCCTAGGTAAGCTAGATAGACCAATGGCCCGCTAGGTAACCTACATAGTCCAAATGCCCGATAGGGAACTTATATATTGTCCAAGTGCCCGCTATGTAACCTACATAGTCCAAGTGTCCGCTAGTTAACCTACATAGTCCTATGCCCGCTAGTTACCCTACATAGTCCAAGTGCCCGATAGGGAACCTACATAATCCAAGTGCCCGCTAGGGAACCTACAAAGTCCAAGTGCCTGTTAGTTAACCTAGATAGTCCAAATGCCCGCTAGGGAACCCACATAGTCCAAGTGCTTGCTAGGGAACCTACATAGTCCAAGGGCCCGCTAGGGAGCCTACATAGTGCAAAAGCCCGCTAGTTAACCTAGATAGTCCAAGTGCCTGCTAGTAAACCTACATAATCCATGGGCCCGCTAGTTAGCCTACATAGTGCAAGGGTCCGCTAGTTAACCTATATCATCCAAGGGCCCGATAGTTAACCTAGATAGTCCAAGTGCCCGCTAGTTAACCTACATAGTCCAAGTGCCCGCTAGGTAACCTAGACAGTTCAAGTGACCACTAGGTTACCTACATAGTCCAAGTGCTTGCTAGTTAACCTAGATAGTCCAAGTGCCCGCTAGTTAACCTAGATAGACCAATTGCCCGCTAGGGAACCTATCTAGTCCAA
This sequence comes from Tenrec ecaudatus, assembly GCF_050624435.1. Classification (NCBI taxonomy): domain Eukaryota; kingdom Metazoa; phylum Chordata; class Mammalia; order Afrosoricida; family Tenrecidae; genus Tenrec; species Tenrec ecaudatus. The sequence continues at coordinate 472,012 of NW_027457674.1, forward strand.
GTACCCGCTAGGAAACGTACATTGTCCAAGTGCCCGCTAGGTAACGTACATAGTCCAAGTGCTCGCTAGGTAACGTAGATAGTCCAAGTGCCCGCTAGGGAACGTACATAGTCCAAGTGCCCGCTAGGTAACCTAGATAGTCCAAGTGCCCGCTAGTTAACCTACATAGTCCAAGTGCCTGCTAGGTAACCTAGATAGTCCGAGTGCCCACTAGTTAACCTACATAGTCCAGGTTCCCCCTAGGTAAGCTAGATAGTCCAATGGCCCGCTAGGTAACCTACATAGTCCAAATGCCCGATAGGGAACTTATATATTGTCCAAGTGCCCGCTATGTAACCTACATAGTCCAAGTGCCCGCTAGTTAACCTACATAGTCCTATGCCCGCTAGTTACCCTACATAGTCCAAGTGCCCGATAGGGAACCTACATAATCCAAGTGCCCGCTAGGGAACCTACAAAGTCCAAGTGCCTGTTAGTTAACCTAGATAGTCCAAATGCCCGCTAGGGAACCCACATAGTCCAAGTGCTTGCTAGGGAACCTACATAGTCCAAGGGCCCGCTAGGGAGCCTACATAGTCCAAAAGCCCGTTAGTTAACCTAGATAGTCCCAGTGTCCGCTTGGTAACGTAGATAGTCCAACAGCCACCTAGGTAACCTACATACACCAAGAACCCACTATAACGTAGATAGTTCAGGTGCCAGCTAGGTAACCTAGATAGTTCTTGTGCCCGTTACCTAACCTAGATAGTCCAATTGCCCGCTATGCAACATACATAGTCCAACTGCCCGTTCTTTAACCTAGAAGTCCAAGTGCCTGCTAGGTAACCTAGACTCTCCAAGTGCCTGCTAGGTTACCTACATAGTCCAAATGCCCGTTCGGTAACCTAGATAGTGCAAGTGCCCGGTAGTTAACCTAGATAGTCAAAGTGCCCGCTAGGTAACCTAGATAGTCCAAGGGCCCGCTAGTTAACCTACATAGTCCAAGTGCCCGGTAGTTAACTTACATAGTTCAAGTGTCCGTAGGGAACATACAGAGTCCAAGTGCCCGCTAGGGAACATACATAGTCCAAGTGCCCGCTAGGGAATCTACATAGTCCAAGGGCCCGCTAGTTAATGTAGATAGTCCAAGTGACGCTAGTTAATCTACATAGTCCAAGGGCCCGCTAGTTAACCTACATAGTCCAAGGGCACGCTAGTTAACCTACATCGTCCAAGGGCCTGCTAGTTAACCTAGATATCCAAGTGCCCGCTAGTTAACCTACATAGTCCAAGTGCCCGCGAGGTAACCTAGACATTTCAAGTGACCACAAGGTTACCTACATAGTCCAAGTGCCCTTTCGTTAACCTACATAGTCCAAGTGCCCGCTAGGTAACCAATATAGTCCAAATGCCCGCTAGGGGCCCTAATAGTCCAAATGTCCGCTAGTTAACCTAGATAGTCCAAGTGCCCGCTAGTTAACCTAGATAGACCAAGTGCCCGCTAGGGAACCTATCTAGTCCAAGTACCCGCTAGGAAACGTACATAGTCCAAGTGCCCGCTAGGTAACGTACATAGTCTAAGTGCCCGATAGGTAACGTAAATAGTCCAAGGGCCTGCTAGGGAACGTACATAGTCCAAGTGCCTGCTAGGTAACCTAGATAGTCCACGTGCCCCCTAGTTAACCTACATAGTCCAGGTTCCCCCTAGGTAACCTAGATCGCCAAAGGGCCCGCTAGGTAACCTACATTGTCCTAGTGCCCCCTAGTTAACCTACATTCTTCAAGTGCCCGATAGGGAACCTACATAGTCCAAGTGCCCGCTAGGTAACCTACATAGTCCAAGTGCCCGTTAGTTAACCTAGATAGTCCAAGTGCCCGCTAGGTAACCTAGATAGTCCAATAGCCCGGTAGGTAACCTACATACTCCAAGTACCCGCTAGGTAATGTAGATAGTTCAAGTGCCTGCTAGGTAACCTAGATAGTCCAAGTGCCCGCTAGGTAACCTAAGTAGTCCAAATGTCCGATAGGGATCCTACATAGTCCAAGTTCCGGCTAGGTAACCAACATAGTACAATTGCCCGTTCGTTAACCTAGATAGTCCAAGTGCCCGCTAGGAAACCTACATAGTCCAAGGGCCCGCTAGGTAACCTAGACAGTTCAAGTGACCGCTAGGTTACCCACATAGTCCAAGTGCCCGTTCGTTAACCTACATAGTCCAAGTGCCCGCTAGGTAACCAATATAGTCCAAATGCCCGCTAGGGGCCATAATATTCCAAATGCCCGCTAGTTAACCTAGATAGTACAAGTGCTTGCTAGTTAACCTAGATAGTCCCAGTGCCCGTTAGTTAACCTAGGTAGACCAAGTGCCCGCTAGGTAACCTATCTAGTCCAAGTACCCGCTAGGAAACGTACATAGTCCAAGTGCCCGCTAGGTAACGTACATTGTCCAAGTGCCCGCTTGGTAACGTAGATAGTCCAAGTGCCCGCTAGGGAACGTACATAGTCCAAGTGCCCGCTAGGGAACCTAGATAGTCCAAGTGCCCGCTAGGTAACCTACATAGTCCAAGTGCCCGCTAGGTAACCTAGATAGTTGAAGTACCCACTAGGTAACCTAGATCGTCCAAGGGCCCCCTAGTTAGCCTACATATTCCAAGTGCCCGCTAGGTAACCTAGATAGTCCAAGTGCCCGTTCGGTAACCTAGATAGTCTAAGTGCCCTTTAGGGAACCTAGATAGTCCAAGGGCCCGCTAGTAAACCTACATAGTCCATGGGCCCGCTAGTTAACCTACATAGTGCAAGTGTCCGCTAGTTAACCTACATATTCCAAGTGCCCGCTATTTAACTTACATAATCTAAGTGCCAGCTAGGTAACCTAGATAGTACAAGTGCCTGCTAGGGAATCTAGATAGTCCAAGTGCCTGTTAGCTAACCTAGATAGTCCATGTGGCGGCTAGGTAACCTATATAGTCCAAGTGCCCGTTCGTTAACCTAGATCATCCAAGTGCCAGCTAGGTAACCTAGATCATCCAAGTGCCAGCTAGGTAACCTAGACAGTCCAAGTGCCCGCTAGTTAACCTACATAGTCCAAGTGCCCGATAGGAAATCTACATAATCCAAGTGCCCGCTCGACAACCTACATACTCCAGGTGCCCGTTAGTTAACCTAGATAGTCAAAGTGCCTGCTAGGTAACCTAGATAGTCCAAGTGCCCGCTAGGTAACCTACATAGTCCAAGTTCCCGATGGTAACCTAAATAGTCCAAATGCCCGCTAGGGAAACTACATAGGCCAAGTGCCTGCTAGTTAACCTAGATAGTCCAAGTGCCTGATAGTAAACCTACATAATCCATGGGCCCGCTAGTTAACCTACATAGTGCAAGGGCCCGCTAGTTAACCTAGATCGTGCAAGTGTCCGCTAGTTAGCCTATATACACCAAGTGCCCGCTAGTTAACCTATATACCAAGTGCCCGCTACGTAACCTAGATAGTCCAAGGGCACGCTAGTTAACCTACATAGTGCAAGTGCCCGATAGGCAACCTAGATAGTCCAAGTGCCTTTTCGGTAACCTAGATAGTCCAAGTGCCCTTTAGGGAACCTAGATAGTCGAAGGGCCCGCAAGTAAACCTACATAGTCCAAGGGCCCGCTAGTTAACCTATATATTCCAAGTGCCCGCTAGTTAACCTACATAATCTAAGTGCCCGTTAGCTAACCTAGATAGTCCAAGGGAACGCTAGTTGACCTACATAGTCCAAGTGCCTGGTAGGTATCCTAGATAGTACAAGTGCCCGCTAGGTAACCTAGATAGTCCAAGTGCCCGTTAGTTAACCTAGATAGTCCAAGTGCCCACTAGGGGACGTACTTGGTCCATGTGCCCATTAGCTAACCTAGATAGTCCAAGTGCCCGCTAGTTAACATTGATCATCCAAGTGCCTGCTAGTTAACCTATATAGTCCAAGTGCCCTGTAGTTAACCTAGATCGTCAAAGTGCCCGCTAGTTAACCTACATAGTCCAAAGGCCCGCTAGTTAACCTACATAGTCCAAGGTCCGCTAGTTAACCTAGATAATCCAAGTGCTCGCTAGTTAACATACATAGTACAAGGGATCACTAGTTGACCTAGATAGTCCAAGTGCCCGCTAGCTAACCTAGATAGTCCAAGTGCCCGCTAGGTAACCTAAGTAGTCCAAATATCCGATAGGGTTCCTACACAGTCCAAGTGCCCGCTAGGTAACCTACATTGTCCAAGTGCCCGTTCGTTAACCTAGATAGTCCAAGTGCCCGCTAGGTAACGTAGACTGTCCAAGTGCCCGCTAGGTTACCTACATAGTCCAAGTGCCCGTTCGTTAACCTAGATAGTCCAAGTGCCCGCTAGGAAACCTACATAGTCCAAGGGCCCGCTAGGTAACCTAGATAGTCCAAGTGTTCGCTAGATAACCTAGAGTCCAAGTGCTCGCTAGTTAACCTACATAGTCCAAGTGCCCGCTATGTAACCTAGATAGTCAAAGTGCCTGTTAGGTAACCTAGATAGTCCAAGTGCCCGCTAGGTAACTTACATTGTCTAATTTGCCGCTAGGTAACCTAGATAGTCCAAGTGCCCGTTACCTAACCTAGATAGTCCAAGTGCCCGCTAGGCAACCTACATAGTCCAAGAACCCGTTCGTTAACCTAGAAGTCCAAGTGCGCGCTAGGTAACCTAGACAGTCCAAGTGCCCGCTAGATTACCTGCATATTCCAAGTGCCCATTCGTTAACGTAGATAGTCCAAGTGCCCACTAGGTAACCTACATAGTCCAAGTGCCCGCTAGGTAACCTATATAGTCCAAGTGCCCGCTAGGTAACCTAGATAGTCCAAGGGCCCGCTAGTTAACCTACATAGTCCAAGGGCTCACTTGTTCACTTTGATAGTCCAAGTGCCCTCTAGTTAACCTAGATCTTCCAAGTGACCGCTAGTTAATCTACATAGTCCAAGGGCCCGCTAGTTAACCTACATAGTCCAAGGGCCCGCTAGTTAACCTACATCATCCAAGGGCCTGCTAGTTAACCTAGATAGTCCAAGTGCCCGCTAGTTAACCTACATAGTGCAAGGGCCCGCTAGTTAACCTAGATCGTGCAAGTGTCCGCTAGTTAGCCTATATACTCCAAGTGCCCGCTAGTTAACCTATATACCAAGTGCCCGCTACGTAACCTAGATAGTCCAAGGGCACGCTAGTTAACCTACATAGTGCAAGTGCCCGATAGGCAACCTAGATAGTCCAAGTGCCTTTTCGGTAACCTAGATAGTCCAAGTGCCCTTTAGGGAACCTAGATAGTCGAAGGGCCCGCAAGTAAACCTACATAGTCCAAGGGCCCGCTAGTTAACCTATATATTCCAAGTGCCCGCTAGTTAACCTACATAATCTAAGTGCCCGTTAGCTAACCTAGATAGTCCAAGGGAACGCTAGTTGACCTACATAGTCCAAGTGCCTGGTAGGTATCCTAGATAGTACAAGTGCCCGCTAGGTAACCTAGATAGTCCAAGTGCCCGTTAGTTAACCTAGATAGTCCAAGTGCCCACTAGGGGACGTACTTGGTCCATGTGCCCATTAGCTAACCTAGATAGTCCAAGTGCCCGCTAGTTAACATTGATCATCCAAGTGCCTGCTAGTTAACCTAGATAGTCCAAGTGCCCTGTAGTTAACCTAGATCGTCAAAGTGCCCGCTAGTTAACCTACATAGTCCAAAGGCCCGCTAGTTAACCTACATAGTCCAAGGTCCGCTAGTTAACCTAGATAGTCCAAGTGCTCGCTAGTTAACATACATAGTACAAGGGATCACTAGTTGACCTAGATAGTCCAAGTGCCCGCTAGCTAACCTAGATAGTCCAAGTGCCCGCTAGGTAACCTAAGTAGTCCAAATATCCGGTAGGGTTCCTACACAGTCCAAGTGCCCGCTAGGTAACCTACATTGTCCAAGTGCCCGTTCGTTAACCTAGATAGTCCAAGTGCCCGCTAGGTAACCTAGACTGTCCAAGTGCCCGCTAGGTTACCTACATAGTCCAAGTGCCCGTTCGTTAACCTAGATAGTCCAAGTGCCCGCTAGGAAACCTACATAGTCCAAGGGCCCGCTAGGTAACCTAGATAGTCCAAGTGTTCGCTAGATAACCTAGAGTCCAAGTGCTCGCTAGTTAACCTACATAGTCCAAGTGCCCGCTATGTAACCTAGATAGTCAAAGTGCCTGTTAGGTAACCTAGATAGTCCAAGTGCCCGCTAGGTAACTTACATTGTCTAATTTGCCGCTAGGTAACCTAGATAGTCCAAGTGCCCGTTACCTAACCTAGATAGTCCAAGTGCCCGCTAGGCAACCTACATAGTCCAAGAGCCCGTTCGTTAACCTAGAAGTCCAAGTGCGCGCTAGGTAACCTAGACAGTCCAAGTGCCCGCTAGATTACCTGCATATTCCAAGTGCCCATTCGTTAACGTAGATAGTCCAAGTGCCCACTAGGTAACCTACATAGTCCAAGTGCCCGCTAGGTAACCTATATAGTCCAAGTGCCCGCTAGGTAACCTAGATAGTCCAAGGGCCCGCTAGTTAACCTACATAGTCCAAGGGCTCACTTGTTCACTTTGATAGTCCAAGTGCCCTCTAGTTAACCTAGATCTTCCAAGTGACCGCTAGTTAATCTACATAGTCCAAGGGCCCGCTAGTTAACCTACATAGTCCAAGGGCCCGCTAGTTAACCTACATCATCCAAGGGCCTGCTAGTTAACCTAGATAGTCCAAGTGCCCGCTAGTTAACCTACATAGTCCACGTGCCCGCGAGGTAACCTAGACATTTCAAGTGACCACTAGGTTACCTACATAGTCCAAGTGCCCTTTCGTTAACCTACATAGTCCAAGTGCCCGAAAGGTAACCAATATTGTCCAAATGCCCGCTAGGGGCCCTAATTGTCCAAATGTCCGCTAGCTAACCTAGATAGTCCAAGTGCCCGCTAGGTAACCTAGACAGTCCAAGTGCCCGCTAGATTACCTGCATATTCCTAGTGCCCATTCGTTAACGTAGATAGTCCAAGTGCCCACTAGGTAACCTACATAGTCCAAGTGCCCGCTAGGTAACCTATATAGTCCAAGTGCCCGCTAGGTAACCTAGATAGCCCAAGGGCCCGCTAGTTAACCTACATAGTCCAAGGGCTCACTTGTTCACTTTGATAGTCCAAGTGCCCGCTAGTTAACCTAGAACTTCCAAGTGACCGCTAGTTAATCTACATAGTCCAAGGGCCCGCTAGTTAACCTACATAGTCCAAGGGCCCGCAAGTTAACCTACATCGTCCAAGGGCCTGCCAGTTAACCTAGATAGTCCAAGTGCCCGCTAGTTAACCTACATAGTCCAAGTGCCCGCGAGGTAACCTAGACATTTCAAGTGACCACTAGGTTACCTACATAGTCCAAGTGCCCTTTCGTTAACCTACATAGTCCAAGTGCCCGCTAGGTAACCAATATAGTCCAAATGCCCGCTAGGGGCCCTAATTGTCCAAATGTCCGCTAGTTAACCTAGATAGTCCAAGTGCCCGCTAGTTAAACTAGATAGACCAAGTGCCCGCTAGGGAACCTATCTAGTCCATGTACCCGCTAGGAAACGTACATAGTCCAAGTGCCCGCTAGGTAACGTAAATAGTCTAAGTGCCCGCTAGGTAACGTAAATAGTCCAAGGGCCTGCTAGGGAACGTACATAGTCCAAGTGCCTGCTAGGTAACCTAGATAGTCCAAGTGCCCCCTAGTTAACCTACATAGTCCAGGTTCCCCCTAGGTAACCTAGATCGTCAAAGGGCCCGCTAGGTAACCTACATTGTCCTAGTGCCCCCTAGTTAACCTACATTCTCCAAGTGCCCGATAGGGAACCTACATAGTCCAAGTGCCCGCTAGGTAACCCACATGGTCCAAATGCCCGCTAGTTAACCTACATAGTCCAAGTGCCCGATACAGAACCTACATAATCCAAGTGCCCGCTAGGGAACCTACATAGTCCAGGTGCCCGTTAGTTAACCTAGATAGTCCAAGTGCCCGCTAGGTAACCTAGATAGTCCAACAGCCCGGTAGGTAACCTACATACTCCAAGTACCCGCTAGGTAATGTAGATAGTTCAAGTGCCTGCTAGGTAACCTAGATAGTCCAAGTGCCCGCTAGGTAACCTACATAGTCCAAGTGCCTGCTAAGTAATCTATATAGTCCAAATAACCGCTAGGGAGCCTACATAGTCCAAATGCCCGCTGGGTAACCTAGATAGTCTAAGGGCCCGCTAGGTAACCTACATAGTCCTAGTGCCCCCTAGTTAACCTACATTTTCCAAGTGCCCGATAGGGAACCTACATAGTCCAAGTGCCCGCTCGTAACCTACATAGTACAAATGCCCTCTAGTTAACCTACATAGTCCAATTTCCCGATAGGGAACCTACATAATCCAAGTGCCCGCTAGTTGACCTACATAGTCCAAGTGCCCGCTAGGTAACCTAGATAATCCTAGTGCCCGCTAGGGAACCTTCATAGTCCTAGTGCCAGCTAGGTAACCTAGATAGTCCAAGTGCCCGCTAGTTAACCTAGATAGTCCTAGTGCCCGTTAGTTAACCTAGAGTGTCCAAGTGCCCACTAGGGGACGTACTTAGTCCAAGTGCCCGTTAGCTAACCTAGATAGTCCAAGGGCCCGCTAGTTAACATTGATCATCCAAGTGCCCGCTACTTAACCTACATAGTCCAAGGGCCCGCTAGTTAACCTACGTAGTCCAAGGTCCGCTAGTTAACCTAGATAGTCCAAGTGCTCGCTAGGTAACCTACATAGTACAAGGGCCCGCTAGTTGACCTAGATAGTCCAAGTGCCCGCTAGTTAACCTAGATAGTCCAAGTGCCCGCTAGGTAACCTAAGTAGTCCAAATGTCCGATAGGGATCCTACATAGTCCAAGTGCCCGCTAGGTAACCTACATAGTCCAAGTGCCCGTTCGTTAACCTAGATAGTCCAAGTGCCCGCTAGGAAACCTACATAGTCCAAGGGCCCGCTAGGTAACCTAGATAGTCCAAGTGCCCGCTAGGTTACCTAGAGTCCAAGTGCTCGATAGTTAACCTACATAGTCCAAGTGCCCGCTATGTAACCTAGATAGTCAAAGTGCCCGTTAGGTAACCTAGATAGTCCAAGTGCCCGCTAGGTAACTTACATTGTCCACGTTCCCGCTAGGTAAACTAGATACTCAAAGTGCCCGTTACCTAACCTAGATAGTCCAAGTGCCCGCTAAGCAACCTACATAGTCCAAGTGCCCGTTAGTTAACCTAGAAATCCAAGTGCCCGCTAGGTAACCTGGACAGTCCAAGTGCCCGCTAGGTTACCTGCATATTCCAAGTGCCCGTTCGTTAACCTAGATAGTCCAAGTGCCCACTAGGTAACCTAAATAGTCCAAGTGCCCCCTAGGTAACCTATATAGTCCAAGTGCCCGCTAGGTAACCTATATAGTCCAAGGGCTCACTTGTTAACTTTGATAGTCCAAGTGCCCGCTAGTTAACCTAGATTGTCCAAGTGCCCGCTAGTTAACCTAGATAGTCCTAGTGCCCGTTAGTTAACCTAGAGTGTCCAAGTGCCCACTAGGGGACGTACTTAGTCCAAGTGCCCGTTAGCTAACCTAGATAGTCCAAGTGCCCGCTAGTTAACATTGATCATCCAAGTGCCCGCTAGTTAACCTACATAGTCCAAGGGCCCGCTAGTTAACCTACGTAGTCCAAGGTCCGCTAGTTAACCTAGATAGTCCAAGTGCTCGCTAGTTAACCTACATAGTACAAGGGCCCGCTAGTTGATCTAGATAGTCCAAGTGCCCGCTAGGTAACCTACATAGTCCAAGTTCCTGCTAGGTAACCTAGATAGTCCAAGTGCCCGTAACCTAACCTAGATAGTCCAATTGCCCGCTATGCAACATACATAGTCCAAGTGCCCGTTTGTTAACCTAGAAGTCAAAGTGCCCGCTAGGTAACCTAGACTGTCCAAGTGCCCGCTAGGTTAGGTACATAGTCCAAGTGCCCGCTAGGTAACCTAGATAGTCCAAGGGCCCGCTACTTAACCTACATAGTCCAAGTGCCCCGTAGTTAACTTACATAGTTCAAGTGTCCATAGGGAACATACATAGCCCATGTGCCCGCTAGGGAACATACATAGTCCAAGTGCCCGCTAGGGAATGTACATAGTCCAAGGGCCCGCTAGTTAACGTAGATAGTCCATGCTCGGCTAGTTAATCTACATAGTTCAAGGGCCCGCTAGTTAACCTACATAGTCCAATTACCCGCTAGTTAACCTAGATTGTCCAAGTGTCTGCTAGTTAATCTACATAGTACAAGTGCCCGTTCGGGAATCTAGTTAGTCCAAGTGCCCGCTCTGGAACCTACATAGTCCAAGTGCCTGCTAGGGAACCTACATAGTCCAAATGCCCGCGCTGGAACATACATAGTCCAAGTGCCCGCTAGGGAATCTACATAGTCCAAGGGCCCGCTAGTTAACTTAGATAGTCCAAGTGCCGCTAGTTAATCTACATAGTCCAAGGGCCCGCTAGTTAACCTACATAGTCCAAGTACCCGCTAGTTAACCTAGATCGTCCAAGTACCCACTATGTAACCTACATAGTCCAAGGGCCGTCTAGTTAACCTACATAGTCCAAGGGCCCGCTAGTTAACCTACATCGTCCAAGGGCCTGCTAGTTAACCTAGATAGTCCAAGTGCCCGCTAGTTAACCTACATAGTTCAAGTGCCCGCGAGGTAACCTAGACATTTAAGTGACCACTAGGTTACCTATATAGTCCAAGTGCCTTTTCGTTAACCTACATAGTCCAAGTGACCGCTAGGTAACCAATATAGTCCAAATGCCCGCTAGGGGCCCTAATTGTCCAAATGTCCGCTAGTTAACCTAGATAGTCCAAGTGCCCGCTAGTTAACCTAGATAGACCAAGTGCCCGCTAGGGAACCTATCTAGTCCAAGTACCCGCTAGGAAACGTACATAGTCCAAGTGCCCGCTAGGTAACGTACATAGTCTAAGTGCCCGCTAGGTAACGTAAATAGTCCAATGGGCTGCTAGGGAACGTACATAGTCCAAGTGCCTGCTAGGTAACCTAGATAGTCAAAGTGCCCACTAGTTAACCTACATAGTCCAGGTTCCCCCTAGGTAACCTAGATAGTCCAAGGGCCTGCTAGGTAACCTACATTGTCCTAGTGCCCCCTAGTTAACCTACATTCTCCAAGTGCCCGATAGGGAACCTAATTAGTCCAAGTGCCCGCTAGGGAATCTACATAGTCCAAGTGCCCGTTAGTTAACCTAGATAGTCCAAATGCCCGCTAGGTAACCTAGATAGTCCAACAGCCCGGTAGGTAACATACATACTCCAAGTACCCGCTAGGTAATGTAGATAGTTCAAGTGCCTGCTAGGTAACGTAGATAGTCCAAGTGCCCGCTAGGTAACCTACAAAGTCTAAGTGCCCGCTAAGTAATCTATATAGTCTAAATAACCGCTAGGGAGCCTACATAGTCCAAATGCCCGCTAGGTAACCTAGATAGTCTAAGGGCCCGCTAGGTAACCTACATAGTCCAAGTGCCCGTTAGTTAACCTAGATAGTCCAAATGCCCGCTAGGTAACCTAGATAATCCTACAGCCCGGTAGGTAACCTACATACTCCAAGTACCCGCTAGGTAATGTAGATAGTTCAAGTGCCTGCTAGGTAACGTAGATAGTCCAAGTGCCCGCTAGGTAACCTACAAACTCTAAGTGCCCGCTAAGTAATCTATATAGTCTAAATAACCGCTAGGGAGCCTACATAGTCCAAATGCCCGCTAGGTAACCTAGATAGTCTAAGGGCCCGCTAGGTAACCTACATAGTCCAAGTGCCCGCTAGGTAACCTACATAGTCCAAATGCCCTCTAGTTAACCTACATAGTCCTAGTGCCCGATAGGGAACCTACAAAATCCAAGTGCCCGCTAGTTGACCTACATAGTCCAAGTGCCCGCTAGGTAACGTAGATAATCCTAGTGCCCAATAGGGAACCTTTATAGTACTACTGCCAGCTAGGTAACCTAGATAGTCCAAGTGCCCGCTAGTTAACCTAGATAGTTCTAGTGCCCGTTAGTTAACCTAGAGTGTCCAAGTGCCCACTAGAGAACGTACTTAGTCCAAGTGCCCGTTAGCTAACCTAGATAGTCCAAGTGCCTGCTAGTTAACATTGATCATCCAAGTGCCCTCTAGTTAACCTTCATAGTCCAAGGGCCCGCTAGTTAACCTACGTAGTCCAAGGTCCGCTAGTTAACCTAGATAGTCCTAGTGCTCGCTAGGTAACCTACATAGTACAAGGGCCCGCTAGTTAACCTAGATAGTCCAAGTGCCAGCTAGGTAACCTAAGTAGTCCAAATGGCTGATAGGGATCCAACATAGTCCAAGTGCCCGCTAGGTAACCTACATAGTCCAAGAGCCCGTTCGTTAACCTAGATAGTCCAAGTGCCCGCTAGGAAACCTACATAGTCCAAGGCCCGCTAGGTAACCTAGATAGTCCAAGTGCCCGCTAGGTAACATAGAGTCCAAGTGCTCGATAATTAACCTACATAGTCCAAGTGCCCGCTAGTTAACCTACATAGTGCAAGGGCCCTCTAGTTAACCTAGATCGTGCAAGTGTCCGCTAGTTAGCCGATATAGTCCAAGTGCCCGTTAGTTAACCTATATACCAAGTGCCCGCTACGTAACCTAGATAGTCCAAGGGCACGCTACTTAACCTACATAGTGCAAGTGCCCGCTAGGCAACCTAGATAGTCCAAGTGCCCGCTAAGGAACCTACATAGTCCAAGTGCACGCTAGTTAAGCTATATAGTCCAAGTGCCCGCTAGTTAACCTAGATAGTCCAAGTGCCTGCTAGGTAACCTACATAGTGCAAGTGTCCGCTAGTTTACCTACATAGTCCAAGTGCCCGCTAGTTAACCTAGATAGTTCAAGTACCCGCTAGGTAACCTAGATAGTCCAAGGGCCCCCTAGTTGGCCTATATAGTCCAAGTGCCCGCTAGGTAATCTAGATAGTCCAAGTGCCTTTTCGGTAACCTAGATAGTCCAAGTGCACTTTAGGGAACCTAGATAGTCGAAGGGCCCGCAAATAAACCTACATAGTCCAAGGGCCCGCTAGTTTACCTACATATTCCAAGTGCCTGCTAGTTAACCTACATAATCTAAGTGCCCGTTAGCTAACCTAGATAGTCCAAGGGCCCACTAGTTGACCTAAATTGTCCAAGTGCCAGCTAGGTATCCTAGATAGTCCAAGTGCCCGCTAGGCAACCTAGATAGTCCAAGTGCCCGTTAGTTAACCTAGATAGTCCAAGTGCCCAGTAGGGGACGTACTTAGTCCATGTGCCCATTAGCTAACCTAGATAGTCCAAGTGCCCGCTAGTTAACATTGATCATCCAAGTGCCCGCTAGTTAACCTAGATAGTCCAAGTGCCCTGTAGTTAACCTAGATCTTCCAGGTGCCCGCTAGTTAACCTACATAGTCCAAAGGCCCGCTAGTTAACCTACATAGTCCAAGGTCCGCTAGTTAACCTAGATAGTCCAAGTGCTCGCTAGTTAACCTACATAGTACAAGGGCCCACTAGTTGACTTAGATAGTCCAAGTGCCCGCTAGGTAACCTACATAGTCCAAGTTCCCGATGGTAACCTAAATAGTCCAAATGCCCGCTAGGGAAACTACATAGGCCAAGTGCCTGCTAGTTAACCTAGATAGTCCAAGTGCCTGCTAGTAAACCTACATAATCCATGGGCCCGCTAGTTAACCTACATAGTGCAAGGGCCCACTAGTTAACCTAGATCGTGCAAGTGTCCGCTAGTTAGCCTATATAGTCCAAGTGCCCGCTAGTTAACCTATATACCAAGTGCCCGCTACGTAACCTAGATAGTCCAAGGGCACGCTAGTTAACCTACATAGTGCAAGTGCCCGCTAGGCAACCTAGATAGTCCAAGTGCCCGCTAAGGAACCTACATAGTCCAAGTGCACGCTAGTTAACCTATATAGTCCAAGTGCCCGCTAGTTAACATAGATAGTCCAAGTGCCTGCTAGATAACCTACATAGTGCAAGTGTCCACTAGTTAACCTACATAGTCGAAGTGCCCGCTAGTTGACCTAGATAGTTCAAGTACCCGCTAGGTAATCTAGATAGTCCAAGGGCCCCCTAGTTGGCCTACATAGTCCAAGTGCCCGCTAGGTAACCTAGATAGTCCAAGTGCCTTTTCGGTAACCTAGATAGTCCAAGTGCCCTTTAGGGAACCTAGATAGTCGAAGGGCCCGCAAGTAAACCTACATAGTCCAAGGGCCCGCTAGTTAACCTACATATTCCAAGTGCCCGCTAGTTAACCTACATAATCTAAGTGCCCGTTAGCTAATCTAGATAGTCCAAGGGCCCGCTAGTTGACCTACATAGTCCAAGTGCCTGGTAGGTATCCTAGATAGTACAAGTGCCCGCTAGGTAACCTAGATAGTCCAAGTGCCCGTTAGTTAACCTAGATAGTCCAAGTGCCCACTAGGTAACCTACATAGGGCAAGTTCCCAATGGTAACCTAAATTGTCCAAATGCCCGCTAGGGAAACTACATAGTCCAAGTGCCTGCTAGTTAACCTAGATAGTCCAAGTGCCCGCTAGTTAACATTGATCATCCAAGTGCCTGCTAGTTAACCTAGATAGTCCAAGTGCCCTCTAGTTTACCTAGATCGTCCAAGTGCCCGCTAGTTAACCTAGGTAGTCCAAGGTCTGCTAGTTAACCTAAATAGTCCAAGTGCTCGCTAGTTAACCTACATAGTACAAGGGCCCACTAGTTGACCTAGATAGTCCAAGTGCCCGCTAGGTAACCTAAGTAGTCCAAATATCCGATAGGGATCCTACATAGTCCAAGTGCCCGCTAAGTAACCTACATTGTCCAAGTGCCCGTTCGTTAACCTAGATAGTCCAAGTGCCCGCTAGGTAACCTAGACTGTCCAAGTGCCCGCTAGGTTACCTACATAGTCCAAGTGCCCCTTCGTTAACCTACATAGTCCAAGTACCCGCTAGGAAACCTACATAGTCCAAGGGCCCGCTAGGTAACCTAGATAGTCCAAGTGTCCGCTAGATAACCTAGAGTCCAAGTGCTCGCTAGTTAACCTACATAGTCAAAGTGCCCGCTATGTAACCTAGATAGTCAAAGTGCCCGTTAGGTAACCTAGATAGTCCAAGTGCCCGCTAGGTAACTTACATTTTCCAAGTTCCCGCTAGGTAACCTAGATAGTCCAAGTGCCCGTTACCTAACCTAGATAGTCCAAGTGCCCGCTAGGTAACCTACATAGTCCAAGAGCCCGTTCGTTAACCTAGAAGTCCAAGTGCCCGCTAGGTAACCTAGACAGTCCTAGTGCCCGCTAGGTTACCTGTATATTCCAAGTGCCCATTCGTTAACGTAGATAGTCCAAGTGCCCACTAGGTAACCTACATAGTCCAAGTGCCCGCTAGGTAACCTATATAGTCCAAGTGCCCGCTTGGTAACCTAGATCGTGCAAGTGTCCGCTAGTTAGCCTATATAGTCCAAGTGCCCGCTAGTTAACCTATATACCAAGTGCCCGCTACGTAACCTAGATAGTCCAAGGGCACGCTAGTTAACCTACATAGTGCAAGTGCCCGCTAGGCAACCTAGATAGTCCAAGTGCCCGCTAAGGAACCTACATAGTCCAAGTGCACGCTAGTTAACCTATATAGTCCAAGTGCCCGCTAGTTAACATAGATAGTCCAAGTGCCTGCTAGGTAACCTACATAGTGCAAGTGTCCGCAAGTTAACCTACATAGTCGAAGTGCCCGCTAGTTGACCTAGATAATTCAAGTACCCGCTAGGTAATCTAGATAGTCCAAGGGCCCCCTAGTTGGCCTACATAGTCCAAGTGCCCGCTAGGTAACCTAGATAGTCCAAGTGCCTTTGCGGTAACCAAGATAGTCCAAGTGCCCTTTAGGGAACCTAGATAGTCGAAGGGCCCGCAAGTAAACCTACATAGTCCAAGGGCCCGCTAGTTAACCTACATATTCCAAGAGCCCGCTAGTTAACCTACATAATCTAAGTGCCCGTTAGCTAACCAAATAGTCCAAGGGCCCGCTAGTTGACCTACATAGTCCAAGTGCCTGGTAGGTATCCTAGATAGTAGAAGTGCCCGCTAGGTAACCTAGATAGTCCAAGTGCCCGTTAGTTAACCTAGATAGTCCAAGTGCCCACTAGGTAACCTACATAGGGCAAGTTCCCAATGGTAACCTAAATAGTCCAAATGCCCGCTAGGGAAACTACATAGTCCATGTGCCTGCTAGTTAACCTAGATAGTCCAAGTGCCCGCTAGTGAACATTGATCATCCAAGTGCCTCCTAGTTAACCTAGATAGTCCAAGTGCCCTCTAGTTAACCTAGATCGTCCAAGTGCCCGCTAGTTAACCTACATAGTCCAAGGTCCGCTAGTTAACCTAGATAGCCCAAGTGCCCTCTAGTTAACCTATATCGTCCAAGTGCCCGCTAGTTAACCTACATAGTCCAAGGGCCCGCTAGTTAACCTACATAGTCCAAGGTCCGCTAGTTAACCTAGATAGTCCAAGTGCTCGCTAGTTAACCTACATAGTACAAGGGCCCACTAGTTGACCTAGATAGTCCAAGTGCCCGCTAGCTAACCTACATAGTCCAAGTGCCCGCTAGGTAACCTAAGTAGTCCAAATATCCGATAGGGATCCTACATAGTCCAAGTGCCCGCTAGGTAACCTAGACTGTCCAAGTGCCCGTTCGTTAACCTAGATAGTCCAAGTGCCCGCTAGGAAACCTACATAGTCCAAGGGCACGCTAGGTAACCTAGATAGTCCAAGTGTCCGCTAGATAACCTAGAGTCCAAGTGCTCGCTAGTTAACCTACATAGTCCAAGTGCCCGCTATGTAACCTAGATAGTCAAAGTGCCCGTTAGGTAACCTAGATAGTCCAAGTGCCCGCTAGGTAACTTACATTGTCCAAGTTCCCGCTAGGTAACCTAGATAGTCCCAGTGCCCGTTACCTAACCTAGATAGTCCAAGTGCCCGCTAGGCAACCTACATAGTCCAAGAGCCCGTTCGTTAACCTAGAAGTCCAAGTGCCCGCTAGGTAACCTAGACAGTCCAAGTGCCCGCTAGGTTACCTGCATATTCCAAGTGCCCATTCGTTAACGTAGATAGTCCAAGTGCCCACTAGGTAACTTACATAGTCCAAGTGCCCGCTAGGTAACCTATATAGTCCAAGTGCCCGCTAGGTAACCTAGATAGTCCAAGGGCCCGCTAGTTAACCTACATAGTCCAAGGGCTCACTTGTTCACTTTGATAGTCCAAGTGCCCGCTAGTTAACCTAGATCTTCCAAGTGACCGCTAGTTAACTTAGATTGCCCAAGTGCCCGCTAGTTAACCTACATAGTCCAAGGGCCCACTAGTTAACCTAGATAGTCCAAGTGTCCTCTAGTTAACCTACATAGTCCAAGTGCCCGCTAGTTAACCTATATACCAAGTGCCCGCTATGTAACCTAGATATTCCAAGGGCACGCTCGTTAACCTATATCGTCCAAGTGCCCGCTAGGCAACCTAGATAGTCCAAGTGCCCGCTAAGGAACCTACATAGTCCAAGTGCACGCTAGATATCCTAGATAGTCCAAGTGCCCGCTAGTTAACCTAGATAGTCCAAGTGCCTTCTAGGTAACCTACATAGTGCAAGTGTCCGCTAGTTAAGCTACATATTCCAAGTGCCCGCTAGTTAACATAGATAGTCCAAATGCCCGCTAGGGAACGTACATAGTCCAAGTGCCTGCTAGGTAACCTAGATAGTTCAAGTACCCGCTACGTAACCTAGATCATCAAAGGGCCCCCTAGTTAGCCTACATAGTCCAAGTGCCCGCTAGGTAACCTAGATAGTCCACGTGCCCTTTAGGGAACCTAGATAGTCCAAGGGCCCGCTAGTAAACCTACATAGTCCATGGGCCCGCTAGTTAACCTACATATTCCAAGTTCCCGCTAGTTAACCTACATAATCTAAGTCCCGTTGGCTCACCTAGATAGTCCAAGGGTCCGCTACTTGACCTACATTGTCAAAGTGCCAGCTAGGTAACCTAGGTAGTACAAGTGCCCGCTAGGGAACCTGGATAGTCCAAGTGCCTGTTAGCTAACCTAGATAGTCCATGTGGCGGCTAGGTAACCTACATAGTCCAAATGCCCGTTCGTTAACCTAGATAATCCAAGTGCCCGTTCGTTAACCGAGATAATCCAAGTGCCCACTAGGTAACCTAGACAGTCCAAGTGCCCGCTAGTTAACCTACAAAGTCCAAGTGCCCTATAGGGAACCTACATAATCCAAGTGCCCGCTAGGCAACCTACATAGTCCAAGTGCCCGTTAGTTAACCTAGATAGTCAAAGTGCCTGCTAGATAACCTAGATATTCCAAGTGCCCGCTAGGTAACCTACATATTCCAAGTGCCCGCTAGGTAACCTAAATAGTCCAAAGGCCCGCTAGGGAAACTACATAGTCCAAGTGCCCGCTAGTTAACCTAGATAGTCCAAGTGCCTGCTAGTAAATCTACATAATCCATGGGCACGCTAGTTAGCCTACATAGTGCAAGGGCCCGCTAGTTAACCTACATCGTCCCAGGGCCCGCTAGTTAACCTAGATAGTCCAAGTGCCCGCTAGTTAACCTACATAGTCTAAGTGCCCGCTAGGTAACCTAGACAGTTCAAGTGACCACTAGGTTACCCACATAGTCCAAGTGCCCGTTCGTTAACCTAAATAGTCCAAGTGCCCGCTAGGTAACCAATATAGTCCAAATGCCCGCTAGGGGCCCTAATATTCCAAATGCCCGCTAGTTAACCTAGATAGTCCAAGTGCTCGCTAGTTAACCTAGATAGTCCCAGTGCCCGCTAGTTAACCTAGATAGACCAAGTGCCCGCTAGGGAACCTATCTAGTCCAAGTACCCGCTAGGAAACGTACATAGTCCAAGTGCCCGCTAGGTAACCTACATAGTACAAGTGCCCGCTAGGTAACGTAGATAATCCAAGTGCCCGCTAGGGAATGTACATAGTCCAAGTGCCCGCTAGGGAACCTAGATAGTCCAAGTGCCCGCTAGGTAACCTACATAGTCCAAGTGCCCGCTAGGTAACCTAGATAGTGCAAGTGCCCCCTAGTTAAACTAGATAGTTGAAGTACCCGCTAGGTAACCTAGATCGTCCAAGGGCCCCCTAGTTAGCCTATATAGTCCAAGTGCCCGCTAGGTAACCTAGATAGTCCAAGTGCCCGTTCGGTAACCTTGATAGTCTAAGTGCCCTTTAGGGAACCTAGATAGTCCAAGGGCCCGCTAGTAAACCTAAATAGTCCATGGGCCCCCTAGTTAACCTACATAGTGCAAGTGTCCGCTAGTTAACCTACATATTCCAAGTGCCCGCTATTTAACCTACATAATCTAAGTGCCAGCTAGGTAACCTAGATAGTACAAGTGCCTGCTAGGGAATCTAGATAGTCCAAGTGCCTGTTAGCTAACCTAGATAGTCCAAGGGGCAGCTAGGTAACCTATATAGTCCAAGTGCCCGTTCGTTAACCTAGATCATCCAAGTGCCCGCTAGGTAACCTAGACAGTCCAAGTGCCCGCTAGTTAACCTACATAGTCCAAGTGCCCGATAGGGAACCTACATAATCCAAGTGCCCGCTCGGCAACCTACATACTCCAGGTGCCGGTTAGTTAACCTAGATAGTCAAAGTGCCTGCTAGGTAACCTAGATAGTCCAAGTGCCCGCTAGGTAACATACATAGGGCAAGTTCCCAATGGTAACCTAAATAGTCCAAATGCCCGCTAGGGAAACTACATAGTCCAAGTGCCTGCTAGTTAACCTAGATAGTCCAAGTGCCCGCTAGTTAACATTGATCATCCAAGTGCCTGCTAGTTAACCTAGATAGTCCAAGTGCCCTCTAGTTAACCTAGATCGTCCAAGTGCCCTCTAGTTAACCTACATAGTCCAAAGGCCCGCTAGTTAACCTACATAGTCCAAGGTCCGCTAGTTAACCTAGATAGTCCAATGCTCGCTAGTTAACCTACATAGTACATGGCCCACTTGTTGACCTAGATAGTCCAAGTGCCCGCTAGCTAACCTAGATAGTCCTAGTGCCCGCTAGGTAACCTAAGTAGTCCAAATATCTGATAGGGATCCTACATAGTCCAAGTGCCCGCTAGGTAACCTACATTGTCCAAGTGCCCGTTCATTAACCTAGATAGTCCAAGTGCCCGCTAGGTAACCTAGACTGTCCAAGTGCCCGCTAGGTTACCTACATAGTCCAAGTGCCCGTTCGTTAACCTAGATAGTCCAAGTGCCCGCTAGGAAACCTACATAGTCCAAGGGCCCGCTAGGTAACCTAGATAGTCCAAGTGTCCCCTAGATATCCTAGAGTATAAGTGCTCTCTAGTTAACCTACATAGTCCAAGTGCCCGCTATGTAACCTAGATAGTCAAAGTGCCCGTTAGGTAACCTAGATAGTCCAAGTGCCCGCTAGGTAACTTACATTGTCCAAGTTGCCTCTAGGTAACCTAGATAGTCCAAGTGCCCGTTACCTAACCTAGATAGTCCAAGTGCCCGCTAGGCAACCTACATAGTCCAAGAGCCCGTTCGTTAACCTAGAAGTCCAAGTGCCCGCTAGGTAACCTAGACAGTCCAAGTGCCCGCTAGGTTACCTGCATATTCCAAGTGCCCATTCGTTAACGTAGATAGTCCAAGTCCCCACTAGGTAACCTACATAGTCCAAGTGCCCGCTAGGTAACCTATATAGTCCAAGTGCCCGCTAGGTAACCTAGATAGTCCAAGGGCCCGCTAGTTAACCTACATAGTCCAAGGGCTCACTTGTTCACTTTGATAGTCCAAGTGCCCGCTAGTTAACCTAGATCTTCCAAGTGACCGCTAGTTAACCTAGATTGCCCAAGTGCCCGCTAGTTAACCTACATAGTCCAAGGGCCCACTAGTTAACCTAGATAGTCCAAGTGTCCTCTAGTTAACCTACATAGTCCAAGTGCCCGCTAGTTAACCTATATACCAAGTGCCCGCTACGTAACCTAGATATTCCAAGGGCACGCTCGTTAACCTATATCGTCCAAGTGCCCGCTAGGCAACCTAGATAGTCCAAGTGCCCGCTAAGGAACCTACATAGTCCAAGTGCACGCTAGATATCCTAGATAGTCCAAGTGCCCGCTAGTTAACTTAGATAGTCCAAGTGCCTGCTAGGTAACCTACATAGTGCAAGTGTCCGCTAGTTAAGCTACATATTCCAAGTGCCCGCTAGTTAACATAGATAGTCCAAATGCCCGCTAGGGAACGTACATAGTCCAAGTGCCTGCTAGGTAACCTAGATAGTTCAAGTACCCGCTACGTAACCTAGATCATCAAAGGGCCCCCTAGTTAGCCTACATAGTCCAAGTGCCCGCTAGGTAACCTAGATAGTCCAAGTGCGCTTTAGGGAACCTAGATAGTCCACGTGCCCTTTAGGGAACCTAGATAGTCCAAGGGCCCGCTAGTAAACCTACATAGTCCATGGGCCCGCTAGTTAACCTACATATTCCAAGTTCCCGCTAGTTAACCTACATAATCTAAGTCCCGTTGGCTCACCTAGATAGTCCAAGGGCCCGCTAGTTGACCTACATTGTCAAAGTGCCAGCTAGGTAACCTAGGTAGTACAAGTGCCCGCTAGGGAACCTGGATAGTCCAAGTGCCTGTTAGCTAACCTAGATAGTCCATGTGGCGGCTAGGTAACCTACATAGTCCAAATGCCCGTTTGTTAACCTAGATAATCCAAGTGCCCGTTCGTTAACCGAGATAATCCAAGTGCCCACTAGGTAACCTAGACAGTCCAAGTGCCCGCTAGTTAACCTACAAAGTCCAAGTGCCCTATAGGGAACCTACATAATCCAAGTGCCCGCTAGGCAACCTACATAGTCCAAGTGCCCGTTAGTTAATCTAGATAGTCAAAGTGCCTGCTAGATAACCTAGATATTCCAAGTGCCCGCTAGGTAACCTACATATTCCAAGTGCCCGCTAGGTAACCTAAATAGTCCAAAGGCCCGCTAGGGAAACTACATAGTCCAAGTGCCCGCTAGTTAACCTAGATAGTCCAAGTGCCTGCTAGTAAACCTACATAATCCATGGGCACGCTAGTTAGCCTACATAGTGCAAGGGCCCGCTAGTTAACCTACATCGTCCCAGGGCCCGCTAGTTAACCTAGATAGTCCAAGTGCCCGCTAGTTAACCTACATAGTCTAAGTGCCCGCTAGGTAACCTAGACAGTTCAAGTGACCACTAGGTTACCCACATAGTCCAAGTGCCCGTTCGTTAACCTACATAGTCCAAGTGCCCGCTAGGTAACCAATATAGTCCAAATGCCCGCTAGGGGCCCTAATATTCCAAATGCCTGCTAGTTAACCTAGATAGTCCAAGTGCTCGCTAGTTAACCTAGATGGTCCCAGTGCCCGCTAGTTAACCTAGATAGACCAAGTGCCCGCTAGGGAACCTATCTAGTCCAAGTACCCGCTAGGAAACGTACATAGTCCAAGTGCCCGCTAGGTAACGTACATAGTACAAGTGCCCGCTAGGTAACGTAGATAGTCCAAGTGCCCGCTAGGTAACCTACATAGTCCAAGTGCCCGCTAGGTAACCTAGATAGTGCAAGTGCCCCCTAGTTAAACTAGATAGTTGAAGTACCCGCTAGGTAACCTAGATCGTCCAAGGGCCCCCTAGTTAGCCTATATAGTCCAAGTGCCCGCTAGGTAACCTAGATAGTCCAAGTGCCCGTTCGGTAACCTTGATAGTCTAAGTGCCCTTTAGGGAACCTAGATAGTCCAAGGGCCCGCTAGTAAACCTACATAGTCCATGGGCCCCCTAGTTAACCTACATAGTGCAAGTGTCCGCTAGTTAACCTACATATTCCAAGTGCCCGCTATTTAACCTACATAATCTAAGTGCCAGCTAGGTAACCTAGATAGTACAAGTGCCTGCTAGGGAATCTAGATAGTCCAAGTGCCTGTTAGCTAACCTAGATAGTCCAAGGGGCAGCTAGGTAACCTATATAGTCCAAGTGCCCGTTCGTTAACCTAGATCATCCAAGTGCCCGCTAGGTAACCTAGACAGTCCAAGTGCCCGCTAGTTAACCTACATAGTCCAAGTGCCCGATAGGGAACCTACATAATCCAAGTGCCCGCTCGGCAACCTACATACTCCAGGTGCCGGTTAGTTAACCTAGATAGTCAAAGTGCCTGCTAGGTAACCTAGATAGTCCAAGTGCCCGCTAGGTAACATACATAGGGCAAGTTCCCAATGGTAACCTAAATAGTCCAAATGCCCGCTAGGGAAACTACATAGTCCAAGTGCCTGCTAGTTAACCTAGATAGTCCAAGTGCCCGCTAGTTAACATTGATCATCCAAGTGGCTGCTAGTTAACCTAGATAGTCCAAGTGCCCTCTAGTTAACCTAGATCGTCCAAGTGCCCTCTAGTTAACCTACATAGTCCAATGGCCCGCTAGTTAACCTACATAGTCCAAGGTCCGCTAGTTAACCTAGATAGTCCAATGCTCGCTAGTTAACCTACATAGTACATGGCCCACTTGTTGACCTAGATAGTCCAAGTGCCCGCTAGCTAACCTAGATAGTCCTAGTGCCCGCTAGGTAACCTAAGTAGTCCAAATATCTGATAGGGATCCTACATAGTCCAAGTGCCCGCTAGGTAACCTACATTGTCCAAGTGCCCGTTCATTAACCTAGATAGTCCAAGTGCCCGCTAGGTAACCTAGACTGTCCAAGTGCCCGCTAGGTTACCTACATAGTCCAAGTGCCCGTTCGTTAACCTAGATAGTCCAAGTGCCCGCTAGGAAACCTACATAGTCCAAGGGCCCGCTAGGTAACCTAGATAGTCCAAGTGTCCCCTAGATATCCTAGAGTATAAGTGCTCTCTAGTTAACCTACATAGTCCAAGTGCCCGCTATGTAACCTAGATAGTCAAAGTGCCCCTTAGGTAACCTAGATAGTCCAAGTGCCCGCTAGGTAACTTACATTGTCCAAGTTGCCTCTAGGTAACCTAGATAGTCCAAGTGCCCGTTACCTAACCTAGATAGTCCAAGTGCCCGCTAGGCAACCTACATAGTCCAAGAGCCCGTTCGTTAACCTAGAAGTCCAAGTGCCCGCTAGGTAACCTAGACAGTCCAAGTGCCCGCTAGGTTACCTGCATATTCCAAGTGCCCATTCGTTAACGTAGATAGTCCAAGTCCCCACTAGGTAACCTACATAGTCCAAGTGCCCGCTAGGTAACCTATATAGTCCAAGTGCCCGCTAGGTAACCTAGATAGTCCAAGGGCCCGCTAGTTAACCTACATAGTCCAAGGGCTCACTTGTTCACTTTGATAGTCCAAGTGCCCGCTAGTTAACCTAGATCTTCCAAGTGACCGCTAGTTAACCTAGATTGCCCAAGTGCCCGCTAGTTAACCTACATAGTCCAAGGGCCCACTAGTTAACCTAGATAGTCCAAGTGTCCTCTAGTTAACCTACATAGTCCAAGTGCCCGCTAGTTAACCTATATACCAAGTGCCCGCTACGTAACCTAGATATTCCAAGGGCACGCTCGTTAACCTATATCGTCCAAGTGCCCGCTAGGCAACCTAGATAGTCCAAGTGCCCGCTAAGGAACCTACATAGTCCAAGTGCACGCTAGATATCCTAGATAGTCCAAGTGCCCGCTAGTTAACTTAGATAGTCCAAGTGCCTGCTAGGTAACCTACATAGTGCAAGTGTCCGCTAGTTAAGCTACATATTCCAAGTGCCCGCTAGTTAACATAGATAGTCCAAATGCCCGCTAGGGAACGTACATAGTCCAAGTGCCTGCTAGGTAACCTAGATAGTTCAAGTACCCGCTACGTAACCTAGATCATCAAAGGGCCCCCTAGTTAGCCTACATAGTCCAAGTGCCCGCTAGGTAACCTAGATAGTCCAAGTGCGCTTTAGGGAACCTAGATAGTCCACGTGCCCTTTAGGGAACCTAGATAGTCCAAGGGCCCGCTAGTAAACCTACATAGTCCATGGGCCCGCTAGTTAACCTACATATTCCAAGTTCCCGCTAGTTAACCTACATAATCTAAGTCCCGTTGGCTCACCTAGATAGTCCAAGGGCCCGCTAGTTGACCTACATTGTCAAAGTGCCAGCTAGGTAACCTAGGTAGTACAAGTGCCCGCTAGGGAACCTGGATAGTCCAAGTGCCTGTTAGCTAACCTAGATAGTCCATGTGGCGGCTAGGTAACCTACATAGTCCAAATGCCCGTTCGTTAACCTAGATAATCCAAGTGCCCGTTCGTTAACCGAGATAATCCAAGTGCCCACTAGGTAACCTAGACAGTCCAAGTGCCCGCTAGTTAACCTACAAAGTCCAAGTGCCCTATAGGGAACCTACATAATCCAAGTGCCCGCTAGGCAACCTACATAGTCCAAGTGCCCGTTAGTTAATCTAGATAGTCAAAGTGCCTGCTAGATAACCTAGATATTCCAAGTGCCCGCTAGGTAACCTACATATTCCAAGTGCCCGCTAGGTAACCTAAATAGTCCAAAGGCCCGCTAGGGAAACTACATAGTCCAAGTGCCCGCTAGTTAACCTAGATAGTCCAAGTGCCTGCTAGTAAACCTACATAATCCATGGGCACGCTAGTTAGCCTACATAGTGCAAGGGCCCGCTAGTTAACCTACATCGTCCCAGGGCCCGCTAGTTAACCTAGATAGTCCAAGTGCCCGCTAGTTAACCTACATAGTCTAAGTGCCCGCTAGGTAACCTAGACAGTTCAAGTGACCACTAGGTTACCCACATAGTCCAAGTGCCCGTTCGTTAACCTACATAGTCCAAGTGCCCGCTAGGTAACCAATATAGTCCAAATGCCCGCTAGGGGCCCTAATATTCCAAATGCCCGCTAGTTAACCTAGATAGACCAAGTGCCCGCTAGGGAACCTATCTAGTCCAAGTACCCGCTAGGAAACGTACATAGTCCAAGTGCCCGCTAGGTAACGTACATAGTACAAGTGCCCGCTAGGTAACGTAGATAGTCCAAGTGCCCGCTAGGGAACATACATAGTCCAAGTGCCCGCTAGGTAACCTAGATAGTGCAAGTGCCCCCTAGTTAAACTAGATAGTTGAAGTACCCGCTAGGTAACCTAGATCGTCCAAGGGCCCCCTAGTTAGCCTATATAGTCCAAGTGCCCGCTAGGTAACCTAGATAGTCCAAGTGCCCGTTCGGTAACCTAGATAGTCTAAGTGCCCTTTAGGGAACCTAGATAGTCCAAGGGCCCGCTAGTAAACCTACATAGTCCATGGGCCCCCTAGTTAACCTACATAGTGCAAGTGTCTGCTAGTTAACCTACATATTCCAAGTGCCCGCTATTTAACCTACATAATCTAAGTGCCAGCTAGGTAACCTAGATAGTACAAGTGCCTGCTAGGGAATCTAGATAGTCCAAGTGCCTGTTAGCTAACCTAGATAGTCCAAGGGGCAGCTAGGTAACCTATATAGTCCAAGTGCCCGTTCGTTAACCTAGATCATCCAAGTGCCCGCTAGGTAACCTAGACAGTCCAAGTGCCCGCTAGTTAACCTACATAGTCCAAGTGCCCGATAGGGAACCAACATAATCCAAGTGCCCGCTCGGCAACCTACATACTCCAGGTGCCGGTTAGTTAACCTAGATAGTCAAAGTGCCTGCTAGGTAACCTAGATAGTCCAAGTGCCCGCTAGGTAACCTACATAGGGCAAGTTCCCAATGGTAACCTAAATAGTCCAAATGCCCGCTAGGGAAACTACATAGTCCAAGTGCCTGCTAGTTAACCTAGATAGTCCAAGTGCCCGCTAGTTAACATTGATCATCCAAGTGGCTGCTAGTTAACCTAGATAGTCCAAGTGCCCTCTAGTTAACCTAGATCGTCCAAGTGCCCTCTAGTTAACCTACATAGTCCAATGGCCCGCTAGTTAACCTACATAGTCCAAGGTCCGCTAGTTAACCTAGATAGTCCAATGCTCGCTAGTTAACCTACATAGTACATGGCCCACTAGTTGACCTAGATAGTCCAAGTGCCCGCTAGCTAACCTAGATAGTCCTAGTGCCCGCTAGGTAACCTAAGTAGTCCAAATATCTGATAGGGATCCTACATAGTCCAAGTGCCCGCTAGGTAACCTACATTGTCCAAGTGCCCGTTCGTTAACCTAGATAGTCCAAGTGCCCGCTAGGTAACCTAGACTGTCCAAGTGCCCGCTAGGTTACCTACATAGTCCAAGTGCCCGTTCGTTAACGTAGATAGTCCAAGTGCCCGCTAGGAAACCTACATAGTCCAAGGGCCCGCTAGGTAACCTAGATAGTCCATGTGTCCGCTAGATATCCTAGAGTATAAGTGCTCTCTAGTTAACCTACATAGTCCAAGTGCCCGCTATGTAACCTAGATAGTCAAAGTGCCCCTTAGGTAACCTAGATAGTCCAAGTGCCCGCTAGGTAACTTACATTGTCCAAGTTGCCTCTAGGTAACCTAGATAGTCCAAGTGCCCGTTACCTAACCTAGATAGTCCAAGTGCCCGCTAGGCAACCTACATAGTCCAAGAGCCCGTTCGTTAACCTAGAAGTCCAAGTGCCCGCTAGGTAACCTAGACAGTCCAAGTGCCCGCTAGGTTACCTGCATATTCCAAGTGCCCATTCGTTAACGTAGATAGTCCAAGTCCCCACTAGGTAACCTACATAGTCCAAGTGCCCGCTAGGTAACCTATATAGTCCAAGTGCCCGCTAGGTAACCTAGATAGTCCAAGGGCCCGCTAGTTAACCTACATAGTCCAAGGGCTCACTTGTTCACTTTGATAGTCCAAGTGCCCGCTAGTTAACCAAGATCTTCCAAGTGACCGCTAGTTAACCTAGATTGCCCAAGTGCCCGCTAGTTAACCTACATAGTCCAAGGGCCCACTAGTTAACCTAGATAGTCCAAGTGTCCTCTAGTTAACCTACATAGTCCAAGTGCCCGCTAGTTAACCTATATACCAAGTGCCCGCTACGTAACCTAGATATTCCAAGGGCACGCTAGTTAACCTATATCGTCCAAGTGCCCGCTAGGCAACCTAGATAGTCCAAGTGCCCGCTAAGGAACCTATATAGTCCAAGTGCACGCTAGATATCCTAGATAGTCCAAGTGCCCGCTAGTTAACCTAGATAGTCCAAGTGCCTGCTAGGTAACCTACATAGTGCAAGTGTCCGCTAGTTAAGCTACATATTCCAAGTGCACGCTAGTTAACATAGATAGTCCAAATGCCCGCTAGGGAACGTACATAGTCCAAGTGCCTGCTAGGTAACCTAGATAGTTCAAGTACCCGCTACGTAACCTAGATCATCAAAGGGCCCCCTAGTTAGCCTACATAATTTAAGTGCCCGTTGGCTAACCTAGATAGTCCAAGGGCCCGCTAGTTGACCTACATAGTCAAAGTGCCAGCTAGGTAACCTAGGTAGTACAAGTGCCCGCTAGGGAACCTGGATAGTCCAAGTGCCTGTTAACTAACATAGATAGTCCATGTGGCGGCTAGGTAACCTACATAGTCCAAGTGCCCGTTCGTTAACCTAGATAATCCAAGTGCCCGTTCCTTAACCGAGATAATCCAAGTGCCCACTAGGTAACCTAGACAGTCCAAGTGCCCGCTAGTTAACGTACAAAGTCCAAGTGTCCTATAGGGAACCTACATAATCCAAGTGCCCGCTAGGCAACCTACATAGTCCAAGTGCCCGTTAGTTAACCTAGATAGTCAAAGTGCCTGCTAGGTAACCTAGATATTCCAAGTGCCCGCTAGGTAACCTACATATTCCAAGTGCCCGCTAGGTAACCTAAATAGTCCAAATGCCCGCTAGGGAAACTACATAGTCCAAGTGCCCGCTAGTTAACCTAGATAGTCCAAGTGCCTCTAGTAAACCTACATAATCCATTGGCCCGCTAGTTAGCCTACATAGTGGAAGGGCCCGCTAGTTAACCTACATCGTCCCAGGGCCCGCTAGTTAACCTACATAGTCCAAGTGCCCACTAGTTAACCTACATAGTCTAAGTGCCCGCTAGGTAACCTAGACATTTCAAGTGACCACTAGGTTACCCACATAGTCCAAGTGCCCGTTCGTTAACCTACATAGTCCAAGTGCCCGCTAGGTAACCAATATAGTCCAAATGCCCGCTAGTTAACCTAGATAGTCCAAGTGCTCGCTAGTTAACCTAGGTAGTCCCAGTGCCCGCTAGTTAACCTAGATAGACCAAGTGCCCGCTAGGGAACCTATCTAGTCCAAGTACCCGCTAGGAAACGTACATAGTCCAAGTGCCCGCTAGGTAACGTACATAGTCCAAGTGCCCGCTAGGTAACGTAGATAGTCCAAGTGCCCGCTAGGGAACGTACATAGTCCAAGTGCCTGCTAGGGAACCTAGATAGTCCAAGTGCCCGCTAGGTAACCTACATAGTCCAAGTGCCCGCTAGGTAACCTAGATAGTGCAAGTGCCCGCTAGTTATACTAGATAGTTGAAGTACCCTCTAGGTAACCTAGATCGTCCAAGGGCCCCAAAGTTAGCCTACATAGTCCAAGTGCCCGCTAGGTAACCTAGATAGTCCAAGTGCCCGTTCGGTAACCTAGATAGTCTAAGTGCCCTTTAGGGAACCTAGATAGTCCAAGGGCCCGCTAGTAAACCTACATAGTCCATGGGCCCGCTAGTTAACCTACATAGTGCAAGTGTCCGCTAGTTAACCTACATATTCCAAGTGCCCGCTATTTAACCTACATAATCTAAGTGCCAGCTAGGTAACCTAGATAGTCCAAGTGCCCGCTAGTTAACATTGATCATCCAAGTGCCTGCTAGTTAACCTAGATAGTCCAAGTGCCCTCTAGTTAACCTAGATCGTCCACGTGCCCTCTAGTTAACCTACATAGTCCAATGGCCCGCTAGTTAACCTACATAGTCCAAGGTCCGCTAGTTAACCTAGATAGTCCAATGCTCGCTAGTTAACCTACATAGTACATGGCCCACTAGTTGACCTAGATAGTCCAAGTGCCCGCTAGCTAACCTAGATAGTCCTAGTGCCTGCTAGGTAACCTAAGTAGTCCAAATATCTGATAGGGATCCTACATAGTCCAAGTGCCCGCTAGGTAACCTACATTGTCCAAGTGCCCGTTCGTTAACCTAGATAGTCCAAGTGCCCGCTAGGTAACCTAGACTGTCCAAGTGCCCGCTAGGTTACCTACATAGTCCAAGTGCCCGTTCGTTAACCTAGATAGTCCAAGTGCCCGCTAGGAAACCTACATAGTCCAAGGGCCCGCTAGGTAACCTAGATAGTCCAAGTGTCCGCTAGATATCCTAGAGTATAAGTGCTCTCTAGTTAACCTACATAGTCCAAGTGCCCGCTATGTAACCTAGATAGTCAAAGTGCCCGTTAGGTAACCTAGATAGTCCAAGTGCCCGCTAGGTAACTTACATTGTCCAAGTTGCCTCTAGGTAACCTAGATAGTCCAAGTGCCCGTTACCTAACCTAGATAGTCCAAGTGCCCGCTAGGCAACCTACATAGTCCAAGAGCCCGTTCGTTAACCTAGAAGTCCAAGTGCCCGCTAGGTAACCTAGACAGTCCAAGTGCCCGCTAGGTTACCTGCATATTCCAAGTGCCCATTCGTTAATGTAGATAGTCCAAGTCCCCACTAGGTAACCTACATAGTCCAAGTGCCCGCTAGGTAACCTATATAGTCCAAGTGCCCGCTAGGTAACCTAGATAGTCCAAGGGCCCGCTAGTTAACCTACATAGTCCAAGGGCTCACTTGTTCACTTTGATAGTCCAAGTGCCCGCTAGTTAACCTAGATCTTCCAAGTGACCGCTAGTTAACCTAGATTGCCCAAGTGCCCGCTAGTTAACCTACATAGTCCAAGGGCCCACTAGTTAACCTAGATAGTCCAAGTGTCCTCTAGTTAACCTACATAGTCCAAGTGCCCGCTAGTTAACCTATATACCAAGTGCCCGCTACGTAACCTAGATATTCCAAGGGCACGCTAGTTAACCTATATCGTCCAAGTGCCCGCTAGGCAACCTAGATAGTCCAAGTGCCCGCTAAGGAACCTATATAGTCCAAGTGCACGCTAGATATCCTAGATAGTCCAAGTGCCCGCTAGTTAACCTAGATAGTCCAAGTGCCTGCTAGGTAACCTACATAGTGCAAGTGTCCGCTAGTTAAGCTACATATTCCAAGTGCACGCTAGTTAACATAGATAGTCCAAATGCCCGCTAGGGAACGTACATAGTCCAAGTGCCTGCTAGGTAACCTAGATAGTTCAAGTACCCGCTACGTAACCTATATCATCAAAGGGCCCCCTAGTTAGCCTACATAGTCCAAGTGCCCGCTAGGTAACCTACATAATTTAAGTGCCCGTTGGCTAACCTAGATAGTCCAAGGGCCCGCTAGTTGACCTACATAGTCAAAGTGCCAGCTAGGTAACCTAGGTAGTACAAGTGCCCGCTAGGGAACCTGGATAGTCCAAGTGCCTGTTAATTAACATAGATAGTCCATGTGGCGGCTAGGTAACCTACATAGTCCAAGTGCCCGTTCGTTAACCTAGATAATCCAAGTGCCCGTTCCTTAACCGAGATAATCCAAGTGCCCACTAGGTAACCTAGACAGTCCAAGTGCCCGCTAGTTAACGTACAAAGTCCAAGTGTCCTATAGGGAACCTACATAATCCAAGTGCCCGCTAGGCAACCTACATAGTCCAAGTGCCCGTAAGTTAACCTAGATAGTCAAAGTGCCTGCTAGGTAACCTAGATATTCCAAGTGCCCGCTAGGTAACCTACATATTCCAAGTGCCCGCTAGGTAACCTAAATAGTCCAAATGCCCGCTAGGGAAACTACATAGTCCAAGTGCCCGCTAGGTAACCTAGATAGTCCAAGTGCCTCTAGTAAACCTACATAATCCATGGGCCCGCTAGTTAGCCTACATAGTGGAAGGGCCCGCTAGTTAACCTACATCGTCCCAGGGCCCGCTAGTTAACCTACATAGTCCAAGTGCCCGCTAGTTAACCTACATAGTCTAAGTGCCCGCTAGATAACCTAGACATTTCAAGTGACCACTAGGTTACCCACATAGTCCAAGTGCCCGTTCGTTAACCTACATAGTCCAAGTGCCCGCTAGGTAACCAATATAGTCCAAATGCCCGCTAGTTAACCTAGATAGTCCAAGTGCTCGCTAGTTAACCTAGGTAGTCCCAATGCCCGCTAGTTAACCTAGATAGACCAAGTGCCCGCTAGGGAACCTATCTAGTCCAAGTACCCGCTAGGAAACGTACATAGTCCAAGTGCCCGCTAGGTAACGTACATAGTCCAAGTGCCCGCTAGGTAACGTAGATAGTCCAAGTGCCCGCTAGGGAACGTACATAGTCCAAGTGCCTGCTAGGGAACCTAGATAGTCCAAGTGCCCGCTAGGTAACCTACATAGTCTAAGTGCCCGCTAGGTAACCTAGATAGTGCAAGTGCCCGCTAGTTAAACTAGATAGTTGAAGTACCCTCTAGGTAACCTAGATCGTCCAAGGGCCCCCTAGTTAGCCTACATAGTCCAAGTGCCCGCTCGCTAACCTAGATAGTCCAAGTGCCCGCTAGGTAACCTAAGTAGTCCAAATATCCGATAGGGATCCTACATAGTCCAAGTGCCCGCTAGGTAACCTACATTGTCCAAGTGCCCGTTCGTTAACCTAGATAGTCCAAGTGCCCGCTAGGTAACCTAGACTGTCCAAGTGCCCGCTAGGTTACCTATATAGTCCAAGTGCCCGTTCGTTAACCTAGATAGTCCAAGTGCCCGTTCGTTAACCTAGATAGTCCAAGGGCCCGCTAGGTAACCTAGATAATCCAAGTGTCCGCTAGATAGCCTAGAGTCCAAGTGCTCGCTAGTTAACCTACATAGTCCAAGTGCCCGCTATGTAACCTAGATAGTCAAAGTGGCCGTTAGGTAACCTAGATAGTACAAGTGCCCGCTAGGTAACTTACATTGTCCAAGTTCCCGCTAGGTAACCTAGATAGTCCAAGTGCCCGTTACCTAACCTAGATAGTCCAAGTGCCCGCTAGGCAACCTACATAGTCCAAGAGCCCGTTCGTTAACCTAGATAGTCCAAGTGCCCACTAGGTAACCTACATAATCCAAGTGCCCGCTAGGAGACCTATATAGTCCAAGTGCCCGCTAGGTAACCTAGAAAGTCCACGGGCCCGCTAGTTAACCTACATAGTCCAAGGGCTCACTTGTTCACTTTGATAGTCCAAGTGCCCGCTAGTTAACTTAGATCTTCCATGTGCCCGCTAGTTAACCTAGATTGTCCAAGTGCCCGCTAGTAAACCTACATAGTCCAAGGGCCCACTAGTTAACCTAGATAGTCCAAGTGTCCTCTAGTTAACCTACATAGGCCAAGTGCCCGCAAGTAAACCTATATACCAAGTGCCCGCTACGTAACCTAGATATTCGAAGGGCATGCTAGTTAACCTATATCGTCCAAGTGCCCGCTAGCAACCTAGTTAGTGCAAGTGCCCGCTAAGGAACCTACATAGTCCAATTGCACGCTAGTTATCCTAGATAGTCCAAGTGCCCGCTAGTTAACCTAGATAGACCAAGTGCCTGCTAGGTAACCTACATAGTGCAAGTGTACGCTAGTTAACCTACATATTCCAAGTGCCCGCTAGTTGACATAGATAGTCCAAATGCCCTCTAGGGAACGTACATAGTCCAAGTGCCCGCTAGGTAACCAAGATATTTCAAGTACCCGCTAGGTAACCTAGTTCATCAAAGGGCCCCCAAGTTAGCCTACATAGTCCCAGTGCCCGCTAGGTAACCTAGATAGTCCAAGTGCCCTTTAGGGAACCTAGATAGTCCAAGTGCCCTTTAGGGAACCTAGATAGTCCAAGTGGCGGCTAGGTAACCTACATAGTCAAAGTGCCCGTTCGTTAACCGAGATAATCCAAGTGCCCACTAGGTAACCTAGACAGTCCAAGTGCCCGCTAGTTAACCTACAAAGTCCAAGTGCCCTATAGGCAACCTACATAGTCCAAGTGCCCTTTAGTTAACCTAGATAGTCAAAGTGCCTGCTATGTAACTTAGATAGTCCAAATGCACGCTAGGTAACCTACATAGTCCAAGTGCCCGCTAGGTAACCTAAATAGTCCAAATGCCCGCTAGGAAACTACATAGTCCAAGTGCCCGTTAGTTAAACTAGATAGTCCAAGTGCCTGCTAGTAAACCTACATAATCCATGGGCCCGATAGTTAGCCTACATAGTGCGAGGGTCTGCTAGTTCACCTACATCGTCCAAGGGCCCGCAAGTTAACCCAGATAGTCCAAGTGCCCGCTAGTTAACCTACATAGTCCAAGTGCCCGCTAGGTAACCTAGACAGTTCAAGTGACCACTAGGTTACCCACATAGTCCAAGTGCCCGTTCGTTAACCTACACAGTCCAAGTGCCCGCTAGGTAACCAATATAGTCCAAATGCCCGCTAGGGGCCCTAATATTACAAATGCCCGCTAGTTAACCTAAATAGTCCAAGTGCTCGCTAGTTAACCTAGATAGTCCCAGTGCCCGCTAGTTAACCTAGATGACCAAGTGCCCGCTAGGGAACCTATCTAGTCCAAGTACCCGCTAGGAAACGTACATAGTCCAAGTGCCCGCTAGGTAACGTACATAGTCCAAGTGCCCGCTAGGTAACGTAGATAGTCCAAGTGCCCTCTAGGAACGTACATAGTCCAAGTGCCTGCTAGGTAACCTAGATAGTCCAAGTGCCCGCTAGTTAACCTACATAGTCCAAGTGCCTGGTAGGTAACCTAGATAGTCCAAGTGCCCACTAGTTAACCTACAAAGTCCAGGTTCCCCCTAGGTAACCTAGATAGTCCAAGGGCCCGCTCGATAACCTACATAGTCCAAATGCCTGAAACGGAACCTATATAGTCCAAGTGCCCACTAGGTAACCTACATTGTCCATTTGCCCGCTAGGTAACCTACATAGTCCAAATGCCCACTAGTTAACGTACATAGTCCAAGTGCCCGATAGGGAACCTACATAATCCAAGTGCCTGCTAGGGAACCTACGTAGTCCAAGTGCCCGTTAGGGAACCTAGATAGTCCAAATGCCCGCTAGGGAACCTACAAAGTCTAAGTGCCCGCTAAGTAATCTATATAGTCCAAATGCCCGCTAGGGAATCTACATAGTCCAAGGACCCGCTAGTTAACGTAGATAGTCCAGGTGCCGCTAGTTAATCTACATAGTCCAAGGGCCCGCTAGTTAACCTACATAGTCCAAGTACCCGCTAGTTAACCTAGATCGTCCAAATGCCCCCTAGGGAACGTACATAGTCCAAGTGCCTGCTAGGTAACCTAGATAATCAAAGCGCCCCCTAGTTAACCTATATAGTCCATGTGCCCGCTAGTTAACCTAGATCGTCCAAGTGCCCGCTAGTTAACCAACAGTGTCAATGGTCCCGCTAGTTAACCTACATAGTGGAAGAGCCCGCTAGTTAACCTAGATCGTGCAAGTGTCTGCTAGTTAACCTACATAGTCCAAGTGCCAGTTATCTAACCTAGATATTCCAAGGACCCTCTAGTTGACCTATATAGTCCAAGTGCCCGCTGGGTAACCTAGATAATCCAAGTGCCCGCTAGGGAACCTTCATAGTCCAAGTGCCAGCTAGGTAACCTAGATAGTCCAAGTGTCCGCTAGTTAACCTAGATAGTCCAAGTGCCCGCTAGGTAACCTAAGTAGTCCAAATGTCCGAAAGGGATCCTACATAGTCCCAGTGCCCGCTAGGTAACCTACATAGTCCAAGTGCCCGTTTGTTAACCTAGATAGTCCAAGTGCCTCCTAGGTAACCTAGACTGTCCAAGTGCCCGCTAGGTTACCTACATAGTCCAAGTGCCCGTTCGTTAACCTAGATAGTCCAAGTGCCCGCTAGGAAACCTACATAGTGCAAGGGCTCACTAGGTAACCTAGATAGTCCAAGTGCCCGCTAGGTAACCTAGTTAGTCCAAGTGCCCGCTAGGTAACCTACATAGTCCAAGTGCCCGTTAGTTAACCTAGATAGTCCAAGTGCCCGCTAGGAAACCTACATAGCCCAAGGGCCCGCTAGGTAACCTAGATAGTCCAAGTGCCCGCTAGGTAACCTAGAGTCCAAGTGCTCGCTAGTTAACCTACTTAATCCAAGTGCCCGCTATGCAACCTAGATAGTCAAAGTGCCCGTTATATAACCTAGATAGTCCAAGTGCCCGCTAGGTAATTTACATTGTCCAAGTTCCCGCTAGGTAACCTAGATACTGAAAGTGCCCGTTACCTAACCTAGATAGTCCTAGTGCCCGCTAAGCAACCTACATAGTCCAAGTGCCCGTTCGTTAACCTAGAAGTCCAAGTGCCCGCTAGGTAACCTAGACAGTCCAAGTGCCCGCAAGGTTACCTGCATATTCCAAGTGCCCATTCGTTAACCTAGATAGTACAAGTGCCCACTAGGTAACCTACATAGTCCAAGTGCCCTCTAGGTAACCTATATGGTCCATGTGCCCGCTAGGTAACCTAGATAGTCCAAAGGCCCGCTAGTTAACCTACATAGTCCAAGGGCTCACTTGTTACCTTTGATACTCCAAGTGCCCGCTAGTTAACCTAGATCGTCCAAGTGCCCGCTAGTTAACCTAGATTGTCCAAGTGCCCGCTTGTTAACCTACATAGTCCAAGGGCCCACTAGTTAACCTAGATAGTCCAAGTGTCCTCTTGTTGACCTACATAGTCCAAGTGCCTGCTAGTTCACCTATATACCAAGTGCCGGCTACGTATCCTAGATAGTCCAAGTGCATGCTAGTTAACCTACATAGTCCACGTGCCCGCTAGGCAACCTAGATAATCCCAGTGCCCGCTAAGGAACCTACATAGTCCAAGTGCACGCTAGTTAACCTAGATAGTCCAAGTGCCTGCTAGGTAACCTACATAGTGCAAGTGTCCACTAGTTAACCTACATATTCCAAGTGCCCGTTAGTTAACATAGATAGTCCAAGTGCCCGCTAGGGAACGTACATAGTCCACGTGTCCGCTAGGTAACCTAGATAGTGCAAGTGCCCCCTAGTTAACCTAGGTAGTTCAAGTACCCGCTAGGTAACCTAGATCGTCCAAGGGCCCCCTAGTTAGCCTACATAGTCCAAGTGCCCGCTAGGTAACCTAGATAGTCCAAGTGCCCGTTCGGTAACCTAGATAGTCCAAGTGCCCTTTAGGGAACCTAGATAGTCCAAGGGCCCGCTTGTAAACTTACGTACTTCATGGGCCCGCTAGTTAACCTACATAGTGCAAGTGTTGCTAGTTAACCTACATATTCCAAGTGCCCGCTATTTAACCTACATAATCTAAGTGTCAGCTAGGTAACCAAGATAGTACAAGTGCCCGCTAGGGAATCTAGATAGTCCAAGTGCCTGTTAGCTAACCTAGATAGTCCAAGTGGCGGCTAGGTAACCTACATAGTCCAAGTGCCCGTTCGTTAACCTAGATAATCCAAGTGCCTGCTAGGTAACCAGGATAGTCCAAGTGTCGGCTAGTTTACCTACATAGTGCAAGTGCCAGATAGGGAACCTACATAATCCAAGTGCCCACTAGGCAACCTACATACTCCAAGTGCCCGTTAGTTAACCTAGAGAGTCAAAGTGCCTGCTAGGTAACCTAGATAGTCCAAGTGCCCGCTATGTAACCTACATAGTCCAAGTGCCCGCTAGGTATCCTAAATAGTCCAAATGCGCGCTAGGGAAACTACATAGTCCAAGTGCCCGCTAGTTAACCTAGAGAGTCCAAGTGCCTGCTAGTAAACCTGCATAATCCATGGGCCCGCTAGTTAACCTACATAGTGCAAGGGCCCGCTAGTTAACCTAGATCGTGCAAGTGTCCGCTAGTTAGCCTATATAGCCCAAGTGCCCGCTAAGGAACCTACATAGTCCAAGTGCATGCTAGTTAACCTAGATAGTCCAAGTGCCCGCTAGTTAATCTAGATAGTCCAAGTACCCGCTAGGGAACGTACATAGTCCAAGTCCCCGTTAGTTAAACTAGAAGTTCAAGTACCCGCTAGGTAACCTAGATATTCCAAGGGCCCCCTAGTTAGCCTACATAGTCCAAGTTCCCGCTAGGTAACCAAGATAGTCCAAGTGCCTTTTCGGTAACCTAGAAAGCCCAAGTGCCCTTTAGGGAACCTAGATAGTCCACGGGCCCGCAAGTAAACCTACATAGTCCATGGGTCCGCTAGTTAACCTACATATTCCAAATGCCCGCTAGTTAACCTACATAATCTAAGTGCCCGTTAGCTAACCTAGATAGTCCAAGGGCCCGCTAGTTGACCTACATAGTCCAAGGGCCAGCTAGGTAACCTAGGTAGTAAAAGTGCCCGCTAGGGAACCTCAATAGTCCAAGTGCCTGTTAGCTAACCTAGATAGTCCAAGTGGCGGCTAGGTAACCTACATAGTCCATGTGCCTGCTAGGCAACCTACATAGTCCAAGTGCCTGTTAGTTAACCTAGATAGTCAAAGTGCCTGCTAGTTAACCTAGATAGTCCAAGTGCTCGCTAGGTAACCTACATAGTCCAAGTGCCCGCTTGGTAACCTAAATAGTCCAAATGCCCGCTAGGGAAACTACATAGTCCAAGTGCCCGCTAGTTAACCTTGATATTCCAAGTGCCTGCTAGTAAACCTACATATTCCATGGGCCCGCTAGTTAACCTACATAGTGCAAGGACCCGCTAGTTAACCTAGATCGTGCAAGTGTCCGCTAATTAACCTACATACTCCAAGTGCCCGCTAGGGATCCTTCATAATCCAACTGCCTGCAAGGTAACCTAGATAGTCCAAGTGCCCGCTAGTTAACCTAGATAGTCCTAGTGTCCGTTTGTTAACCTAGATAGTCCAAGTGCCCACTAGGGGACGTACATAGTCCAAGTGCCTGCTACGCAAGCTAGATAGTCCAAGTGCCCGCTAGGTAACCTAGATAGTCC
Source organism: Tenrec ecaudatus (assembly GCF_050624435.1). NCBI lineage: Eukaryota > Metazoa > Chordata > Mammalia > Afrosoricida > Tenrecidae > Tenrec > Tenrec ecaudatus. The sequence continues at coordinate 511,069 of NW_027457674.1, forward strand.
AAGTGCCCGTTCGTTAACCTAGAAGTCCAAGAGCCCGCTATGTAACCTAGACAGTCCAAGTGCCCGCTATGTAACCTAGACAGTACAAGTGCCCGCTAGGTTACCTGCATAGTCCAAGTGCCCGTTCGTTAACACAGATAGTCCAAGTGCCCGCTAGGGAACCTATATAGTCCAAGTGCTATCTAGGTAACCTAGATAGTCCAAGGGCCCGCTAGTTAACCTACATAGTCCAAGGGCTCGCTTGTTAACTTTGATAGTCCAAGTGCCCCTTAGTTAAACTAGATCGTTCAAGTGCCCGCTAGGTAACCTACATAGTGCAAGTGTCTGCTAGGTTAACTACATAGTCCAAGTGCCCGATAGTTAACATACATAGTCTAAGTGCCCGCTAGGGAAGGTACATAGTCCAAGTGCCCGCTAGGTAACCTACATAGTCCAAGTGCCTGCTAGGTAACCTAGATAGTCCAAAGGCCTGCTAGTTAACCTACATAGTCCAAGTGCCCGCTAGGTAACCTACATAGTGCAAGTGTCCGCTAGTTAACCTACATAGTCCAAGCGCCCGCTAGTTAACCTAGATAGTCCAAGTGTCCACTAGGTAACCTACATAGTGCAAGTGTCCACTAGTTAACCTAAGTAGTCCAAGGGCCCGCTAGTTAACATACATATTCCAAGTACCTGGTAGTTAACTTACATAGTTCCAGTGTCCGTAGGGAACATACATAGTCCAAGTGCCCGCTAGGGAACATACATAGTCCAAGTGCCCGCAAGGGAAGCTACGTAGTCCAAGTGTCCGCTAGGGAATCTACATAGTCCAAGAACCCGCTAGTTAACGTAGATAGACCAAGTGCTGCTAGTTAATCTACATAGTCCAAGGGCCCGCTAGTTAACCTACATAATCCAAGTACCCTCTAGTTGACCTAGATCGTCCAAGTGTCCGCTAGTTAACCTACATAGTCCAAGTGCCCGCAAGGGAACCTAGATAGTCCAAGTGCCCGCTCTGGAACCTACATAGTCCAAGTGCCTGCTAGGGAACCTACATAGTCGAAGTGCCCACTCTGGAACATACATAGTCCAAGTGCCCGCTAGGGAATCTACATAGTCCAAGGTCCCGCTAGTTAACATAGATAGTCCAAGTGCCGCTAGTTAATCTACATAGTCCAAGGGCCCGCTAGTTAACCTACATAGTCCAAGTACCCGCTAGTTAACCTAGATCATCCAAGTGCACGCTAGTTAACCTACATAGTCCAAGGGCCCGCTAGTTAACCTACATAGTCCAAGGGCCCGCTAGTTAACCTACATCGTCCCAGTGCCCGCTAGGAAACCTAGATAGTGCAAGTGCCCGCTAGTTAACCTAGATAGTTCAAGTACCCGCTAGGTAACCTAGATCGTCCAAGGGCCCCATAGTTAGCCTACATAGTCCAAGTGCCCGCTAGGTAACCTAGATAGTCCAAGTGCCCGTTCGGTAACCTAGATAGTGCAAGTGCCCTTTAGGGATACTAGATAGTCCAAGGGCCCGCTAGTAAACCTACATAGTCCATGGGCCCGCTAGATAACCTACATAGTCCAAGTGTCCGCTAGTTAACCTACATATTCCAAGTGCCCGTTAGTTAACCTAGATAGTCAAAGTGCCTGCTAGGTAACCTAGATAGTCCAAGTGCCCGCTATGTAACCTACATAGTCCAAATTCCCGCTAGGTTACCTAAATAGTCCAAATGCCTGCTAGGGAATCTACATAGTCCAAGTGCCCGCTAGTTAACGTAGATAGTCCAAGTGCCTACTAGTAAACCTACATAATCCATGGGCCCGCTAGTTAACCTACATAGTGCAAGGGCCCGCTAGTTAACCTAGATCGTGCAAGTGTCCACTAGTTAGCCTATATAGTCCAAGTGCCCGCTAGTTAACCTATATACCAGTGCCTGCTACGTAACCTAGATAGTCCAAGGGCACGCTAGTTAACCTACATAGTACAAGTGCCCGCTAGGCAACCTAGATAGTCCAAGTGCCCGCTAAGGAACCTACATAGTCCAAGTGCACGCTAGTTAACCTAGATAGTCCAAGTGCCCGCTAGTTAATCTAGATAGTCCAAGTTCCCGCTAGGGAACGTACATAGTCCAAGTCCCCGCTAGTTAACCTAGATAGTTCAAGTACCCGCTAGGTAACCTAGATATTCCAAGGGTCCCCTAATTAGCCTACATAGTCCAAGTTCCCGCTAGGTAACCTAGATAGTCCAAGTGCCTTTTCGGTGACCTAGATAGCCCAAGTGCCCTTTAGGGAACCTAGATAGTCCAAGGGCCGGCAAGTAAACCTACATAGTCCATGGGCCCGCTAGTTAACCTACATATTCCAAGTGCCCGCTAGTTAACTTACATAATCTAAGAGCCCGTTAGCTAACCTACATAGTCCATGTGCCTGCTAGGCAACCTACATAGTCCAAGTGCTCGTTAGTTAACCTAGATAGTCAAAGTGCCTGCTAGGTAACCTAGATAGTCCAAGTGCCCGCTTGGTAACCTAAATAGTCCAAATGCCCGCTAGGGAAACTACATAGTCCAAGTGCCCGCTAGTTAACCTAGATATTCCAAGTGCCTGCTAGTAAACCTACATAATCCATGGGCCCGCTAGTTAACCTACATAGTGCAAGGACCCGCTAGTTAACCTAGATCGTGCAAGTGTCCGCTAATTAACCTACATAGTCCAAGTGCCCGCTAGGGATCCTTCATAATCCAACTGCCTGCTAGGTAACCTAGATATTCCAAGTGCCCGCTAGTTAACCTAGATAGTCCTAGTGTCCGTTTGTTAACCTAGATAGTCCAAGTGCCCACTAGGGGACGTACATAGTCCAAGTGCCTGCTACGCAAGCTAGATAGTCCAAGTACCCGCTAGGTAACCTAGATATTCCAAGGGTCCCCTAATTAGCCTACATAGTCCAAGTTCCCGCTAGGTAACCTAGATAGTCCAAGTGCCTTTTCGGTGACCTAGATAGCCCAAGTGCCCTTTAGGGAACCTAGATAGTCCAAGGGCCGGCAAGTAAACCTACATAGTCCATGGGCCCGCTAGTTAACCTACATATTCCAAGTGCCCGCTAGTTAACTTACATAATCTAAGAGCCCGTTAGCTAACCTACATATTCCATGTGCCTGCTAGGCAACCTACATAGTCCAAGTGCTCGTTAGTTAACCTAGATAGTCAAAGTGCCTGCTAGGTAACCTAGATAGTCCACGTGCCCGCTTGGTAACCTAAATAGTCCAAATGCCCGCTAGGGAAACTACATAGTCCAAGTGCCTGCTAGTTAACCTAGATATTCCAAGTGCCTGCTAGTAAACATACATAATCCATGGGCCCGCTAGTTAACCTACATAGTGCAAGGACCCGCTAGTTAACCTAGATCGTGCAAGTGTCCGCTAATTAACCTACATAGTCCAAGTGCCCGCTAGGGATCCTTCATAATCCAACTGCCTGCTAGGTAACCTAGATAGTCCAAGTGCCCGCTAGTTAACCTAGATAGTCCTAGTGTCCGTTTGTTAACCTAGATAGTCCAAGTGCCCACTAGGGGACGTACATAGTCCAAGTGCCTGCTACGCAAGCTAGATAGTCCAAGTGCCCGCTAGGTAACCTAGATAGTCCAAGTGCCCGTTCGTTAACCTAGAAGTCCAAGAGCCCGCTATGTAACCTAGACAGTCCAAGTGCCCGCTATGTAACCTAGACAGTACAAGTGCCCGCTAGGTTACCTGCATAGTCCAAGTGCCCGTTCGTTAACACAGATAGTCCAAGTGCCCGCTAGGGAACCTATATAGTCCAAGTGCTATCTAAGTAACCTAGATAGTCCAAGGGCCCGCTAGTTAACCTACATAGTCCAAGGGCTCGCTTGTTAACTTTGATAGTCCAAGTGCCCCTTAGTTAAACTAGATCGTTCAAGTGCCCGCTAGGTAACCTACATAGTGCAAGTGTCTGCTCGGTTAACTACATAGTCCAAGTGCCCGCTAGTTAACATAGATAGTCCAAGTGCCCGCTAGGGAAGGTACATAGTCCAAGTGCCCGCTAGGTAACCTACATAGTCCAAGTGCCTGCTAGGTAACCTAGATAGTCCAAGGGCCTGCTAGTTAACCTATATAGTCCAAGTGCCCGCTAGGTAACCTACATAGTGCAAGTGTCCGCTAGTTAACCTACATAGTCCAAGCGCCCGCTAGTTAACCTAGATAGTCCAAGTGTCCGCTAGGTAACCTACATAGTGCAAGTGTCCACTAGTTAACCTAAGTAGTCCAAGGGCCCGCTAGTTAACATACATAGTCCAAGTACCTGGTTGTTAACTTACATAGTTCCAGTGTCCGTAGGGAACATACATAGTCCAAGTGCACGCTAGGGAACATACATAGTCCAAGTGCCCGCTAGGGAAGCTACGTAGTCCAAGTGTCCGCTAGGGAATCTACATAGTCCAAGAACGCGCTAGTTAACGTAGATAGTCCAAGTGCTGCTAGTTAATCTACATAGTCCAAGGGCCCGCTAGTTAACCTACATAATCCAAGTACCCTCTAGTTAACCTAGATCTTCCAAGTGTCCGCTAGTTAACCTACATAGTCCAAGTGCCCGCAAGGGAACCTAGATAGTCCAAGTGCCCGCTCTGGAACCTACATAGTCCAAGTGCCTGCTAGGGAACCTACATAGTCGAAGTGCCCGCTCTGGAACATAGATAGTCCAAGTGCCCGCTAGGGAATCTACATAGTCCAAGGTCCCGCTAGTTAACATAGATAGTCCAAGTGCCGCTAGTTAATCTACATAGTCCAAGGGCCCGCTAGTTAACCTACATAGTCCAAGTACCCGCTAGTTAACCTAGATCGTCCAAGTGCACGCTAGTTAACCTACATAGTCCAAGGGCCCGCTAGTTAACCTACATAGTCCAAAGGCCCGCTAGTTAACCTACATCGTCCCAGTGCCCGCTAGGAAACCTAGATAGTTCAAGTACCCGCTAGGTAACCTAGATCGTCCAAGGGCCCCCTAGTTAGCCTACATAGTCCAAGTGCCCGCTAGGTAACCTAGATAGTCCAAGTGGCCGTTCGGTAACCTAGATAGTGCAAGTGCCCTTTAGGGATACTAGATAGTCCAAGGGCCCGCTAGTAAACCTACATAGTCCATGGGCCCGTTAGATAACCTACATAGTCCAAGTGTCTGCTAGTTAACCTACATATTCCAAGTGCCCGCTATTTAACCTATATAATCTAAGTGCCAGCTAGGTAACCTAGACAGTACAAGTGCGCGCTAGGGAATCTAGATAGTCCAAGTGCCTGTTAGCTAACCTAGATAATCCAAGCGCCCGCTAGGTAACCTAGACAGTCCAAGTGCCCGCTAGTTAACCTACATAGTCCAAGTGCCCGATAGGGAACCTACATAATCCAAGTGCCCGCTAGGCAACCTACATACTCCCAGTGCCCGTTAGTTAACCTAGATAGTCAAAGTGCCTGCTAGGTAACCTAGATAGTCCAAGTGCCCGCTATGTAACCTACATAGTCCAAATTCCCGCTAGGTAACCTAAATAGTCCAAATGCCTGCTAGGGAAACTACATAGTCCAAGTGCCCGCTAGTTAACCTAGATATTCCAAGTGCCTGCTAGTAAACCTACATAATCCATGGGCCCGCTAGTTAACCTACATAGTGCAAGGGCCCACTAGTTAACCTAGATCGTGCAAGTGTCCACTAGTTAGCCTATATAGTCCAAGTGCCCGCTAGTTAACCTATATACCAAGTGCCTGCTACGTAACCTAGATAGTCCAAGGGCACGCTAGTTAACCTACATAGTACAAGTGCCCGCTAGGCAACCTAGATAGTCCAATTGCCCGCTAAGGAACCTACATAGTCCAAGTGCACGCTAGTTAACCTAGATAGTCCAAGTGCCCGCTAGTTAATCTAGATAGTCCAAGTGCCCGCTAGGGAACGTACATAGTCCAAGACCCCGCTAGTTAACCTAGAAGTTCAAGTACCCGCTAGGTAACCTAGATATTCCAAGGGCCCCCTAGTTAGCCTACATAGTCCAAGTTCCCACTAGGTAACCAAGATAGTCCAAGTGCCTTTTCGGTAACCTAGAAAGCCCAAGTGCCCTTTAGGGAACCTAGATAGTCCACGGGCCCGCAAGTAAACCTACATAGTCCATGGGCCCGCTAGTTAACCTACATATTCCAAATGCCCGCTAGTTAACCTACATAATCTAAGTGCCCGTTAGCTAACCTAGATAGTCCAAGGGCCCGCTAGTTGACCTACATAGTCCAAGGGCCAGCTAGGTATCCTAGATAGTACAAGTGCTCGCTAGGGAACCTCAATAGTCCAAGTGCCTGTTAGCTAACCTAGATAGTCCAAGTGGCGGCTAGGTAACCTACATAGTCCATGTGCCTGCTAGGCAACCTACATAGTCCAAGTGCCTGTTAGTTAACCTAGATAGTCAAAGTGCCTGCTAGTTAACCTAGATAGTCCAAGTGCTCGGTAGGTAACCTACATAGTCCAAGTGCCCGCTTGGTAACCTAAATAGTCCAAATGCCCGCTAGGGAAACTACATAGTCCAAGTGCCCGCTAGTTAACCTAGATATTCCAAGTGCCTGCTAGTAAACCTACATAATCCATGGGCCCGCTAGTTAACCTACATAGTGCAAGGACCCGCTAGTTAACCTAGATCGTGCAAGTGTCCGCTAATTAACCTACATACTCCAAGTGCCCGCTAGGGATCCTTCATAATCCAACTGCCTGCAAGGTAACCTAGATAGTCCAAGTGCCCGCTAGTTAACCTAGATAGTCCTAGTGTCCGTTTGTTAACCTAGATAGTCCAAGTGCCCACTAGGGGACGTACATAGTCCAAGTGCCTGCTACGCAAGCTAGATAGTCCAAGTGCCCGCTAGGTAACCTAGATAGTCCAAGTGCCCGTTCGTTAACCTAGAAGTCCAAGAGCCCGCTATGTAACCTAGACAGTCCAAGTGCCCGCTATGTAACCTAGACAGTACAAGTGCCCGCTAGGTTACCTGCATAGTCCAAGTGCCCGTTCGTTAACACAGATAGTCCAAGTGCCCGCTAGGGAACCTATATAGTCCAAGTGCTATCTAGGTAACCTAGATAGTCCAAGGGCCCGCTAGTTAACCTACATAGTCCAAGGGCTCGCTTGTTAACTTTGATAGTCCAAGTGCCCCTTAGTTAAACTAGATCGTTCAAGTGCCCGCTAGGTAACCTACATAGTGCAAGTGTCTGCTAGGTTAACTACATAGTCCAAGTGCCCGATAGTTAACATACATAGTCTAAGTGCCCGCTAGGGAAGGTACATAGTCCAAGTGCCCGCTAGGTAACCTACATAGTCCAAGTGCCTGCTAGGTAACCTAGATAGTCCAAAGGCCTGCTAGTTAACCTACATAGTCCAAGTGCCCGCTAGGTAACCTACATAGTGCAAGTGTCCGCTAGTTAACCTACATAGTCCAAGCGCCCGCTAGTTAACCTAGATAGTCCAAGTGTCCACTAGGTAACCTACATAGTGCAAGTGTCCACTAGTTAACCTAAGTAGTCCAAGGGCCCGCTAGTTAACATACATATTCCAAGTACCTGGTAGTTAACTTACATAGTTCCAGTGTCCGTAGGGAACATACATAGTCCAAGTGCCCGCTAGGGAACATACATAGTCCAAGTGCCCGCAAGGGAAGCTACGTAGTCCAAGTGTCCGCTAGGGAATCTACATAGTCCAAGAACCCGCTAGTTAACGTAGATAGACCAAGTGCTGCTAGTTAATCTACATAGTCCAAGGGCCCGCTAGTTAACCTACATAATCCAAGTACCCTCTAGTTGACCTAGATCGTCCAAGTGTCCGCTAGTTAACCTACATAGTCCAAGTGCCCGCAAGGGAACCTAGATAGTCCAAGTGCCCGCTCTGGAACCTACATAGTCCAAGTGCCTGCTAGGGAACCTACATAGTCGAAGTGCCCACTCTGGAACATACATAGTCCAAGTGCCCGCTAGGGAATCTACATAGTCCAAGGTCCCGCTAGTTAACATAGATAGTCCAAGTGCCGCTAGTTAATCTACATAGTCCAAGGGCCCGCTAGTTAACCTACATAGTCCAAGTACCCGCTAGTTAACCTAGATCATCCAAGTGCACGCTAGTTAACCTACATAGTCCAAGGGCCCGCTAGTTAACCTACATAGTCCAAGGGCCCGCTAGTTAACCTACATCGTCCCAGTGCCCGCTAGGAAACCTAGATAGTGCAAGTGCCCGCTAGTTAACCTAGATAGTTCAAGTACCCGCTAGGTAACCTAGATCGTCCAAGGGCCCCATAGTTAGCCTACATAGTCCAAGTGCCCGCTAGGTAACCTAGATAGTCCAAGTGCCCGTTCGGTAACCTAGATAGTGCAAGTGCCCTTTAGGGATACTAGATAGTCCAAGGGCCCGCTAGTAAACCTACATAGTCCATGGGCCCGCTAGATAACCTACATAGTCCAAGTGTCCGCTAGTTAACCTACATATTCCAAGTGCCCGTTAGTTAACCTAGATAGTCAAAGTGCCTGCTAGGTAACCTAGATAGTCCAAGTGCCCGCTATGTAACCTACATAGTCCAAATTCCCGCTAGGTTACCTAAATAGTCCAAATGCCTGCTAGGGAATCTACATAGTCCAAGTGCCCGCTAGTTAACGTAGATAGTCCAAGTGCCTACTAGTAAACCTACATAATCCATGGGCCCGCTAGTTAACCTACATAGTGCAAGGGCCCGCTAGTTAACCTAGATCGTGCAAGTGTCCACTAGTTAGCCTATATAGTCCAAGTGCCCGCTAGTTAACCTATATACCAGTGCCTGCTACGTAACCTAGATAGTCCAAGGGCACGCTAGTTAACCTACATAGTACAAGTGCCCGCTAGGCAACCTAGATAGTCCAAGTGCCCGCTAAGGAACCTACATAGTCCAAGTGCACGCTAGTTAACCTAGATAGTCCAAGTGCCCGCTAGTTAATCTAGATAGTCCAAGTTCCCGCTAGGGAACGTACATAGTCCAAGTCCCCGCTAGTTAACCTAGATAGTTCAAGTACCCGCTAGGTAACCTAGATATTCCAAGGGTCCCCTAATTAGCCTACATAGTCCAAGTTCCCGCTAGGTAACCTAGATAGTCCAAGTGCCTTTTCGGTGACCTAGATAGCCCAAGTGCCCTTTAGGGAACCTAGATAGTCCAAGGGCCGGCAAGTAAACCTACATAGTCCATGGGCCCGCTAGTTAACCTACATATTCCAAGTGCCCGCTAGTTAACTTACATAATCTAAGAGCCCGTTAGCTAACCTACATAGTCCATGTGCCTGCTAGGCAACCTACATAGTCCAAGTGCTCGTTAGTTAACCTAGATAGTCAAAGTGCCTGCTAGGTAACCTAGATAGTCCAAGTGCCCGCTTGGTAACCTAAATAGTCCAAATGCCCGCTAGGGAAACTACATAGTCCAAGTGCCCGCTAGTTAACCTAGATATTCCAAGTGCCTGCTAGTAAACCTACATAATCCATGGGCCCGCTAGTTAACCTACATAGTGCAAGGACCCGCTAGTTAACCTAGATCGTGCAAGTGTCCGCTAATTAACCTACATAGTCCAAGTGCCCGCTAGGGATCCTTCATAATCCAACTGCCTGCTAGGTAACCTAGATATTCCAAGTGCCCGCTAGTTAACCTAGATAGTCCTAGTGTCCGTTTGTTAACCTAGATAGTCCAAGTGCCCACTAGGGGACGTACATAGTCCAAGTGCCTGCTACGCAAGCTAGATAGTCCAAGTACCCGCTAGGTAACCTAGATATTCCAAGGGTCCCCTAATTAGCCTACATAGTCCAAGTTCCCGCTAGGTAACCTAGATAGTCCAAGTGCCTTTTCGGTGACCTAGATAGCCCAAGTGCCCTTTAGGGAACCTAGATAGTCCAAGGGCCGGCAAGTAAACCTACATAGTCCATGGGCCCGCTAGTTAACCTACATATTCCAAGTGCCCGCTAGTTAACTTACATAATCTAAGAGCCCGTTAGCTAACCTACATATTCCATGTGCCTGCTAGGCAACCTACATAGTCCAAGTGCTCGTTAGTTAACCTAGATAGTCAAAGTGCCTGCTAGGTAACCTAGATAGTCCACGTGCCCGCTTGGTAACCTAAATAGTCCAAATGCCCGCTAGGGAAACTACATAGTCCAAGTGCCCGCTAGTTAACCTAGATATTCCAAGTGCCTGCTAGTAAACCTACATAATCCATGGGCCCGCTAGTTAACCTACATAGTGCAAGGACCCGCTAGTTAACCTAGATCGTGCAAGTGTCCGCTAATTAACCTACATAGTCCAAGTGCCCGCTAGGGATCCTTCATAATCCAACTGCCTGCTAGGTAACCTAGATAGTCCAAGTGTCCGCTAGTTAACCTAGATAGTCCTAGTGTCCGTTTGTTAACCTAGATAGTCCAAGTGCCCACTAGGGGACGTACATAGTCCAAGTGCCTGCTACGCAAGCTAGATAGTCCAAGTGCCCGCTAGGTAACCTAGATAGTCCAAGTGCCCGTTCGTTAACCTAGAAGTCCAAGAGCCCGCTATGTAACCTAGACAGTCCAAGTGCCCGCTATGTAACCTAGACAGTACAAGTGCCCGCTAGGTTACCTGCATAGTCCAAGTGCCCGTTCGTTAACACAGATAGTCCAAGTGCCCGCTAGGGAACCTATATAGTCCAAGTGCTATCTAAGTAACCTAGATAGTCCAAGGGCCCGCTAGTTAACCTACATAGTCCAAGGGCTCGCTTGTTAACTTTGATAGTCCAAGTGCCCCTTAGTTAAACTAGATCGTTCAAGTGCCCGCTAGGTAACCTACATAGTGCAAGTGTCTGCTCGGTTAACTACATAGTCCAAGTGCCCGCTAGTTAACATAGATAGTCCAAGTGCCCGCTAGGGAAGGTACATAGTCCAAGTGCCCGCTAGGTAACCTACATAGTCCAAGTGCCTGCTAGGTAACCTAGATAGTCCAAGGGCCTGCTAGTTAACCTATATAGTCCAAGTGCCCGCTAGGTAACCTACATAGTGCAAGTGTCCGCTAGTTAACCTACATAGTCCAAGCGCCCGCTAGTTAACCTAGATAGTCCAAGTGTCCGCTAGGTAACCTACATAGTGCAAGTGTCCACTAGTTAACCTAAGTAGTCCAAGGGCCCGCTAGTTAACATACATAGTCCAAGTACCTGGTTGTTAACTTACATAGTTCCAGTGTCCGTAGGGAACATACATAGTCCAAGTGCACGCTAGGGAACATACATAGTCCAAGTGCCCGCTAGGGAAGCTACGTAGTCCAAGTGTCCGCTAGGGAATCTACATAGTCCAAGAACGCGCTAGTTAACGTAGATAGTCCAAGTGCTGCTAGTTAATCTACATAGTCCAAGGGCCCGCTAGTTAACCTACATAATCCAAGTACCCTCTAGTTAACCTAGATCTTCCAAGTGTCCGCTAGTTAACCTACATAGTCCAAGTGCCCGCAAGGGAACCTAGATAGTCCAAGTGCCCGCTCTGGAACCTACATAGTCCAAGTGCCTGCTAGGGAACCTACATAGTCGAAGTGCCCGCTCTGGAACATAGATAGTCCAAGTGCCCGCTAGGGAATCTACATAGTCCAAGGTCCCGCTAGTTAACATAGATAGTCCAAGTGCCGCTAGTTAATCTACATAGTCCAAGGGCCCGCTAGTTAACCTACATAGTCCAAGTACCCGCTAGTTAACCTAGATCGTCCAAGTGCACGCTAGTTAACCTACATAGTCCAAGGGCCCGCTAGTTAACCTACATAGTCCAAAGGCCCGCTAGTTAACCTACATCGTCCCAGTGCCCGCTAGGAAACCTAGATAGTTCAAGTACCCGCTAGGTAACCTAGATCGTCCAAGGGCCCCCTAGTTAGCCTACATAGTCCAAGTGCCCGCTAGGTAACCTAGATAGTCCAAGTGGCCGTTCGGTAACCTAGATAGTGCAAGTGCCCTTTAGGGATACTAGATAGTCCAAGGGCCCGCTAGTAAACCTACATAGTCCATGGGCCCGTTAGATAACCTACATAGTCCAAGTGTCTGCTAGTTAACCTACATATTCCAAGTGCCCGCTATTTAACCTATATAATCTAAGTGCCAGCTAGGTAACCTAGACAGTACAAGTGCGCGCTAGGGAATCTAGATAGTCCAAGTGCCTGTTAGCTAACCTAGATAATCCAAGCGCCCGCTAGGTAACCTAGACAGTCCAAGTGCCCGCTAGTTAACCTACATAGTCCAAGTGCCCGATAGGGAACCTACATAATCCAAGTGCCCGCTAGGCAACCTACATACTCCCAGTGCCCGTTAGTTAACCTAGATAGTCAAAGTGCCTGCTAGGTAACCTAGATAGTCCAAGTGCCCGCTATGTAACCTACATAGTCCAAATTCCCGCTAGGTAACCTAAATAGTCCAAATGCCTGCTAGGGAAACTACATAGTCCAAGTGCCCGCTAGTTAACTTAGATAGTCCAAGTGCCTACTAGTAAACCTACATAATCCATGGGCCCGCTAGTTAACCTACATAGTGCAAGGGCCCACTAGTTAACCTAGATCGTGCAAGTGTCCACTAGTTAGCCTATATAGTCCAAGTGCCCGCTAGTTAACCTATATACCAAGTGCCTGCTACGTAACCTAGATAGTCCAAGGGCACGCTAGTTAACCTACATAGTACAAGTGCCCGCTAGGCAACCTAGATAGTCCAATTGCCCGCTAAGGAACCTACATAGTCCAAGTGCACGCTAGTTAACCTAGATAGTCCAAGTGCCCGCTAGTTAATCTAGATAGTCCAAGTGCCCGCTAGGGAACGTACATAGTCCAAGACCCCGCTAGTTAACCTAGAAGTTCAAGTACCCGCTAGGTAACCTAGATATTCCAAGGGCCCCCTAGTTAGCCTACATAGTCCAAGTTCCCACTAGGTAACCAAGATAGTCCAAGTGCCTTTTCGGTAACCTAGAAAGCCCAAGTGCCCTTTAGGGAACCTAGATAGTCCACGGGCCCGCAAGTAAACCTACATAGTCCATGGGCCCGCTAGTTAACCTACATATTCCAAATGCCCGCTAGTTAACCTACATAATCTAAGTGCCCGTTAGCTAACCTAGATAGTCCAAGGGCCCGCTAGTTGACCTACATAGTCCAAGGGCCAGCTAGGTATCCTAGATAGTACAAGTGCTCGCTAGGGAACCTCAATAGTCCAAGTGCCTGTTAGCTAACCTAGATAGTCCAAGTGGCGGCTAGGTAACCTACATAGTCCATGTGCCTGCTAGGCAACCTACATAGTCCAAGTGCCTGTTAGTTAACCTAGATAGTCAAAGTGCCTGCTAGTTAACCTAGATAGTCCAAGTGCTCGGTAGGTAACCTACATAGTACAAGTGCCCGCTTGGTAACCTAAATAGTCCAAATGCCCGCTAGGGAAACTACATAGTCCAAGTGCCCGCTAGTTAACCTAGATATTCCAAGTGCCTGCTAGTAAACCTACATAATCCATGGGCCCGCTAGTTAACCTACATAGTGCAAGGACCCGCTAGTTAACCTAGATCGTGCAAGTGTCCGCTAATTAACCTACATACTCCAAGTGCCCGCTAGGGATCCTTCATAATCCAACTGCCTGCAAGGTAACCTAGATAGTCCAAGTGCCCGCTAGTTAACCTAGATAGTCCTAGTGTCCGTTTGTTAACCTAGATAGTCCAAGTGCCCACTAGGGGACGTACATAGTCCAAGTGCCTGCTACGCAAGCTAGATAGTCCAAGTGCCCGCTAGGTAACCTAGATAGTCCAAGTGCCCGTTCGTTAACCTAGAAGTCCAAGAGCCCGCTATGTAACCTAGACAGTCCAAGTGCCCGCTATGTAACCTAGACAGTACAAGTGCCCGCTAGGTTACCTGCATAGTCCAAGTGCCCGTTCGTTAACACAGATAGTCCAAGTGCCCGCTAGGGAACCTATATAGTCCAAGTGCTATCTAGGTAACCTAGATAGTCCAAGGGCCCGCTAGTTAACCTACATAGTCCAAGGGCTCGCTTGTTAACTTTGATAGTCCAAGTGCCCCTTAGTTAAACTAGATCGTTCAAGTGCCCGCTAGGTAACCTACATAGTGCAAGTGTCTGCTAGGTTAACTACATAGTCCAAGTGCCCGATAGTTAACATACATAGTCTAAGTGCCCGCTAGGGAAGGTACATAGTCCAAGTGCCCGCTAGGTAACCTACATAGTCCAAGTGCCTGCTAGGTAACCTAGATAGTCCAAAGGCCTGCTAGTTAACCTACATAGTCCAAGTGCCCGCTAGGTAACCTACATAGTGCAAGTGTCCGCTAGTTAACCTACATAGTCCAAGCGCCCGCTAGTTAACCTAGATAGTCCAAGTGTCCACTAGGTAACCTACATAGTGCAAGTGTCCACTAGTTAACCTAAGTAGTCCAAGGGCCCGCTAGTTAACATACATATTCCAAGTACCTGGTAGTTAACTTACATAGTTCCAGTGTCCGTAGGGAACATACATAGTCCAAGTGCCCGCTAGGGAACATACATAGTCCAAGTGCCCGCAAGGGAAGCTACGTAGTCCAAGTGTCCGCTAGGGAATCTACATAGTCCAAGAACCCGCTAGTTAACGTAGATAGACCAAGTGCTGCTAGTTAATCTACATAGTCCAAGGGCCCGCTAGTTAACCTACATAATCCAAGTACCCTCTAGTTGACCTAGATCGTCCAAGTGTCCGCTAGTTAACCTACATAGTCCAAGTGCCCGCAAGGGAACCTAGATAGTCCAAGTGCCCGCTCTGGAACCTACATAGTCCAAGTGCCTGCTAGGGAACCTACATAGTCGAAGTGCCCACTCTGGAACATACATAGTCCAAGTGCCCGCTAGGGAATCTACATAGTCCAAGGTCCCGCTAGTTAACATAGATAGTCCAAGTGCCGCTAGTTAATCTACATAGTCCAAGGGCCCGCTAGTTAACCTACATAGTCCAAGTACCCGCTAGTTAACCTAGATCATCCAAGTGCACGCTAGTTAACCTACATAGTCCAAGGGCCCGCTAGTTAACCTACATAGTCCAAGGGCCCGCTAGTTAACCTACATCGTCCCAGTGCCCGCTAGGAAACCTAGATAGTGCAAGTGCCCGCTAGTTAACCTAGATAGTTCAAGTACCCGCTAGGTAACCTAGATCGTCCAAGGGCCCCATAGTTAGCCTACATAGTCCAAGTGCCCGCTAGGTAACCTAGATAGTCCAAGTGCCCGTTCGGTAACCTAGATAGTGCAAGTGCCCTTTAGGGATACTAGATAGTCCAAGGGCCCGCTAGTAAACCTACATAGTCCATGGGCCCGCTAGATAACCTACATAGTCCAAGTGTCCGCTAGTTAACCTACATATTCCAAGTGCCCGTTAGTTAACCTAGATAGTCAAAGTGCCTGCTAGGTAACCTAGATAGTCCAAGTGCCCGCTATGTAACCTACATAGTCCAAATTCCCGCTAGGTTACCTAAATAGTCCAAATGCCTGCTAGGGAATCTACATAGTCCAAGTGCCCGCTAGTTAACGTAGATAGTCCAAGTGCCTACTAGTAAACCTACATAATCCATGGGCCCGCTAGTTAACCTACATAGTGCAAGGGCCCGCTAGTTAACCTAGATCGTGCAAGTGTCCACTAGTTAGCCTATATAGTCCAAGTGCCCGCTAGTTAACCTATATACCAGTGCCTGCTACGTAACCTAGATAGTCCAAGGGCACGCTAGTTAACCTACATAGTACAAGTGCCCGCTAGGCAACCTAGATAGTCCAAGTGCCCGCTAAGGAACCTACATAGTCCAAGTGCACGCTAGTTAACCTAGATAGTCCAAGTGCCCGCTAGTTAATCTAGATAGTCCAAGTTCCCGCTAGGGAACGTACATAGTCCAAGTCCCCGCTAGTTAACCTAGATAGTTCAAGTACCCGCTAGGTAACCTAGATATTCCAAGGGTCCCCTAATTAGCCTACATAGTCCAAGTTCCCGCTAGGTAACCTAGATAGTCCAAGTGCCTTTTCGGTGACCTAGATAGCCCAAGTGCCCTTTAGGGAACCTAGATAGTCCAAGGGCCGGCAAGTAAACCTACATAGTCCATGGGCCCGCTAGTTAACCTACATATTCCAAGTGCCCGCTAGTTAACTTACATAATCTAAGAGCCCGTTAGCTAACCTACATAGTCCATGTGCCTGCTAGGCAACCTACATAGTCCAAGTGCCCGTTAGTTAACCTAGATAGTCAAAGTGCCTGCTAGGTAACCTAGATAGTCCAAGTGCTCGCTAGGTAACCTACATAGTCCAAGTGCCCGCTTGGTAACCTAAATAGTCCAAATGCCCGCTAGGGAAACTACATAGTCCAAGTGCCCGCTAGTTAACCTAGATATTCCAAGTGCCTGCTAGTAAACCTACATAATCCATGGGCCCGCTAGTTAACCTACATAGTGCAAGGACCCGCTAGTTAACCTAGATCGTGCAAGTGTCCGCTAATTAACCTACATAGTCCAAGTGCCCGCTAGGGATCCTTCATAATCCAACTGCCTGCTAGGTAACCTAGATAGTCCAAGTGCCCGCTAGTTAACCTAGATAGTCCTAGTGTCCGTTTGTTAACCTAGATAGTCCAAGTGCCCACTAGGGGACGTACATAGTCCAAGTGCCTGCTATGCAAGCTAGATAGTCCAAGTGCCCGCTAGGTAACCTAGATAGTCCAAGTGCCCGTTCGTTAACCTAGAAGTCCAAGAGCCCGCTATGTAACCTAGACAGTCCAAGTGCCCGCTATGTAACCTAGACAGTACAAGTGCCCACTAGGTTACCTGCATAGTCCAAGTGCCCGTTCGTTAACACAGATAGTCCAAGTGCCCGCTAGGGAACCTATATAATCCAAGTGCTATCTAGGTAACCTAGATAGTCCAAGGGCCCGCTAGTTAACCTACATAGTCCAAGGGCTCGCTTGTTAACTTTGATAGTCCAAGTGCCCCTTAGTTAAACTAGATCGTTCAAGTGCCCGCTAGGTAACCTACATAGTGCAAGTGTCTGCTAGGTTAACTACATAGTCCAAGTGCCCGCTAGTTAACATAGATAGTCTAAGTGCCCGCTAGGGAAGGTACATAGTCCAAGTGCCCGCTAGGTAACCTACATAGTCCAAGTGCCTGCTAGGTAACCTAGATAGTCCAAGGGCCTGCTAGTTAACCTACATAGTCCAAGTGCCCGCTAGGTAACCTACATAGTGCAAGTGTCCGCTAGTTAACCTACATAGTCCAAGCGCCCGCTAGTTAACCTAGATAGTCCAAGTGTCCGCTAGGTAACCTACATAGTGCAAGTGTCCACTAGTTAACCTAAGTAGTCCAAGGGCCCGCTAGTTAACATACATAGTCCAAGTACCTGGTAGTTAACTTACATAGTTCCAGTGTCCGTAGGGAACATACATAGTCCAAGTGCCCGCTAGGGAACATACATAGTCCAAGTGCCCGCTATGGAAGCTACGTAGTCCAAGTGTCCGCTAGGGAATCTACATAGTCCAAGAACGCGCTAGTTAACGTAGATAGTCCAAGTGCTGCTAGTTAATCTACATAGTCCAAGGGCCCGCTAGTTAACCTACATAATCCAAGTACCCTCTAGTTAACCTAGATCGTCCAAGTGTCTGCTAGTTAACCTACATAATCCAAGTGCCCGCAAGGGAACCTAGATAGTCCAAGTGCCCGCTCTGGAACCTACATAGTCCAAGTGCCTGCTAGGGAACCTACATAGTCGAAGTGCCCGCTCTGGAACATACATAGTCCAAGTGCCCGCTAGGGAATTTACATAGTCCAAGGTCCCGCTAGTTAACATAGATAGTCCAATTGCCGCTAGTTAATCTACATAGTCCAAGGGCCCGCTAGTTAACCTACATAGTCCAAGTACCCGCTAGTTAACCTAGATCGTCCAAGTGCACGCTAGTTAACCTACATAGTCCAAGGGCCCGCTAGTTAACCTACATAGTCCAAGGGCCCGCTAGTTAACCTACATCGTCCCAGTGCCCGCTAGGAAACTTAGATAGTTCAAGTACCCGCTAGGTAACCTAGATCGTCCAAGGGCCCCCTAGTTAGCCTACATAGTCCAAGTGCCCGCTAGGTAACCTAGATAGTCCAAGTGCCCGTTCGGTAACCTAGATAGTGCAAGTGCCCTTTAGGGATACTAGATAGTCCAAGGGCCCGCTAGTAAACCTACATAGTCCATGGGCCCGCTAAATAACCTACATAGTCCAAGTGTCCGCTAGTTAACCTACATATTCCAAGTGCCCGCTATTTAACCTATATAATCTAAGTGCCAGCTAGGTAACCTAGACAGTACAAGTGCGCGCTAGGGAATCTAGATTGTCCAAGTGCCTGTTAGTTAACCTAGATAATCCAAGTGCCCGCTAGGTAACCTAGACAGTCCAAGTGCCCGCTAGTTAACCTACATAGTCCAAGTGCCCGATAGGGAACCTACATAATCCAAGTGCCCGCTAGGCAACCTACATACTCCAAGTGCCCGTTAGTTAACCTAGATAGTCAAAGTGCCTGCTAGGTAACCTAGATAGTCCAAGTGCCCGCTATGTAACCTACATAGTCCAAATTCCCGCTAGGTAACCTAAATAGTCCAAATGCCTGCTAGGGAAACTACATAGTCCAAGTGCCCGCTAGTTAACTTAGATAGTCCAAGTGCCTACTAGTAAACCTACATAATCCATGGGCCCGCTAGTTAACCTACATAGTGCAAGGGCCCACTAGTTAACCTAGATCGTGCAAGTGTCCACTAGTTAGCCTATATAGTCCAAGTGCCCGCTAGTTAACCTATATACCAAGTGCCTGCTACGTAACCTAGATAGTCCAAGGGCACGCTAGTTAACCTACATAGTACAAGTGCCCGCTAGGCAACCTAGATAGTCCAAGTGCCCGCTAAGGAACCTACATAGTCCAAGTGCACGCTAGTTAACCTAGATAGTCCAAGTGCCCGCTAGTTAATCTAGATAGTCCAAGTTCCCGCTAGGGAACGTACATAGTCCAAGTCCCCGCTAGTTAACCTAGATAGTTCAAGTACCCGCTAGGTAACCTAGATATTCCAAGGGTCCCCTAATTAGCCTACATCGTCCAAGTTCCCGCTAGGTAACCTAGATAGTCCAAGTGCCTTTTCGGTGACCTAGATAGCCCAAGTGCCCTTTAGGCAACCTAGATAGTCCAAGGGCCCGCAAGTAAACCTACATACTCCATGGGCCCGCTAGTTAACCTACATATTCCAATTGCCCGCTAGTTAACTTACATAATCTAAGAGCCCGTTAGCTAACCTAGATAGTCCATGGGCCCGCTAGTTGACCTACATAGTCCAAGGGCCAGCTAGGTATCGTAGATAGTTCAAGTGCCCGCTAGAGAACCTCAATAGTCCAAGTGCCTGTTAGCTAACCTAGATAGTCCAAGTGGCGGCTAGGTAACGTACATAGTCCAAGTGCCAGTTCGTTAACCTAGATAATCCAAGTGCCCACTAGGGAACCTACATAGTGCAAGTGTCCGCTAGTTAACCTACATAGTCCAAGCGCCCGCTAGTTAACCTAGATAGTCCAAGTGCCCGCTAGGTAACCTACATAGTGCAAGTGTCCACTAGTTAACCTAAGTAGTCCAAGGGCCCGCTAGTTAACATACATAGTCCAAGTACCCGGTAGTTAACTTACATAGTTCAAGTGTCCGTAGGGAACATACATAGTCCAAGTGCCCGCAAGGGAACATACATAGTCCAAGTGCCCGCTAGGGAACCAACGTAGTCCAAGTGCCCTCTAGGAAATCTACATAGTCCAAGAGCCCGCTAGTTAACGTAGATAGTCCAAGTGCTGCTAGTTAATCTACATAGTCCAAGGGCCCGCTAGTTAACCTACATAATCCAAGTACCCTCTAGTTAACCTAGATCGTCCAAGTGTCCGCTAGTTAACTTACATAGTCCAAGTGCCCGCTCTGGAACCTACATAGTCCAAGTGCCTGCTAGGGAACCTACATAGTCGAAGTGCCCGCTCTGGAACATACATAGTCCAAGTGCCCGCTAGGGAATCTACATAGTCCAAGGTCCCGCTAGTTAACATAGATAGTCCAAGTGCCGCTAGCTAATCTACATAGTCCAAGGGCCCACTAGCTAACCTAAATAGTCCAAGTACCCGCTAGTTAACCTATATCGTCCCATGCCCGCTAGGAAACCTAGATAGTGCAAGTGCCCGCTAGTTAACCTAGATAGTTCAAGTACCCGCTAGGTAACCTAGATCGTCCAAGGGCCCCCTAGTTAGCCTACATAGTCCAAGTGCCCGCTAGGTAACCTAGATAGTCCAAGTGCCCGTTCGGTAACCTAGATAGTGCAAGTGCCCCTTAGGGAACCTAGATAGTCCAAGGGCCCGCTAGTAAACCTACATAGTCCATGGGCCCGCTAGATAACCTACATAGTCCAAGTGTCCGCTAGTTAACCTACATATTCCAAGTGCCCGCTATTTAACCTATATAATCTAAGTGCCAGCTAGGTAACCTAGACAGTACAAATGCGCGCTAGGGAATCTAGATAGTCCAAATGCCTGTTAGCTAACCTAGATAATCCAAGTGCCCGCTAGGTAACCTAGACAGTCCAAGTGCCCGCTATTTAACCTACATAGTCCAAGTGCCCGATAGGGAACCTACATAATCCAAGTGCCTGCTAGGCAACCTACATACTCCAAGTGCCCGTTAGTTAACCTAGATAGTCAAAGTGCCTGCTAGGTAACCTAGATAGTCCAAGTGCCCGCTATGTAACCTACATAGTCCAAGTGCCTGCTAGGTAACATAAATAGTCCAAATGCCTGCTAGGGAAACTACATAGTCCAAGTGCCCGCTAGTTAACGTAGATAGTCCAAGTGCCTACTAGGAAACCTACATAATCCATGGGCCCGCTAGTTAACCTACATAGTGCAAGGGCCCGCTAGTTAACCTAGATCGTGCAAGTGTCCACTAGTTAGACTATATAGTCCAAGTGCCCGCTAGTTAACCTACATACCAAGTGCCCGCTATGTAACCTAGATAGTCCAAGGGCACGCTAGTTAACCTACATAGTACAAGTGCCAGCTAGGCATCCTAGATAGTCCAAGTGCCCGCTAAGGAACCTACATAGTCCAAGTGCACGCTAGTTAACCTAGATAGTCCAAGTGCCCGCTAGTTAATCTAGATAGTCCAAGTGCCCGCTGGGAACGTACATAGTCCAACAGCCCGCTAAGTAACCTAGATAGTTCAAGTGACCAGTAGGTTTCTTACATAGTCCAAGTGCCTTTTCGTTAACCTACATAGTCCAAGTGCCCTCTAGGTAACCAATATAGTCCAAATGCCCGCTAGGGACCCTAATAGTCCAAGTGCCCACTAGTTATCCTAGATAGTCCAAGTGCTCGCTAGTTAACCAGATACTCCAAGTGCCCGCTAGTTAACCTAGATAGACCAAGTGCCCGCTAGGGAACCTACCTAGTCCAAGTGCCCGAAAGGGAACTTACATAGTCCAAGGGCCCGCTAGGGAACCTACATAGTCCAAGTGCCCGTTAGTTAACCTAAATAGTCCAAGTGCCCGCTAGGTAACCTAGATAGTCCAACAGCCCGCTAGGTAACCTACATACTCCAAGAACCCGCTAGGCAACTTAGATAGTTGAAGTGCCAGATATGTAACCTGGATAGTCCATGTGCCGCTAGGTAACCTACAATGTCAAAGTGCCCGCTAGGTTATCTATATAGTCCAAATGCCCGCTAGGGTATCTACATAGTCCAAGGGCCCGCTAGTTATTCTACATAGTTCAAGGGCCCACTAGTTAACCTACATAGTCCAAGTACCCGCTAAGAAACCTAGATAGTCCAAGTGCCCGTTACCTAACCTAGTTAGTCCAAGTGCCCTCTAGTTAACCTAGATCTTCCAAGTGCCCGCTAAGAAACCTAGATAGTCCAAGTGCCCGTTACCTAACCTTGATAGTCCAATTGCCCGCTATGCAACATACATAGTCCAAGTGCCCGTTCGTTAACCTAGAAGTCCAAGTGCCCGCTAGGTAACCTAGACTCTCCAAGTGCCCGCTAGGTTACCTACATAGCCAAATGCCCGTTTGGTAACCTAGATAGTGCAAGTGCCCGGTAGTTAACCTACATAGTCTAAGTGCCCGCTAGGTAACCTAGATAGTACAAGGGCCCGCTAGTTAACCTACATAGTCCAAGTGCCCGGTAGTTAACTTACATAGTTCAAGTGTCCGTAGGGAACATACAGAGTCCAAGTGCCCGCTAGGGAACCTACATACTCCAAGTGCCCGCTAGTTAATCTACATAGTTCAAGGGCCCGCTACTTAACCTACATAATCCAAGTACCCGCTAGTTAACCTAGATCGTCCAAGTGTCCGCTAATTAACCTACATAGTACAAGTGCCCGCTAGGGAACCTAGTTAGCCTAAGTGCCCGCTCTGGAACCTACATAGTCCAAGTGACTGCTAGGGACCCTACATAGTCCAAGGGCCCGCTCTGGAACATACATAGTCCAAGTGCCCGCTAGGGAATCTGCATAGTCCAAGTACCCGCTAGTTAACCTAGATCGTCCAAGTGCCCACTAGTTAACCTACATAATCCAAGGGCCCGCTAATTAACCTGCATTGTCCAAGGGCCCGCAAGTTAACCTAGATAGTCCAAGTGACCAATAGGTTACCTAAATAGTCCAAGTGCCCGTTCGTTAACCTAAATAGTCCAAGTGCCCGCTAGGTAACAAATATAGTCCAAATGCCCGCTAGGGGCCATAATAATACATATGCCCGCTAGTTAACCTAGATAGTCCAAGTGCTCGCTAGTTAACCTAGATAGACCAAGTGCCCGCTAGGGAACCTATCTAGTCCAAGTACCCGCTCGGAAACATACATAGTCCAAGTGCCCGCTAGGTAAAGTACATAGTCCAAGTGCCCGATAGTGAACCTACATAATCCAATGCCCGCTAAGGAACGTACATAGTCCAAGTGCCTGCTAGGTAACCTAGATAGTCCAAGTGCCCACTAGTTAACCTACATAGTCCAGGTTCCCCCTAGGTAACCTAGATAGTCCAAGGGCCCGCTAGGTAACCTACATAGTCCTAGTGCCCCCTAGTTAACCTACAATCTCCAAGTGCCCGATAGGGAACCTAGATAGTCAAAGTGCCCGCTAGGTAACCTACATAGTCCAAATGCCTGCTAGTTAACCTACATAGTCCAAGTGCCCGATAGGGAACCTACATAATGCAAGTGCCCGCTAGGGAACCTACATAGTCCAAGTGCCCGTTAGGTAACCTAGATAGTCCAAATGCCCGCTAGGGAACCCACATAGTCAAAGTGCACGCTAGGGAACTTACATAGTCCAGGCCCGCTTGGGAACCTACATAGTCCAAGTGACCGTTAGTTAACCTAGATAGTCCCAATGCCCGCTAGGTAACCTAGATAGTCCAACAGCCCGGTAGGTAACCTACATACTCCAAGTACCCGCTAGGTAACGTAGATAGTTCAAGTGCCAGCTAGGTAACCTAGATAGTCCAAATGACCGCTAGGGAGCCTACATAATCCAAATGCCCGCTAGGTAACCAAGATAGTCTAAGGGCCCCCTAGGTAACCTACATAGTCCTAGTGCCCCCTAGTTAACTTACATTTTCCATGTGCCCGATAGGGAACCTACATAGTCCAAGTGCCCGCTAGGTAACCTACATAGTCCAAATGCCCTCTAGTTATTCTACATAGTCCAAGTTCCCGATAGGGAACCTACATAATCCAAGTGCCTGCTAGGGAACGTACATAGTCCAAGTGCCTGCTAGGTAACCTAGATTGTCCAAGTGCCCACTAGTTAACCTACATAGTCCAGGTTCCCCCTAGGTAACCTAGATAGTCCAAGGGCCCGCTAGGTAACCTACATAGTCCTAGTGCCCCCTAGTTAACCTACATTCTCAAAGTGCCCGATAGGGAACCTACATAGTCCAAGTGCCCGCTAGGTAACCTACATAGTCCAAATGCCCGCTAGTTAACCTACATAGTCCAAGTGCCCGATAGGGAACCTACATAATCCATGTGCCCGCTAGGGAACCTACCTAGTCCAAGTGCCCGTTAGGTAACCTAGATAGTCCAAATGCCCGCTAGGGAACGTACATAGTCCAAGTGCCTGCTAGGTAACCTAGATAATCTAAGTGCCCACTAGGTAACCTACATAGTCCAGGTTCCCCTTAGGTCACCTAGATAGTCCAAGGGCCCGCTAGGTAACCTACATAGTCCTAGTGCCCCCTAGTTAACCTACATTCTCAAAGTGCCCGATAGGGAACCTACATAGTCCAAGTGCCCGCTCGGTAACCTACATAGTCCAAATGCCCGCTAGTTAACCTACATAGTCCAAGTGCCCGATGGGGAACCTACATAATCCAATTGCCCGCTAGGGAACCTACCTAGTCCAAGTGCCCGTTAGGTAATCTAGATAGTCCAAATGCCCGCTAGGGAACCCACATAGTCCAAGTGCCCGCTAGGGAACTTACATCGTCCAAGGGCCCGCTAGGGAACCTACATAGTACAAGTGCCCGTTAGTTAACCTAGATAGTCCCAGTGCCTTCTAGGTAACCTAGATATTCCAACAGCCCGGTAGGTAATCTACATACTCCAAGTACCTGCTAGGTAATGTAGATAGTTCAAGTGTCAGCTAGGTAACCTAGATAGTCCAAGTGCCCGCTAGGTAACCTACAAAGTCTAAGTGCCCGCTAGGGAATCTATATAGTCCAAATGCCCGCTAGGTAACCTAGATAGTCTAAGGGCCCGCTAGGCAACCTACATAGTCCTAGTGCCCCCTAGTTTACCTACATTTTCCACGTGCCCGATAGGGAACCTACATAGTCCAAGTGCCCGCTAGGTAACCTACATAGTCCAAATGCCCTCTAGTTAACCTACATAGTCCAAGTGCCCGATAGGGAACCTACATAATCCAAGTGCCCGCTAGTTGACCTACATAGTCCAAGTGCCCGCTAGGTAACCTAGATAATCCTAGTGCCCGCTAGGGAACCTTCATAGTCCTAGTGCCAGCTAGGTAACCTAGATAGTCCAAGTGCCCGCTTGGTAACCTAGATAGTCCAACAGCCCGCTAGGTAACCTACATGCTCCAAGATCCCGCTATAACGTAGATAGTTCAAGTGCCAGCCAGGTAACCTAGATAGTCCATGTGCCGCTAGGTGGCCTACAAAGTCAAAGTGCCCGCTAGGTTATCTATATAGTCCAAATGCCCGCTAGGGTATCTACATAGTCCAAGGGCCCGCTAATTAACGTAGATAGTCCAAGTGCCGCTAGTTATTCTACATAGATCAATGGCCCACTATTTAACCTACATAGTCCAAGTACCCGCTAAGAAACCTAGATAGTCCAAGTGCACGCTAGTTAACCTAGATAGTCCAAGTGCCCTCTAGTTAACCTAGATCGTCCAATTGCCCGCTAAGAAACCTAGATAGTCCAAGTGCCCGTTACCTAACCTAGATAGTCCAATTGCCCGCTATGCAAAATACATTGTCCAAGTGCCCGTTCGTTAACCTAGAAGTCCAAGTGCCTGCTAGGTAACCTACACTCTCCAAGTGCCCGCTAGGTTACCTACATAGTCCAAGTGCCTGATAGGTAACCTAGATAGTACAAGGGCCCGTTAGTTAACCTACATAGTCCAAGTGCCCGGTAGTTAACTTACATAGTTCAAGTGTCCGTAGGCAACATACAGAGTCCAAGTGCCCGCCAGGGAACCTACATAGACCAAGTGCCCGCTAGTTAATCTACATAGTTCAAGGGCCTGCTAGTTAACCTACATAATTCAAGTACCCGCTAGTTAACCTAGATCGTCCAAGTGTCCGCAAATTAACCTACATAGTACAAGTGCCCGCTAGGGAACTTAGATATTCTAAGTGCCCGCTCTGGAACTTACATAGTCCAAGTGACTGCTAGGGAACCTACATAGTCTAAGTGCCCGCTCTGGAACCTACATAGTCCAAGTGCCCGATAGGGAATCTACATAGTCCAAGGGCCCGCTAGTTAACGTAGATAGTCCAAGTGCTGCTAGTTAATGTACATAGTCCAAGGGCCCGCTAGTTAACCTACATAGTCCATGTACCCGCTAGTTAACCTAGATCGTTCAAGTGCCCACTAGGTAACCTACATAGTCCAAAGGCCCGCTAGTTAACCTACATAGTCCAAGGGCCCAGTAGTTAACCTACATCGTCCAAGGGCCCGCTAGTTAACCTAGATAGTCCAAGTGCCCACTAGTTAACCTACATAGTCCACGTGCCCGCTAGGTAACCTAGACAGTTCAAGTGACCACTAGGTTACCTACATAGTCCAAGTGCCCGTTTGTTAACCTACATAGTCCAAGTGCCCGCTAGGTAACAAATATAGTCCAAATGCCCGCTAGGGGCACTAATAGTCCATATGCCTGCTAGTTAACCTAGATAGTCCAAGTGCTCGCTAGTTAACCTAGATAGACCAAGTGCCCGCTAGGGAACCTATCTAGTCCAAGTACCCGCCAGGAAACGTACATATTCCAAGTGCCTGCTAGGTAACGTACATAGTCGAAGTGCCCGCTAGGTAACGTAGATAGTCCAAGTGCCCGCTAGGGAACGTACATAGTCCAAGTGCCTGCTAGGTAACCTAGATAGTCCAAGTGCCCACTAGTAAACCTACATACTCCAGGTTCCCCCTAGGTAACCTAGAAAGTCCTAGGGCCCGCTAGGTAACCTACATAGTCCTAGTGCCCCCTAGTTAACCTACATTCTCCAAGTGCCCGATTGGGAAGCTACATAGTGCCCCCTAGTTAACCTACATTCTCCAAGTGCCCGATAGGGAACCTACATAGTCTAAGTGCCCGTTAGGTAACCTACATACTCCAAATGCCCTCTAGTTAATCTACATAGTCCAAGTGCCCGATAGGGAACGTACATAATCCAAGTGCCCGCTAGGGAACCTACATAGTCCAAGTGCCCGTTTGGTAACCTAGATAGTCAAAATGCCCGCCAGAAACCCACATAGTCCAAGTGCCCGCTAGGTAACCTACATACTCCAAATGCCCTCTAGTTAATCTACATAGTCCAAGTGCCCGATAGGGAACGTACATAATCCAAGTACCCGCTAGGGAACGTACATAGTCCAAGTGCCCGTTTGGTAACCTAGATAGTCCAAATGCCCGCCAGGAAACCCACATAGTCCAAGTGCCCGCTAGGGAACTTACATAGTCCAAGGGCCCACTAGGGAATCTACACAGTCCAAGTGCCCTTTAGTTAACCTAGATAGTCCAAGTGCCCACTTGGTAACCTAGATAGTCCAACAGCCCGCTAGGTAACCTACATACTCTAAGAACCCGCTATAACGTAGATAGTTCAAGTGCCAGCTAGGTAACCTAGATAGTCTAAGTGCTCGCTAGTTAACCTATCTAGTCCAAGTACCCGCTAGGAAACGTGCATAGTCCATGTGCCCGGTAGGTAACGTACATAGTCCAAGTGCCCGCTAGGTAACGAAGATAGTCCAAGTGCCCGCTAGGGAACGTACATAGTCCTAGTGCCTGCTAGGTAACCTAGATAGTCCAAGTGCCCACTAGTTAACCTACATAGTCAAGGTTCCCCCTAGGTAACCTAGATAATCCAAGGGCCCGCTAGGTAACCTACATAGTCCTAGTGCCCCCTAGTTAACCTACATTCTCCAAGTGCCCGATAGGGAACCTACATAATCCAAGTGCCCGCTAGGTAACTTACATAGTCCAAATGCCCTCTAGTTAATCTACATAGTCCAAGTGCCCGATAGGGAACGTACATAATCCAAGTGCCCGCTAGGGAACCTACATAGTCCAAGTGCCCGTTTGGTAACCTAGATAGTCCAAATGCCCACCAGGAAACCCATATAGTCCAAGTGCCCGCTAGGGAACTTACATAGTCCAAGGGCCCGCTAGGGAATCTACACAGTCCAAGTGCCCTTTAGTTAACCTAGATAGACCAAGTGCCCACTTGGTAACCTAGATAGTCCAACAGCCCGCTAGGTAACCTACATATATTAAGAACCCGCTATAACGTAGATAGTTCAAGTGCCAGCTAGGTAACCTAGATAGTCCTTGTGCCGCTAGGTAACCTACAAAGTCAAGGTGCCCGCTACGTTATCTATATAGTCCAAATGCCAGCTAGGGAATCTACATAGTCCAAGGGCCCGCTAGTTAACGTAGATAGCCCAAGTGCCGCTAATTAATCTACATAGTCCAAGGGCCCGCTGGTTAACCTACATAGTCCAAGTACCCGCTAAGAAACCTAGATAGTCCAAGTTCACGCTAGTTAACCTAGATAGTACAAGTGCCCTCTAGCTAACCTAGATCGTCCAAATGCCCACTAAGAAACCTAGATAGTCCAAGTGCCCGTTACCTAACCTAGATAGTCCAATTGCCCGCTATGCAACATACATAGTCCAAGTGCCCGTTCGTTAACCTAGAAATCCAAGTGCCCGCTAGGTAACCTAGACTCTCCAAGTGCCTGCTAGGTTACCTACATAATCCAAATGCCCGTTCGGTAACCTAGATAGTGCAAGTGCCCAGTAGTTAACCTACATAGTTCAAGTGCCCGCTAGGTAACCTAGATAGTCCAAGGGCCCGCTAGTTAACCTACATAATCCAAGTGCCCGATAGGGAACCTACATAATCCAAGTGTCCGCTAGGGAACCTACACAGTCCAAGTGCACGCTAGTTAACCTAGATAGTCCAAGTGCCCGCTAGTTAACCTAGATAGACCAAGTGCCTGCTAGGTAATCTACATAGTGCAAATGTCCGCTAGTTAACCTACATATTCCAAATGCCCGCTAGTTAAAATGGATAGTCCAAGTGCCCGCTAGGTAACCTAGATAATGCAATTGCCCGCTAGTTAACCTAGATAGTTCAAGTACCTGCTAGGTAACCTAGATCGTCCAAGGGCCCCTTAGTTAATCTACATAGTCCAAGTGCCCGCTCTGGAACCTACATAGTCCAAGTGACTGCTAGGGAACCTACATAGTCCAAGTGCCCGTTTTGGAACATATATAGTCCAAGTGCCCGCTAGGGAATCTACATAGTCCAAGGGCCCACTAGTTAACTTAGATAGTCCAAGTGCCGCTAGTTAATCTACATAGTCCAAGGGCCCGCTAGTTGACCTACATAGTCCAAGTGCCAGCTAGGTAACCTAGATAGTACAAGTGCCCGCTAGGGAACCTAGATAGTCCAAGTGCCTGTTAGCTAACCTAGATAGTCCCAGTGGCGGCTAGGTAACCTACATAGTCCTAGTGCTCGTTCGTTAACCTAGATAATCCAAGTGCCCGCTAGTTAACCTACATAGTCCAAGTGCCCGATAGGGAACCTACATAATCCAAGTGCCCGCTAGGCAACCTACATAGTCCAAGTGCCCGTTAGTTAACCTAGATAGTCAAATTGCCTGCTAGGTAACCTAGATAGTCCAAGTGCCCGCTAGGTAACCCACATACTCCAAGTGCCCGCTAGGTAACCTAAATAGTCCAAATGCCCGCTAGGGAAACTACATAGTCCAAGTGCCCGCTAGTTAACATAGATAGTCTAAGTGCCTGCTAGTAAACCTACATAATCCATGGGCCCGCTAGTTAACCTACATAGTGCAAGGGCCCGCTAGTTAACCTACATCGTCCAAGGGCCCGCGAGTTAACCTAGATAGTCCAAGTGCCCGCTAGTTAACCTACATAGTGTAAGTGCCCGCTAGGTAACCTAGACAGTTCAAATGACCAGTAGGTTACCTACATAGTCCAAGTGCCCGTTCGTTAACCTACAGAGTCCAAGTGCCCGCTAGGTAACCAATATAGTCCAAATGCCCGCTAGGGACCCTAATATTCCAAATGCCCGCTAGTTAACCTACATAGTCCAAGTGCTCGCTAGTTAACCTAGATAGACCAAGTGTCTGCTAGGGAACCTATCTAGTCCAAGTACCCGCTAGGAAACGTACATAATCCAAGTGCCCGCTAGGTACCGTAGATAGTCCAAGTGCCCGCTAGGGAACGTAAATAGTCCAAGTGCCCGCTAGGTAACCTAGATAGTCCAAGTGCCCGCTAGTTAACCTACATATTCCAAGTGCCTGCTAGGTAACCTAGATAGTCCAAGTGCCCACTAGTTAACCTACATAGTCCAGGTTCCCCCTAGGTAACCTAGATTGTCCAAGGGCCCGCTAGGTAACCTACATTGTCCTAGTGCCCCCTAGTTAACCTACATTCTCCAAGTGCCCGATAGGGAACCTACATAGTCCAAGTGCCCGTTAGTTAACCTAGATAGTCCAAGTGCCCGCTAGGTAACGAATATAGTCCAAATGCCCGCTAGGGGCCCTAATATTCCAAATGCCCGCTAGTTAACCTAGATAGTCCAAGTGCTCCCTAGTTAACCTAGATAGACCAATTGCCCGCTAGGGAACCTATCTAGTCCAAGTACCCGCTAGGAAACGTACATAGTCCAAGTGCCCGCTAGGGAACGTAGATAGTCCAAGTGCCCGCTAGGGAACGTACATAGTCCAAGTGCCCGCTAGGTAATCTAGATAGTCCAAGTGCCCGCTAGTTAACCTACATATTCCAAGTGCCTGCTAGGTAACCTAGATAGTCCAAGTGCCCACTAGTTAACCTACATAGTCCAGGTTCCCCCTAGGTAACCTAGATAGTCCAAGGGCCCGCTAGGTAACCTACATTGTCCTAGTGCCCCCTAGTTAACCTACATTCTCCAAGTGCCCGATAGGGAACCTACATAGTCCAAGTGCCCGTTAGTTAACCTACATACTCCAAGTACCCGCTAGGTAACGTAGATAGTTCAAGTGCCAGATAGGTAACTTAGATAGTCCACGTGCCCGCTAGGTAACGTAAAGAGTCTAAGTTCCTGCTAGGTAACCTAAATATTCCAAATGCCCGCTAGTTAACCTAGATAGTCCAAGTGCCCGCTAGAAAACCTAGATAGTCCAAGTGCCTGCTAGTAAACCTACATAATCCATGGGCCCGCTAGTTAACCTACATAGTGCAAGGGCCCGCTAGTTAACCTAAATCGTCCAAGGGCCCTCTAGTTAACCTGCATAGTCTAATTGCCCGATAGGGAACCTACATAATCCATTGCCCGCTAGGGAACCTACATAGACCAAGTGCCCGTTAGGTAACCTAGATAGTCCAAATGCCCGCTATGGAACCCACATGGTCCAAGTGCCCGCTAGGGAACTTACATAGTCCAAGGGCCCGCTAGGGAACCTACATAGTCCAAGTGCCCGTTAGTTAACCTAGATAGTCCAAGTGCCCGCTAGGTAACCTAGATAGTCCAACAGCCCGGTAGGTAACCTACATACTCCAAGTACCTGCTAGGTAACATAGATAGTTCAAGTGCCAGCTAGGTAACCTAGATAGTCCAAGTGCCCGCTAGGTAACCTACAAAGTCTATGTTCCCGCTAGGTAATCTATATAGTCCAAATGACCGCTAGGGAGCCTACATAGTCCAAATGCTCCCTAGGTAACCTAGATAGTCTAAGGGCCCGCTAGGTATCCTACATAGTCCTAGTGCCCCCTAGTTAACCTACATTTTCCAAGTGCACGATAGGGAACCTACATAGTCCAAATGCCCGTTAGTTAACCTAGATAGTCCAAGTGCCCGCTAGGTAACCTAGATAGTCCAACAGCCCGGTACGTAACCTACATGCTCCAAGTACCCGCTAGGTAACGTAGATAGTTCAAGTGCCAGCTAGGTAACCTAGATAGTCCAAGTGCCCGCTAGGTAACTTACAGAGTCTAAGTTCCCGCTAGGTAACCTAAATATTCCAAATGCCCGCTAGTTAACCTAGATAGTCCAAGTGCCCGCTAGATAACCTAGATAGTCCAAGTGCCTTCTAGTAAAGCTACATAATCCATGGGCCCGCTAGTTAACCTACATAGTGCAAGGGCCCGCTAGTTAACGTAGATAGTCCAAGTGCCTTAGTTAATCTACATAGTCCAAGGGCCCGCTAGTTAACCTACATAGTCCAAGTACCCGCTAGTTAACCTAGATAGTCCAAGTGCCCGCTAGGTAACCTAGATAGTCCAACAGCCCGGTACGTAACCTACATGCTCCAAGTACCCGCTAGGTAACGTAGATAGTTCAAGTGCCAGCTAGGTAACCTAGATAGTCCAAGTGCCCGCTAGGTAACTTACAGAGTCTAAGTTCCCGCTAGGTAACCTAAATATTCCAAATGCCCGCTAGTTAACCTAGATAGTCCAAGTGCCCGCTAGATAACCTAGATAGTCCAAGTGCCTTCTAGTAAAGCTACATAATCCATGGGCCCGCTAGTTAACCTACATAGTGCAAGGGCCCGCTAGTTAACGTAGATAGTCCAAGTGCCGTTAGTTAATCTACATAGTCCAAGGGCCCGCTAGTTAACCTACATAGTCCAAGTACCCGCTAGTTAACCTAGATCGTCCAAGTGCCCACTAGGTAACCTACATAGTCCAAGCGCCCGCTAGTTAACCTACATAGTCCAAGGGCCCGCTAGTTAACCTACATCGTCCAAAAGCTCCCTAGGTAACCTAGATAGTCCAAGTGCCCGCTAGTTAACCTACATAGTCCAAGTGCCCGCCAGGTAATCTAGACATTTCAAGTGACCACTAGTTTACCTACATAGTCCAAGTGCCCGTTCGTTAACCTACATAGTCCACGTGCCCGCTAGGTAACCAATATAGTCAAAATGCCCGCTAGCGTCCTAATAGTACATATGCCCGCTAGTTAACACAGATAGTCCAAGTGCTCGCTAGTTAACCTAGATAGACCAAGTGCCCGCTAGGGAACCTATCTAGTCCAAGTACCCTCTTGGAAACGTACATAGTCCAAGTGCCCTCTAGGTAACGTAGATAGTCCAAGTGCCCACTAGTTACCCTACATAGTCCAGGTTCCCCATAGGTAACCTAGATAGTCCAAGGGCCCGCTAGGTCACGTACATAGTCCTAGTACCCCCTAGTTAACCTACATTCTCCAAGTGCCCGATAGGGAACCTACATAATCCAAGTGCCCGCTAGGTAACCTACATAGGCCAAATGCCCTCTAGTTAATCTACATAGTCCAAGTGCCCGATAGGGAACCTACATAATCCAAGTGCCCGCTAGGGAACTTACATAGTCCACGTGCCCGTTAGGTAACCGAGATAGTCCAAATGCCCGCCAGGAAACCCACATAGTCCAAGTGCACGCTAGGGAACTTACATAGTCCAAGGGCCCGCTAGGGAATCTACACAGTCCAAGTGCCCGTTAGTTAACCTAGATAGTCCAAGTCCCCGCTTGGTAACCTAGATAGTCCAACAGCCCGCTAGGTAACCTACATACTCCAAGTACCTGCTAGGTAACATAGATAGTTCAAGTGCCAGCTAGGTAACCTAGATAGTCCAAGTGCCCGCTAGGTAACCTACAAAGTCTAAGTTCCCGCTAGGTAATCTATATAGTCCAAATGACCGCTAGGGAGCCTACATAGTCCAAAAGCCCGCTAGGTAACCTAGATAGTCTAAGGGCCCGCTAGGTAACCTACATAGTCCTAGTGCCCCCTAGTTAACCTACATTTTCCAAGTGCCCGATAAGGAACCTACATAGTCCAAGTGCCCGTTAGTTAACCTAGATAGTCCAAGTGCCCGCTAGGTAACCTAGATAGTCCAACAACCCGGTACGTAACCTACATACTCCAAGTACCCGCTAGGTAACGTAGATAGTTCAAGTGCCAGCTGGGCAACCTAGATAGTCCAAGTGCCCGCTAGGTAACGTACAGAGTCTACGTTCCCGCTAGGTAACCTAAATATTCCAAATACCCGCTAGTTAACCTAGATAGTCCAAGTGCCCGCTAGATAACCTAGATAGTCCAAGTGCCTGCTAGTAAAGCTACATAATCCATGGGCCCGCTAGTTAACCTACATAGTGCAAGGGCCCGCTAGTTAACCTAAATCGTCCAAGGGCCCGCTAGTTAACCTACATACTCTAATTGCCCGATAGGGAACCTACATAATCCAATTGCCCACTAGGGAACCTACATAGACCAAGTGCCCGTTAGGTAACCTAGATAGTCCAAATGCCCGCTATGGAACCCACATAGTCCAAGTGCCCGCTAGGGAACTTACATAGTCCAAGGGCCCGCTAGGGAACCTACATAGTCCAAGTGCCCGTTAGTTAACCTAGATAGTCCAAGTGCCCGCTAGGTTACCTAGATAGTCCAACAGCCCGGTAGGTAACCTACATACTCCAAGTACCTGCTAGGTAACATAGATAGTTCAAGTGCCAGCTAGGTAACCTAGATAGTCCAAGTGCCCGCTAGGTAACCTACAAAGTCTATGTTCCCGCTAGGTAATCTATATAATCCAAATGACCGCTAGGGAGCCTACATAGTCCAAATGCTCCCTAGGTAACCTAGATAGTCTAAGGGCCCGCTAGGTATCCTACATAGTCCTAGTGCCCCCTAGTTAACCTACATTTTCCAAGTGCACGATAGGGAACCTACATAGTCCAAATGCCCGTTAGTTAACCTAGATAGTCCAAGTGCCCGCTAGGTAACCTAGATAGTCCAACAGCCCGGTACGTAACCTACATACTCCAAGTACCCGCTAGGTAACGTAGATAGTTCAAGTGCCAGCTAGGTAACCTAGATAGTCCAAGTGCCCCCTAGGTAACGTACAGAGTCTAAGTTCCCGCTAGGTAACCTAAATATTCCAAATGCCCGCTAGTTAACCTAGATAGTCCAAGTGCCCGCTAGATAACCTAGATAGTCCAAGTGCCTTCTAGTAAACCTATATAATCCATGGGCCCGCTAGTTAACCTACATAGTGCAAGGGCCCGCTAGTTAACGTAGATAGTCCAAGTGCCTTTAGTTAATCTACATAGTCCAAGGGCCCGCTAGTTAACCTACATAGTCCAAGTACCCGCTAGTTAACCTAGATCGTCCAAGTGCCCACTAGGTAACCTACATAGTCCAAGTGCCCGCTAGTTAACCTACATAGTCCAAGGGCCCGCTAGTTAACCTACATCGTCCAAAAGCTCCCTAGGTAACCTAGATAGTCCAAGTGCCCGCTAGTTAACCTACATAGTCCAAGTGCCCGCTAGGTAATCTAGACATTTCAAGTGACCACTAGTTTACCTACATAGTCCAAGTGCCCGTTCGTTAACCTACATAGTCCACGTGCCCGCTAGGTAACCAATATAGTCAAAATGCCCGCTAGGGTCCTAATAGTACATATGCCCTCTAGTTAACCTAGATAGTCCAAGTGCTCGCTAGTTAACCTAGATAGACCAAGTGCCCGCTAGGGAACCTACCTAGTCCAAGTACCCTCTTGGAAACGTACATAGTCCAAGTGCCCTCTAGGTAACGTAGATAGTCCAAGTGCCCACTAGTTACCCTACATAGTCCAGGTTCCCCATAGGTAACCTAGATAGTCCAAGGGCCCGCTAGGTCACCTACATAGTCCTAGTACCCCCTAGTTAACCTACATTCTCCAAGTGCCCGATAGGGAACCTACATAATCCAAGTGCCCGCTAGGTAACCTACATAGGCCAAATGCCCTCTAGTTAATCTACATAGTCCAAGTGCCCGATAGGGAACCTACATAATCCAAGTGCCCGCTAGGGAACTTACATAGTCCACGTGCCCGTTAGGTAACCTAGATAGTCCAAATGCCCGCCAGGAAACCCACATAGTCCAAGTGCCCGCTAGGGAACTTACATAGTCCAAGGGCCCGCTAGGGAATCTACACAGTCCAATTGCCCGTTAGTTAACCTAGATAGTCCACGTCCCCGCTTGGTAACCTAGATAGTCCAACAGCCCGCTAGGTAACCTACAAACTCCAAGTACCTGCTAGGTAACATAGATAGTTCAAGTGCCAGCTAGGTAACCTAGATAGTCCAAGTGCCCGCTAGGTAACCTACAAAGTCTAAGTTCCCGCTAGGTAATCTATATAGTCCAAATGACCGCTAGGGAGCCTACATAGTCCAAATGCCCGCTAGGTAACCTAGATAGTCTAAGGGCCCGCTAGGTAACCTACATAGTCCTAGTGCCCCCTAGTTAACCTACATTTTCCAAGTGCCCGATAAGGAACCTACATAGTCCAAGTGCCCGTTAGTTAACCTAGATAGTCCAAGTGCTCGCAGGTAGCCTAGATAGTCCAACAACCCGGTACGTAACCTACATACTCCAAGTACCCGCTAGGTAACGTAGATAGTTCAAGTGCCAGCTGGGCAACCTAGATAGTCCAAGTGCCCGCTAGGTAACGTACAGAGTCTACGTTCCCGCTAGGTAACCTAAATATTCCAAATACCCGCTAGTTAACCTAGATAGTCCAAGTGCCCGCTAGATAACATAGATAGTCCAAGTGCCTGCTAGTAAAGCTACATAATCCATGGGCCCGCTAGTTAACCTACATAGTGCAAGGGCCCGCTAGTTAACCTAAATCGTCCAAGGGCCCGCTAGTTAACCTACATACTCTAATTGCCCGATAGGGAACCTACATAATCCAATTGCCCACTAGGGAACCTACATAGACCAAGTGCCCGTTAGGTAACCTAGATAGTCCAAATGCCCGCTATGGAACCCACATAGTCCAAGTGCCCGCTAGGGAACTTACATAGTCCAAGGGCCCGCTAGGGAACCTACATAGTCCAAGTACCCGCTAGGTAACATAGATAGTTCAAGTGCCAGCTAGGTAACCTAGATAGTCCAAGTGCCCGCTAGGTAACCTACAAAGTCTAAGTTCCCGCTAGGTAATCTATATAGTCCAAATGACCGCTAGGGAGCCTACATAGTCCAAATGCTCCCTAGGTAACCTAGATAGTCTAAGGGCCCGCTAGGTATCCTACATAGTCCTAGTGCCCCCTAGTTAACCTACATTTTCCAAGTGCCCGATAGGGAACCTACATAGTCCAAGTGCCCGTTAGTTAACCTAGATAGTCCAAGTGCCCGCTAGGTAACCTAGATAGTCCAACAGCCCGGTACGTAACCTACATACTCCAAGTACCCGCTAGGTAACGTAGATAGTTCAAGTGCCAGCTAGGTAACCTAGATAGTCCAAGTGCCCGCTAGGTAACGAACAGAGTCTAAGTTCCCGCTAGGTAACCTAAATATTCCAAATGCCCGCTAGTTAACCTAGATAGTCCAAGTGCCCGCTAGATAACCTAGATAGTCCAAGTGCCTTCTAGTAAACCTATATAGTCCATGGGCCCGCTAGTTAACCTACATAGTGCAAGGGCCCCTAGTTAACGTAGATAGTCCAAGTGCCGTTAGTTAATCTACATAGTCCAAGGGCCCGCTAGTTAACCTACATAGTCCAAGTACCCGCTAGTTAACCTAGATCGTCCAAGTGCCCACTAGGTAACCTACATAGTCCAAGCGCCCGCTAGTTAACCTACATAGTCCAAGGGCCCGCTAGTTAACCTACATCGTCCCAAAGCTCCCTAGGTAACCTAGATAGTCCAAGTGCCCGCTAGTTAACCTACATAGTCCAAGTGCCCGCTAGGTAATCTAGACATTTCAAGTGACCACTAGTTTACCTACATAGTCCAAGTGCCCGTTCGTTAACCTACATAGTCCACGTGCCCGCTAGGTAACCAATATAGTCAAAATGCCCGCTAGGGTCCTAATAGTACATATGCCTGCTAGTTAACCTAGATAGTCCAAGTGCTCCCTAGTTAACCTAGATAGACCAAGTGCCCGCTAGGGAACCTATCTAGTCCAAGTACCCTCTTGGAAACGTACATAGTTCAAGTGCCCTCTAGGTAACGTAGATAGTCCAAGTGCCCACTAGTTACCCTACATAGTCCAGGTTCCCCTTAGGTAAGCTAGATAGTCCAAGGGCCCGCTAGGTCACCTACATAGTCCTAGTACCCCCTAGTTAACCTACATTCTCCAAGTGCCCGATAGGGAACCTACATAATCCAAGTGCCCGCTAGGTAACCTACATAGGCCAAATGCCCTCTAGTTAATCTACATAGTCCAAGTGCCCGATGGGTAACCTACATAATCCAAGTGCCCGCTAGGGAACTTACATAGTGCACGTGCCCCTTAGGTAACCTAGATAGTCCAAATGCCCGCCAGGAAACCCACATAGTCCAAGTGCCCGCTAGGGAACTTACATAGTCCAAGGGCCCGCTAGGGAATCTACACAGTCCAAGTGCCCGTTAGTTAACCTAGATAGTCCAAGTTCCCGCTAGGTAACCTAGATAGTCCAACAGCCCAGTACGTAAACTACATACTCCAAGTACACGCTAGGTAACGTAGATAGTCCTCGTGCCCTCTAGTTAACCTAGTTCGTCCAAGTGCCCGCTAAGAAACCTAGATAGTCCAAGTGCCCGTTACCTAACCTAGATAGTCCAATTGCCCGCTATGCAACATACATAGTCCAAGTGCCCGTTCGTTAACCTAGAAGTCCAAGTGCCCGCTAGGTAACCTAGATAGTCCAATTGCCCGTTCGGTAACCTAGATAGTCCAAGTGCCCTTTAGGGAACCTAGATAGTCCAAGGGCCCGCTAGTAAACTTACATAGTCCATGGGCCCGCTAGTTAACCTTCATAGTGCAAGTGTCCGCTACTTAACCTACATATTCCAAGTGCCCTCTAGTTAACCTACATAATCTAAGTGCCCGTTGGATAACCTAGATAGTCCAAGGGCCCGCTAGTTGACCTACATAGTCCAAGTGCCCGCTAGTTAACCTAGATAGGCCAAGTGAGTGCTATGTAACCTACATAGTGCAAGTGTCCGCTAGTTAACCTACATATTCCAAGTGCCCTCTAGTTAACATAGATAGTCCAAGTGCCCGCTAGGGAACGTACATCGTCCAAGTGCCCGCCAGGTAACCTAGACAGTGCAAGTGCCCGCTAGTTAACCTAGATAGTTCAAGTACCCGCTAGGTAACCTAGATCGTCCAAGGACCCCCTAGTTAGCCTACATAGTCCAAGTGCCCGCTAGGTAACCTACATAGTCCAAGGGCCCGCTAGTAAACCTACATACTCCATGGGCCCGCTAGTTAACCTTCATAGTGCAAGTGTCCGCTACTTAACCTACGTATTCCAAGTTCCCGCTAGTTAACCTACATAATCTAAGTGCCCGTTGGCTAACATAGATAGTCCAAGGGAGCGCTAGTTGACCTACATAGTCCATGCCAGCTAGGTAACCTAGATAGTACAAGTGCCCGCTAGGGAACCTAGATAGTCCAAGTGCCTGTTAGCTAACCTAGATAGTCCCAGTGGCAGCTAGGTAACCTACATAGTCCTAGTGCCCGTTCGTTAACCTAGATAATCCAAGTGCCCGCTAGTTAACCTACATAGTCCAAGTGCCCGATAGGGAACCTACATAATACACGTGCCCGCTAGGTAACCTACATAGTCCAAGTGCCCGTTAGTTAACCTAGATAGTCAAATTGCCTGCTAGGTAACCTAGATAGTCCAAGTACCCGCTAGGTAACCCACATAGTCCAAGTGCCCGCTAGGTAACCTAAATAGTCCAAATGCCCGCTAGGGAAACTACATAGTCCAAGTGCCCGCTAGTTAACCTACATAATCCATGGGCCCGCTAGTTAACCTACATAGTGCAAGGGCCCGCTAGTTAACCTACATCGTCCAAGGGCCCGCGAGTTAACCTAGATAGTCCAAGTGCCCGCTAGTTAACCTACATAGTCTAAGTGCCCGCTAGGTAACCTAGACATTTCAAGTGACCACTAGGTTACCTACATAGTCCAAGTGCCCGTTAGTTAACCTACAAAGTCCAAGTGCCCGCTAGGTAACCAATATTGTCCAAATGCCCGCTAGGGGCCCTAATATTCCAAATGCCCGCTAGTTAACCTAGATAGTCCAAGTGCTCGCTAGTTAACCTAGATAGTCCAAGTGCCCGCTAGTTAACCTAGATAGATCAAGTGCCCGCTAGGGAACCTATCTAGTCCAAGTACCCGCTAGGAAACGTACATAGTCCAAGTGCCCGCTAGGTAAAGTAGATAGTCCAAGTGCCCGCTAGGGAATGTACATAGTCCAAGTTCCCGCTAGGTAACCTAGATAGTCCAAGTGCCCGCTAGTTAACCTACATATTCCAAGTGCCTGCTAGGTAACCTAGATTGTCTAAGTGCCCACTAGTTAACCTACATAGTCCAGGTTCCCCCTAGGTAACCTAGATAGTCCATGGGCCCGCTAGGTAACCTACATTGTCCTAGTGCCCCCTAGTTAACCTACATTCTCCAAGTGCCCGATGGGGAACCTACATAGAACAAGTGCCCGCTAGGTAACCTACATAGTCCAAATGCCCGCTAGTTAACCTACATAGTCCAAGTGCCCGATAGGGAACCTACATAATCCAATTGCCCGTTAGGGAACCTACATAGACCAAGTGCCCGTTAGTTAACCTAGATATTCCAAATGCCCGCTATGGAACCCACATATTCCAAGTGCCCGCTAGGGAACTTACATAGTCCAAGGGCCCGCTAGGGAACCTACATAGTCCAAGTGCCCGTTAGTTAACCTAGATAGTCCAAGTGCCCGCTAGGTAACCTAGATAGTCCAACAGCCCGGTAGGTAACCTACATACTCCAAGTACCCGCTAGGTAACGTAGATAGTTCAAGTGCCAGCTTGGTAATTTAGATAGTCCAAGTGCCCGCTAGGTAACCTACAAAGTCTAAGTTCCCGCTAGGTAATCTATATAGTCCAAATGCGCGCTAGGGGCCCTAATAGTCCATATGCCCGCTAGTTAACCTAGATAGTCCAAGTGCTCGCTAGTTAACCTAGATAGACCAATTGCCCACTAGGGAACCTATCTAGTCCAAGTACCCTCCAGGAAACGTACATAGTCCAAGTGTCCGCTAGGTAACGTAGATAGTCCAAGTGCCCGCTAGGGAACGTACATAGTCCAAGTGCCTGCTAGGTAACATAGATAGTCCAAGTGCCCACTAGTTAACCAAATAGTACAGGTTCCCCCTAGGTAACCTAGATAGTCCAAGGGCCCGCTAGGTAACCTACATAGTCCTAGTGCCCCCTAGTTAACCTACATTCTCCAAGTGCCCGATAGGGAACCTACATAGTCCAAGTGCCCGCTAGGTAACCTACATAGTCCAAATGCCCTCTAGTTAATATACATAGTCCAAGTGCCCGATAGGGAACCTACATAATCCAAGTGCCCGCTAGGGAACGTACAGAGTCCAAGAGCCCGTTAGGTAACCTAGATAGTCCAAATGCCCGCCAGGAATCCCACATAGTCCAAGTGCCCCCTAGGGAACTTACATAGTCCAAGGGCCCGCTAGGGAATCTACACAGTCCAAGTGCCCGTTAGTTAACCTAGATAGTCCACGTCCCCGCTTGGTAACCTAGATAGTCCAACAGCCCGGTTGGTAACCTACATACTCTAAAAACCCGCTATAACGTAGATAGTTCAAGTGACAGCTAGGTAACCTAGATATTCCATGTGCCGCTAGGTAATCTACAAAGTCAAAGTGCCGTCTAGGTTATCTATATAGTCCAAATGCCAGCTGGGGAATCTACATAGGCTAAGGGCCCGCTAGTTAACGTAGATAGTCCAAGTGCCTCTAGTTAATCTACATAGCCCAATGGCCCACTAGTTAACCTACATAGCCCAATTATCCGCTAAGAAACCTAGATAGTCCAAGTGCACGCTAGTTTACCTAGATAGTCCAAGTGCACGCTAGTTAACCTAGATAGTCCAAGTGCCCTCTAGTTAACCTAGTTCGTCCAAGTGCCCGCTAAGAAACCTAGATAGTCCAAGTGCCCGTTACCTAACCTAGATAGTCCAATTGCCCGCTATGCAACATACATAGTCCAAGTGCCCGTTCGTTAACCTAGAAGTCCAAGGTAACCTAGATAGTCCAAGTGCCCGTTCGGTAACCTAGATAGTCCAAGTGCCCTTTAGGGAACCTTGATAGTCCAAGGGCCCGCTAGTAAACCTACATAGTCCATGGGCCCGCTAGTTAACCTTCATAGTGCAAGTGTCCGCTACTTAACCTACATATTCCAAGTGCCCTCTAGTTAACCTACATAATCTAAGTGCCCGTTGGCTAACCTAGATAGTCCAAGGGCCCGCTAGTTGACCTACATAGTCCAAGTGCCCGCTAGTTAACCTAGATAGTCCAAGTGACTGCTAGGTAACCTACATAGTGCAAGTGTCCACTAGTTAACCTACATATTCCAAGTGCCCTCTAGTTAACATAGAAAGTCCAAGTGCCCGCTAGGGAACGTACATAGTTCAAGTGCCCGCCAGGTAACCTAGATAGTTCAAGTACCCGCTAGGTAACCTAGATCGTCCAAGGGCCCCCTAGTTAGCCTACATAATCCAAGTGCCCGCTAGGTAACCTAGATAGTCCAAGGGCCCGCTAGTAAACCTACATACTCCATGTGCCCGCTAGTTAACCTTCATAGTGCAAGTGTCCGCTACTTAACCTACATATTCCAAGTTCCCGCTAGTTAACCTACATAATCTAAGTGCCCGCTGGCTAACATAGATAGTCCAAGGGCCCGCTAGTTGACCTACATAGTCCAAGTGCCAGCTAGGTAACCTAGATAGTACAAGTGCCCGCTAGGGAACCTAGATAGTCCAAGTGCCTGTTAGCTAACCTAGATAGTCCCAGTGGCGGCTAGGTAACCTACATAGTCCTAGTGCCCGTTCGTTAACCGAGATAATCCAAGTGCCCGCTAGTTAACCTACATAGTCCAAGTGCCCGATAGGGAACCTACATAATCCAAGTGCCCGCTAGGCAACCTACATAGTCCAAGTGCCCGTTAGTTAACCTAGATAGTCAAATTGCCTGCTAGGAAACCTAGATAGTCCAAGTGCCCGCTAGGGAACCCACATAGTCCAAGTGCCCGCTAGGTAACATAAATAGTCCAAATGCCCGCTAGGGAAACTACATAGTCCAAGTGCCCGCTAGTTAACCTAGATAGTCCAAGTGCCTGCTAGTAAACCTACATAATCCATGGGCCCGCTAGTTAACCTACATAGTGCAAGGGCCCGCTAGTTAACCTACATTGTCTAAGGGCCCGCGAGTTAACCTAGATAGTCCAAGTGCCCGCTAGTTAACCTACATAGTCTAAGTGCCCGCTAGGTAACCTAGACAATTCAAGTGACCACTAGGTTACCTACATAGTCCAAGTGGCCGTTCGTTAACCTACATAGTCCAAGTGCCCGCTAGGTAACCAATATAGTCCAAATGCCCGCTAGGGGCCCTAATATTCCAAATGCCCGCTAGTTAACCTAGATAGTCCAAGTGCTCGCTAGTTAACCTAGATAGTCCAAGTGCCCGCTAGTTAACCTATATAGAACAAGTGCCCGCTGGGGAACCTATCTAGTCCAAGTACCCGCTAGGAAACGTACATAGTCCAAGTGCCCGCTAGGTAACGTAGATAGTCCAAGTGCCCGCTAGGGAACGTACATAGTCCAAGTGCCCGCTAGGTAACCTAGATAGTCCAAGTGCCGGCTAGTTAACCTACATATTCCAAGTGCCTGCTAGGTAACCTAGATAGTCCAAGTGCCCACTAGTTAACCTACATAGTCCAGGTTCCCCCTAGGTAACCTAGATAGTCCAAGGGCCCGCTAGGTAACCTACATTGTCCTAGTGCCCCCTAGTTAACCTACATTCTCCAAGTCCCCGATAGGGAACCTACATAGAACAAGTGCCCGCTAGGTAACCTACATAGTCCAAATGCCCGCTAGTTAACCTACATAGTGCAAGAGCCCCCTAGTTAACCTAGATCATGCAAGTGTCCGCTAGTTAACCTACATATTCCAAGTGCCAGTTAGCTAACCTAGGTAGTCCAAATGCCCGCTAGGTAACCTAGATAGTCCAACAGCCCGGTAGGTAACCTACATACTCTAAGAACCCGCTATAACGTAGATAGTTCAAGTGCCAGCTAGGTAACCTAGATAGTCCATGTGCCGCTAGGTAACCTACAAAGTCAAAGTGCCCGCCAGGTTATCTATATAGTCCAAATGCCAGCTAGGGAATCTACATAGTCCAAGGGCCCGCTAGTTAACGTAGATAGTCCAAGTGCCGCTAGTTAATCTACATAGTCCAAGGGCCCGCTAGTTTACCTACATAGTCCAAGTACCCGCTAAGAAACCTAGATAGTCCAAGTGCACGCTTGTTAACCTAGATAGTCCAAGTGCCCTCTAGTTAAACTAGATCGTCCAAGTGCCTGCTAAGAAACCTAGATAGTCCAAGTGCCCGTTTCCTAATCTAGATAGTCCAATTGCCCGCTATGCAACATACATAGTCCAAGTGCCCGTTCGTTAACCTAGAAGTCCAAGTGCCTGCTAGGTAACCTAGACTCTCCAAGTGCCCGCTAGGTTACCTACATAGTCCAAATGCCCGTTCGGTAACGTAGATAGTGCAAGTGCCCGGTAGTTAACCTACATAGTCCAAGTGCCCGCTAGGTAACCTAGATAGACCAGAGACCCACTAGT
Source organism: Tenrec ecaudatus (assembly GCF_050624435.1). Classification (NCBI taxonomy): domain Eukaryota; kingdom Metazoa; phylum Chordata; class Mammalia; order Afrosoricida; family Tenrecidae; genus Tenrec; species Tenrec ecaudatus. The sequence goes on from NW_027457674.1 coordinate 555,474, forward strand.
TAACCTACATAGTCCAAGTGCCCGGTAGTTAACTTACATAGTTCAAGTGTCCGTAGGGAAAATACAGAGTCCAAGTGCCCGCTAGGGAACCTACATAGTCCAAGTGCCCGCTAGTTAATCTACATAGTTCAAGGGCCCGCTAGTTAACCTACATAATCCAAGTACCCGCTAGTTAACGTAGATCGTCCAAGTGTCCGCTAATTAACCTACATAGTACAAGTGCCCGCTAGGGAACCTAGATAGTCTAAGTGCCCGCTCTGGAACCTACATAGTCCAAGTGACTGCTTGGGAACCTACGTAGTCCAAGTGCCCGCTCTGGAACATACATAGTACAAGTGCCCGCTAGGGAATCTACATAGTCCAAGGCCCGCTAGTTAACGTAGATAGTCCAAGTGCCGCTTGTTAATCTACATAGTCCAAGGGCCCGCTAGTTAAACTACATAGTCCAAGTACCTGCTAGTTGACCTACATCGTCCATGGGCCCGCGAGTTAACCTAGATAGTCCAAGTGCCCGCTAGTTAACCTACATAGTCTAAGTGCCCGCTAGGTAACCTAGACAGTTCAAGTGACCACTAGGTTACCTATATAGTCCAAGTGCCCGTTCGTTAACCTACATAGTCCAAGTGCCCGCTAGGTAAACAATATAGTCCAAATGCCCGCTAGGGGCCCTAATATTCCAAATGCCCGCTAGTTAACGTAGATAGTCCAAGTGCTCGCTAGTTAACCTAGATAGTCCAAGGGCCCGCTAGTTAACCTAGATAGACTAAGTGCCCGCCAGGGATCCTATCTAGTCCAAATACCCGCTAGAAAACGTACATAGTCCAAGTGCCCACTAGGTAACGTAGATAGTCCAAGTGCCCGCTAGTTAACCTACATATTCCAAGTGCCTGCTAGGTAACCTAGATAGTCCAAGTGCCCACTAGTTAACCTACATAGTGCAGGTTCCCCCTAGGTAACCTAGATAGTCCAAGGGCCCGCTAGGTAACCTACATTGTCCTAGTGCCCCCTAGTTAACCTACATTCTCCAACTGCTCGATTGGAACCTACATAGTCCAAGTGCCCGTTAGTTAACCTCTATAGTCCAAGTGCCTGCTTGGTAACCTAGATAGTCCAACAGCCCGCTAGGTAACCTACATACTCCAAGAACCCGCTAAGTAACATAGATAGTTCAAGTGCCAGCTTGGCAACCTAGATAGTCCAAGTGCCCGCTAGGTAACCTACAGAGTCTAAGTGCCCGCTAGGGAACCTACATAGTCAAAGTGCCCGCTAGGGAACCTGCATTGTACTAGTGCCCGCTAATTAACCTAGATAGTCCAATTGCCCGCTACTTAACCTAGATAGTCCAAGTGCCCGCTAGCTAACCTTGATCATCCAAGTGCCCGCTAGTTAACCTACATAGTCCAAGTGCCTGATAGGGAACCTATATTGTCCAAGTGCCCGCAGAGGAACCTACATAATCCAAGTGCCCTTAGGGAACCTATATAGTCCAAGTGCCCGCTAGTTAACCTACATAGTCAAAGTGCCCGCTAGGGAACCTGCATTGTGCAAGTGCCCGCATGTTAACCTAGATAGTCCAAGTGCCCGCTAGTTAACCAGATAGTCTAATTTCTCATTAGTTAACCTACATAGTCCAAGGTCAGCTAGTTAACCTAGATAGTCCAAGTGCCCGCTAGTTAACCTACATAGTCCCCGAACCTGCTAGTTAACCTAGATAGTCCAAGTACCCGCTAGTTAACCTACATAGTCCAAGGGCCCGCTAGTTAACCTAGATATTCCAAGTGCCCGCTAGTTAACCTAGATCGTCCAAGTGTACGCTAGTTAACCTACATAGTCCATGTTCCCGTTAGGTAACCTAGATAGTACAAGTGCCCGCAAGGTAACCTACATAGTCCAAGGGCCCGCTAGGTAACCTAGATATTCCAAGTTTCTGTTAGCTAACCTAGACAATCCAAGTGCCCTCTAAGTAACCTACATAGTCCAAGTGCCCTTTCGTTAACCTAGATAGTCCAAGTGCCCGCTAGGTAACCTACATAGTGCCGGTTCCCCCTAGGTAACCTAGATAGTCCAAGGGCCCGCTAGGTAACCTACATTGTCCTACTGCCCCCTAGTTAACCTACATTCTCCAAGTGCCCGATAGGGAACATACATAGTCCAAGTGCCAGGTAGGTAACCTACATAGTCCAAATACCCGCCAGTTAACCTACATAGTCCAAGTGCCCGTTAGGTAACCTAGATAGTCCAAATGCCCGCTAGGGAACCCACATAGTCCAAGTGCCCGCTAGGTAACCTAGATAGTTCAACAGTCCGGTAGGTAACCTACATACTCCAAGTACCCGCTAGGTAACGTAGGTAGTTCAAGTGAATGCTAGGTAACCTAGATAGTCCTAGTGCCCGCTAGGTAACCTACAAAGTCTAAGTGCCCGATAGGTAATCTATATAATCCAAATGACCGCTAGGGAGCCTACATAGTCCAAATGGCCGCTAGGTAACCTAGATAGTCTAAGGGCCCTCTAGGTAACCTACATAGTCCTAGTGCCCCCTAGTTAACCTACATTTTTCCAAGTGCCCGATAAGGAACCTACATAGTCCAAGTGCCCGCTAGGTACCCTACATAGTCCAAATGCCCTCTAGTTAACCTACATAGTCCAAGGGCCCGATAGGGAACCTACATAATCCAAGTGCCCGCTAGGGAACCTACATAGTCCAAGTGCCCGTTAAGTAACCTAGATAGTCCAAATGCTCGCCAGGAAACCCACATAGTCCAAGTGCCCGCTAGGGAACTTACATAGTCCAAGTGCCCGTTAGTTAACCTAGATAGTCCAAGTGCCCGCTTGGTAACCTAGATAGTCCAACAGCCCGCTAGGTAACCTACATACTCCAAGAACCCGCTAGGTAACATAGATAGTTCAAGTGCCAGCTTGGCAACCTAGATAGTCCAAGTGCCCGCTAGGTAACCTACAGAGTCTAAGTGCCCGCTAGGGAACCTACATAGTCAAAGTGCCCGCTAGGGAACCTGCATTGTACAAGTGCCCGCTAATTAACCTAGATAGTCCAATTGCCCACTACTTAACCTAGATAGTCCAAGTGCCCGCTAGTTAACCTTGATCATCCAAGTGCCCGCTAGTTAACCTACATAGTCCAAGTGCCTGCTAGGGATCCTACATTGTCCAAGTGCCCGCAGAGGAACCTACATAGTCCAAGTGCCCGTTAGGGAACCTAGATAGTCCAAGTGCCCTTAGGGAACCTATATAGTCCAAGTGCCCGCTAGGGAACCTACATAGTCAAAGTGCCCGCTAGGGAACCTGCATTGTGCAAGTGCCCGCTTGTAAACCTAGATAGTCCAAGTGCCCGCTAGTTAACCTAGATAGTCTAATTTCTCGATAGTTAACCTACATAGTCCAAGGTCAGCTAGTTAACCTAGATAGTCCAAGTGCCCGCTAGTTAACCTACATAGTCCCAGAACCTGCTAGTTAACCTAGATAGTCCAAGTGCCCGCTAGTTAACCTACATAGTCCAAGGGCCCGCTAGTTAACCTAGATATTCCAAGTGCCCGCTAGTTAACCTAGATCGTCCAAGTGTACGCTAGTTAACCTACATAGTCCATGTTCCCGTTAGGTAACCTAGATAGTACAAGTGCCCGCAAGGTAACCTACCTAGTCCAGGTGCCCGCTAGGTAACCTAGATATTCCAAGTTCCTGTTAGCTAACCTAGACAATCCAAGTGCCCTCTAGGTAACCTACATAGTCCAAGTGCCCTTTCGTTAACCTAGATAATCCAAGTGCCCGCTAGGTAACCTACATAGTCCAAGTTCCCGCTAGGTAACATAGATAGTCCAAGTGCCCATTACCTAACCTAGATAATCCAATTGCCCGCTATGCAACATATATAGTCCAAGTGCCCATTCGTTAACCTAGAAGTCGAAGTGCCCGCTAGGTAACCTACATAGTCCAAATGCCCGTTAGGTAACCTAGATAGTGCAAGTGCCCGCTAATTAACCTACATAGTCCAAGTGCCCGCTAGGTAACCTAGATAGTGCAAGTGCCCGCTAGGTAACCTACATAGTCCAAGTGCCCACTAGTTAACCTAGATAGTCCAAGGTCCCGCTAGTTAACCTAGATAGATCAAGTGCCCTCCAGGGATCCTATCTAGTCCAAGTACCCGCTAGAAAACGTACATAGTCCAAGTGCCCACTAGGTAACGTAGATAGTCCAAGTGCCCTCTACGGAACGTACATACTCCAAGTGCCCGCTAGGTAACCTAGATAGTCCAAGTGCCCGCTAGTTAACCTACATATTCCAAGTGCCTGCTAGGTAACCTAGATAGTCCAAGTGCCCACTAGTTAACCTACATAGTGCAGGTTCCCCCTAGGTAACCTAGATAGTCCAAGGGCCCACTAGGTAACCTACATTGTCCTAGTGCCCCCTAGTTAACCTACATTCTCCAAGTGCCCGATAGGGAACCTACATAGTCCAAGTGCCCGTTAGTTAACCTAGATAGTCCAAGTGCCCGCTAGGTAACCTAGATAGTCCAACAGCCCGGTAGGTAACCTACATACTCCAAGTACCCGCTAGGTAACGTAGATAGTTCAAGTGCCTGTTAGGTAACCTAGATAGTCCAAGTGCCCGCTAGGTAACCTACAGAGTCTAAGTTCCCGCTAGGTAATCTATATAGTCCAAATGACCGCTAGGGAGCCTACATAGTCCAAGTGCTAGCTAGGTAACCTAGATAGTCTAAGGGCCCGCTAGGTAACCTACATAGTCCTAGTGCCCCCTAGTTAACCTACATTCTCCAAGTGCCCGATAGGGAACCTACATAGTCCAAGTGCCCGTTAGTTAACCTAGATAGTCCAAGTGCCCGCTAGGTAACCTAGATAGTCCAACAGCCCGGTAGGTAACCTACATACTCCAAGTACCCGATAGGTAACGTAGATAGTTCAAGTGACTGCTAGGTAACCTAGATAGTCCAAGTGCCCGCTAGGTAACCTACAGAGTCTAAGTTCCCGCTAGGTAATCTATATAGTCCAAATGACCGCTAGGGAGCCTACATAGTCCAAGTGCTCGCTAGGTAACCTAGATAGTCTAAGGGCCCGCTAGGTAACCTACATAGTCCTAGTGCCCCCTAGTTAACCTACATTTTCCAAGTGCCCGAGAGGGAACCTACATAGTCCAAGTGCCCGTTAGGTAACCTAGATAGTCCAAATGCCCGCCAGGAAACCCTCATAGTCCAAGTGCCTGCTAGGTAACGTACATAGTCCAAGTGCCCGCTAGGTAATGTAGATAGTCCAAGTGCCCGCTAGGTAACGTACATTTTCCAAGTGCCTGCTAGGTAACCTAGAGAGTCCAAGTGCCCACTAGTTAACCTACATAGTGCAGGTTCCCCCTAGGTAACCTAGATAGTCCAAGGGCCCGCTAGGTAACCTACATTGTCCTAGTGCCCCCTAGTTAACCTACATTCTCCAAGTGCCCGATAGGGAACCTATATAGTCCAAGTGCCTGCTAGGTAACCTACATAGTCCAAATGCCCGCCAGTTAACCTACATAGTCCAAGTGCACGATAGGGAAATTACATAATCCAAGTGCCCGCTAGGGAACCTACATACTCCTAGTGGCCGTTAGGTAACCTAGATAGTCCAAATGCCCGCTAGGGAACCCACATAGTCCAAGTGCCCGCTAGGGAACTTATATAGTCCAAGGGTCCGCTAAGGAACCTATATAGTTCAAGTGCCCGTTAGTTAACCTAGATAGTCCAAGTGCCCGCTAGGTAACCTAGATAGTTCAACAGCCCGGTAGGTAACCTACATACTACAAGTACCCGCTAGGTAACGTAGATATTTCAAGTGCCTGCTAGGTAACCTAGATAGTCCTAGTGCCTGCTAGGTAACCTACAAAGTCTAAGTGCCCGCTAGCTAATCTATATAGTCCAAATGACCGCTAGGGAGCCTACATAGTCCAAATGCCCGCTAGGTAACCTAGATAGTCTAAGGGCCCTCTAGGTAAGCTACATAGTCCTAGTGCCCCCTAGTTAACCTACCTTTTCCAAGTGCCCGATAAGGAACCTACATAGTCCAAGTGCCCGCTAGGTACCCTACATAATCCAAATGCCCGCTAGTTAACCTACATAGTCCAAGTGCCCGATAGGGAACCTACATAATCCAAGTGCCCGCTAGGGAACCTACATAGTCCAAGTGCCCGTTAAGTAACCTAGATAGTCCAAATGCCCGCCAGGAAAACCACATAGTCCAAGTGCCCGCTAGGGAACTTACATAGTCCAAGGGCCTGAGAGGGAACCTACATAGTCCAAGTGCCCGTTAGTTAAACTAGATAGTCCAAGTGCCCGCTTGGTAACCTAGATAGTCCAACAGCCCGCTAGGTAACCTACATACTCCAAGAACCCGCTAGGTAACATATATAGTTCAAGTGCCAGCTAGGTAACCTAGACAGTCCAAGTGCCCGCTAGGTAACCTACAGAGTCTAAGTGCCCGATGGGTTATCTATATAGTCCAAATGCCCGCTGGGGAACCTACATAGTCCAAGTGCCCGCTAGGTAACCTAGATAATCCAAGTGCCCGCTAGTTAACCTAGATCGTCCAAGTGCCCACTAGTTTACCTACATAGTCAATGGGCCCGCTAGTTAACCTACATAGTGCAAGAGCCCGCTAGTTAACCTATATCGTGCAAGTGTCCGCTAGTTAACCTACATAGTCCAAGTGCCAGTTAGCTAACCTAGATAGTCCAAGGGCCTTCTAGTTACCCTACATAGTCCAAGTGCCCGCTCCGTAACCTACATAGTGCAAGTGTCCGCTAGTTAACCTACATAGTCCAAGTGCCCGCTAGTTAATCTAGATAGTCCAAGTGCCCGCTAGGTAACCTAGATAGAACAAGGGCCCGCTAGTTAACCTATATAGTCCAAGTGCCCGGTAGTTAACTTACATAGTTCAAGTGTCCGTAGGGAACATACAGAGTCCAAGTGCCCGCTAGGGAACCTACATTGTCCAAGTGCCCGCTAGTTAATCTACATAGTTCAAGGGCCCGCTAGTTAACCTACATAGTCCAAGTACCCGCTAGTTAACCTAGATCATCAAAGTGCCCACTAGGTAACCTACGTTGTCCAAGGGCCCGCTAGTTAACCTAGATAGTCCAAGTGCCCGCTAGTTAACCTACATAGTCCAAGTGCCCGCTAGGTAACCAATATAGTCCAAATGCCTGCTAGGGGCCCTAATAGGCCATATGCCCGCTAGTTAACCTAGATAGTCCAAGTGCTCGCTAGTTAACCTAGATAGACCAAGTGCCCGCTAGGGAACCTATCTAGTCCAAGTACCCGCTAGGAAACGTACATAGTCCAAGTGCCCGCTAGGTAACGTACATAGTCCAAGTGCCCGCTAGGTAACGTAGATAGTCCAAGTGCCCGCTAGGGAACGTACATTGTCCAAGTGCCTGCTAGGTAACCTAGATAGTCCAAGTGCCCACTAGTTAACCTACATAGTACAGGTTCCCCCTAGGTGACCTAGATAGTCCAAGGGCCCGCTAGGTAACCTACATTGTCCTAGTGCCCCCTAGTTAACCTACATTCTCCAAGTGCCCGATAGGGAACCTACATAGTCCAAGTGCCCGTTAGGTAACCTAGATAGTCCAAATGCCCGCTAGGGAACCCACATAGTCCAAGTGCCCCCTAGGGAACTTATATAGTCCAAGAGCCCGCTAGGGAACCTACATAGTCCAAGTGCCCGTTAGTTAACCTGGATAGTCCAAGTGCCCGCTAGGTAACCTAGATAGTTCAACAGTCCGGTAGGTAACCTACATACTCCAAGTACCCGCTAGGTAACGTAGATAGTTCAAGTGAATGCTAGGTAAACTAGATAGTCCTAGTGCCCGCTAGGTAACCTACAAAGTCTAAGTGCCCGCTAGGTAATCTATATAATCCAAATGACCGCTAGGGAGCCTACATAGTCCAAATGGCCGCTAGGTAACCTAGATAGTCAAAGGGCCCTCTAGGTAACCTACATAGTCCTAGTGCCCCCTAGTTAACCTACATTTTTCGAAGTGCCCGATAAGGAACCTACATAGTCCAAGTGCCCGCTAGGTACCCTACATATTCCACATGCCCTCTAGTTAACCTACATAGTCCAAGTGCCCGCTAGGTAACCAATATAGTCCAAATGCCCGCTAGGGGCCCTAATAGGCCATATGCCCGCTAGTTAACCTAGATAGTCCAAGTGCTCGCTAGTTAACCTAGATAGACCAAGTGCCCGCTAGGGAACCTATCTAGTCCAAGTACCCGCTAGGAAACGTACATAGTCCAAGTGCCCGCTAGGTAACGTACATAGTCCAAGTGCCCGCTAGGTAACGTACATAGTCCAAGTGCCCGCTAGGGAACGTACATAGTCCAAGTGCCTGCTAGGTAACCTAGATAGTCCAAGTGCCCACTAGTTAACCTACATAGTACAGGTTCCCCCTAGGTAACCTAGATAGTCCAAGGGCCCGCTAGGTAACCTACATTGTCCTAGTGCCCCCTAGTTAACCTACATTCTCCAAGTGCCCGATAGGGAACCTACATAGTCCAAGTGCCCGTTAGGTAACCTAGATAGTCCAAATGACCGCTAGGGAACCCACATAGTCCAAGTGCCCCCTAGGGAACTTATATAGTCCAAGGGCCCGCTAGGGAACCTACATAGTCCAAGTGCCCGTTAGTTAACCTGGATAGTCCAAGTGCCCGCTAGGTAACCTAGATAGTTCAACAGTCCGGTAGGTAACCTACATACTCCAAGTACCCGCTAGGTAAAGTAGATAGTTCAAGTGAATGCTAGGTAACCTAGATAGTCCTAGTGCCCGCTAGGTAACCTACAAAGTCTAAGTGCCCGCTAGGTAATCTATATAATCCAAATGACCGCTAGGGAGCCTACATAGTCCAAATGGCCGCTAGGTAACCTAGATAGTCTAAGGGCCCTCTAGGTAACCTACATAGTCCTAGTGCCCCCTAGTTAACCTACATTTTTCCAAGTGCCCGATAAGGAACCTACATAGACCAAGTGCCCGCTAGGTACCCTACATAGTCCAAATGCCCTCTAGTTAACCTACATAGTCCAAGTGCCCGCTAGTTAACCTACATAGTCCAAGTGCCCGCTAGGTAACCAATATAGTCCAAATGCCCGCTAGGGGCCCTAATAGGCCATATGCCCGCTAGTTAACCTAGATAGTCCAAGTGCCCACTAGTTAACCTACATAGTACAGGTTCCCCCTAGGTAACCTAGATAGTCCAAGGGCCCGCTAGGTAACCTACATTGTCCTAGTGCCCCCTAGTTAACCTACATTCTCCAAGTGCCCGATAGGGAACCTACATAGTCCAAGTGCCCGTTAGGTAACCTAGATAGTCCAAATGCCCGCTAGGGAACCCACATAGTCCAAGTGCCCCCTAGGGAACTTATATAGTCCAAGGGCCCGCTAGGGAACCTACATAGTCCAAGTGCCCGTTAGTTAACCTGGATAGTCCAAGTGCCCGCTAGGTAACCTAGATAGTTCAACAGTCCGGTAGGTAACCTACATACTCCAAGTACCCGCTAGGTAAAGTAGATAGTTCAAGTGAATGCTAGGTAACCTAGATAGTCCTAGTGCCCGCTAGGTAACCTACAAAGTCTAAGTGCCCGCTAGGTAATCTATATAATCCAAATGACCGCTAGGGAGCCTACATAGTCCAAATGGCCGCTAGGTAACCTAGATAGTCTAAGGGCCCTCTAGGTAACCTACATAGTCCTAGTGCCCCCTAGTTAACCTACATTTTTCCAAGTGCCCGATAAGGAACCTACATAGACCAAGTGCCCGCTAGGTACCCTACATAGTCCAAATGCCCTCTAGTTAACCTACATAGTCCAAGTGCCCGCTAGTTAACCTACATAGTCCAAGTGCCCGCTAGGTAACCAATATAGTCCAAATGCCCGCTAGGGGCCCTAATAGGCCATATGCCCGCTAGTTAACCTAGATAGTCCAAGTGCTCGCTAGTTAACCTAGATAGACCAAGTGCCCGCTAGGGAACCTATCTAGTCCAAGTACCCACTAGGAAACGTACATAGTCCAAGTGCCCGCTAGGTAACGTACATAGTCCAAGTGCCCGCTAGGTAACGTAGATAGTCCAAGTGCCCGCTAGGGAACGTACATAGTCCAAGTGCCTGCTAGGTAACCTAGATAGTCCAAGTGCCCACTAGTTAACCTACATAGTACAGGTTCCCCCTAGGTAACCTAGATAGTCCAAGGGCCCGCTAGGTAACCTACATTGTCCTAGTGCCCCCTAGTTAACCTACATTCTCCAAGTGCCCGATAGGGAACCTACATAGTCCAAGTGCCCGTTAGGTAACCTAGATAGTCCAAATGACCGCTAGGGAACCCACATAGTCCAAGTGCCCCCTAGGGAACTTATATAGTCCAAGGGCCCGCTAGGGAACCTACATAGTCCAAGTGTCCGTTAGTTAACCTGGATAGTCCAAGTGCCCGCTAGGTAACCTAGATAGTTCAACAGTCCGGTAGGTAACCTACATACTCCAAGTACCCGCTAGGTAACGTAGATAGTTCAAGTGAATGCTAGGTAACCTAGATAGTCCTAGTGCCCGCTAGGTAACCTACAAAGTCTAAGTGCCCGCTAGGTAATCTATATAATCCAAATGACCGCTAGGGAGCCTACATAGTCCAACATGACCGCTACGTAACCTAGATAGTCCAAATGCCCACCAGGAAACCCACATAGTCCAAGTGCCCATAGGAAACTTACATGGTCCAAGTGCCCGTTAGTTAACCTCGATAGTCCAAGTGCCCGCTTGGTAACCTAGATAGTCCAACAGCCCGCTAGGTAACCTACATACTCCAAGAACCCGCTAGGTAACATATATAGTTCAAGTGCCAGCTAGGTAACCTAGACAGTCCAAGTGCCCGCTAGGTAAGCTACAGAGTCTAAGTGCCCGATGGGTTATCTATATAGTCCAAATGCCCGCTGGGGAACCTACATAGTCCAAGTGCCCGCTAGGTAACCTAGATAATCCAAGTGCCCGCTAGTTAACCTAGATCGTCCAAGTGCCCACTAGTTTACCTACATAGTCAATGGGCCCGCTAGTTAACCTACATAGTGCAAGAGCCCGCTAGTTAACCTATATCGTGCAAGTGTCCGCTAGTTAACCTACATAGTCCAAGTGCCAGTTAGCTAACCTAGATAGTCCAAGGGCCTTCTAGTTACCCTACATAGTCCAAGTGCCCGCTCCGTAACCTACATAGTGCAAGTGTCCGCTAGTTAACCTACATAGTCCAAGTGCCCGCTAGTTAATCTAGATAGTCCAAGTGCCCGCTAGGTAACCTAGATAGAACAAGGGCCCGCTAGTTAACCTATATAGTCCAAGTGCCCGGTAGTTAACTTACATAGTTCAAGTGTCCGTAGGGAACATACAGAGTCCAAGTGCCCGCTAGGGAACCTACATTGTCCAAGTGCCCGCTAGTTAATCTACATAGTTCAAGGGCCCGCTAGTTAACCTACATAGTCCAAGTACCCGCTAGTTAACCTAGATCATCAAAGTGCCCACTAGGTAACCTACGTTGTCCAAGGGCCCGCTAGTTAACCTAGATAGTCCAAGTGCCCGCTAGTTAACCTACATAGTCCAAGTGCCCGCTAGGTAACCAATATAGTCCAAATGCCTGCTAGGGGCCCTAATAGGCCATATGCCCGCTAGTTAACCTAGATAGTCCAAGTGCTCGCTAGTTAACCTAGATAGACCAAGTGCCCGCTAGGGAACCTATCTAGTCCAAGTACCCGCTAGGAAACGTACATAGTCCAAGTGCCCGCTAGGTAACGTACATAGTCCAAGTGCCCGCTAGGTAACGTAGATAGTCCAAGTGCCCGCTAGGGAACGTACATTGTCCAAGTGCCTGCTAGGTAACCTAGATAGTCCAAGTGCCCACTAGTTAACCTACATAGTACAGGTTCCCCCTAGGTGACCTAGATAGTCCAAGGGCCCGCTAGGTAACCTACATTGTCCTAGTGCCCCCTAGTTAACCTACATTCTCCAAGTGCCCGATAGGGAACCTACATAGTCCAAGTGCCCGTTAGGTAACCTAGATAGTCCAAATGCCCGCTAGGGAACCCACATAGTCCAAGTGCCCCCTAGGGAACTTATATAGTCCAAGAGCCCGCTAGGGAACCTACATAGTCCAAGTGCCCGTTAGTTAACCTGGATAGTCCAAGTGCCCGCTAGGTAACCTAGATAGTTCAACAGTCCGGTAGGTAACCTACATACTCCAAGTACCCGCTAGGTAACGTAGATAGTTCAAGTGAATGCTAGGTAAACTAGATAGTCCTAGTGCCCGCTAGGTAACCTACAAAGTCTAAGTGCCCGCTAGGTAATCTATATAATCCAAATGACCGCTAGGGAGCCTACATAGTCCAAATGGCCGCTAGGTAACCTAGATAGTCAAAGGGCCCTCTAGGTAACCTACATAGTCCTAGTGCCCCCTAGTTAACCTACATTTTTCGAAGTGCCCGATAAGGAACCTACATAGTCCAAGTGCCCGCTAGGTACCCTACATATTCCACATGCCCTCTAGTTAACCTACATAGTCCAAGTGCCCGCTAGGTAACCAATATAGTCCAAATGCCCGCTAGGGGCCCTAATAGGCCATATGCCCGCTAGTTAACCTAGATAGTCCAAGTGCTCGCTAGTTAACCTAGATAGACCAAGTGCCCGCTAGGGAACCTATCTAGTCCAAGTACCCGCTAGGAAACGTACATAGTCCAAGTGCCCGCTAGGTAACGTACATAGTCCAAGTGCCCGCTAGGTAACGTAGATAGTCCAAGTGCCCGCTAGGGAACGTACATAGTCCAAGTGCCTGCTAGGTAACCTAGATAGTCCAAGTGCCCACTAGTTAACCTACATAGTACAGGTTCCCCCTAGGTAACCTAGATAGTCCAAGGGCCCGCTAGGTAACCTACATTGTCCTAGTGCCCCCTAGTTAACCTACATTCTCCAAGTGCCCGATAGGGAACCTACATAGTCCAAGTGCCCGTTAGGTAACCTAGATAGTCCAAATGACCGCTAGGGAACCCACATAGTCCAAGTGCCCCCTAGGGAACTTATATAGTCCAAGGGCCCGCTAGGGAACCTACATAGTCCAAGTGCCCGTTAGTTAACCTGGATAGTCCAAGTGCCCGCTAGGTAACCTAGATAGTTCAACAGTCCGGTAGGTAACCTACATACTCCAAGTACCCGCTAGGTAAAGTAGATAGTTCAAGTGAATGCTAGGTAACCTAGATAGTCCTAGTGCCCGCTAGGTAACCTACAAAGTCTAAGTGCCCGCTAGGTAATCTATATAATCCAAATGACCGCTAGGGAGCCTACATAGTCCAAATGGCCGCTAGGTAACCTAGATAGTCTAAGGGCCCTCTAGGTAACCTACATAGTCCTAGTGCCCCCTAGTTAACCTACATTTTTCCAAGTGCCCGATAAGGAACCTACATAGACCAAGTGCCCGCTAGGTACCCTACATAGTCCAAATGCCCTCTAGTTAACCTACATAGTCCAAGTGCCCGCTAGTTAACCTACATAGTCCAAGTGCCCGCTAGGTAACCAATATAGTCCAAATGCCCGCTAGGGGCCCTAATAGGCCATATGCCCGCTAGTTAACCTAGATAGTCCAAGTGCCCACTAGTTAACCTACATAGTACAGGTTCCCCCTAGGTAACCTAGATAGTCCAAGGGCCCGCTAGGTAACCTACATTGTCCTAGTGCCCCCTAGTTAACCTACATTCTCCAAGTGCCCGATAGGGAACCTACATAGTCCAAGTGCCCGTTAGGTAACCTAGATAGTCCAAATGCCCGCTAGGGAACCCACATAGTCCAAGTGCCCCCTAGGGAACTTATATAGTCCAAGGGCCCGCTAGGGAACCTACATAGTCCAAGTGCCCGTTAGTTAACCTGGATAGTCCAAGTGCCCGCTAGGTAACCTAGATAGTTCAACAGTCCGGTAGGTAACCTACATACTCCAAGTACCCGCTAGGTAAAGTAGATAGTTCAAGTGAATGCTAGGTAACCTAGATAGTCCTAGTGCCCGCTAGGTAACCTACAAAGTCTAAGTGCCCGCTAGGTAATCTATATAATCCAAATGACCGCTAGGGAGCCTACATAGTCCAAATGGCCGCTAGGTAACCTAGATAGTCTAAGGGCCCTCTAGGTAACCTACATAGTCCTAGTGCCCCCTAGTTAACCTACATTTTTCCAAGTGCCCGATAAGGAACCTACATAGACCAAGTGCCCGCTAGGTACCCTACATAGTCCAAATGCCCTCTAGTTAACCTACATAGTCCAAGTGCCCGCTAGTTAACCTACATAGTCCAAGTGCCCGCTAGGTAACCAATATAGTCCAAATGCCCGCTAGGGGCCCTAATAGGCCATATGCCCGCTAGTTAACCTAGATAGTCCAAGTGCTCGCTAGTTAACCTAGATAGACCAAGTGCCCGCTAGGGAACCTATCTAGTCCAAGTACCCACTAGGAAACGTACATAGTCCAAGTGCCCGCTAGGTAACGTACATAGTCCAAGTGCCCGCTAGGTAACGTAGATAGTCCAAGTGCCCGCTAGGGAACGTACATAGTCCAAGTGCCTGCTAGGTAACCTAGATAGTCCAAGTGCCCACTAGTTAACCTACATAGTACAGGTTCCCCCTAGGTAACCTAGATAGTCCAAGGGCCCGCTAGGTAACCTACATTGTCCTAGTGCCCCCTAGTTAACCTACATTCTCCAAGTGCCCGATAGGGAACCTACATAGTCCAAGTGCCCGTTAGGTAACCTAGATAGTCCAAATGACCGCTAGGGAACCCACATAGTCCAAGTGCCCCCTAGGGAACTTATATAGTCCAAGGGCCCGCTAGGGAACCTACATAGTCCAAGTGTCCGTTAGTTAACCTGGATAGTCCAAGTGCCCGCTAGGTAACCTAGATAGTTCAACAGTCCGGTAGGTAACCTACATACTCCAAGTACCCGCTAGGTAACGTAGATAGTTCAAGTGAATGCTAGGTAACCTAGATAGTCCTAGTGCCCGCTAGGTAACCTACAAAGTCTAAGTGCCCGCTAGGTAATCTATATAATCCAAATGACCGCTAGGGAGCCTACATAGTCCAACATGACCGCTACGTAACCTAGATAGTCCAAATGCCCACCAGGAAACCCACATAGTCCAAGTGCCCATAGGAAACTTACATGGTCCAAGTGCCCGTTAGTTAACCTCGATAGTCCAAGTGCCCGCTTGGTAACCTAGATAGTCCAACAGCCCGTAGGTAACCTACATACTCCAAGAACCCGCTAGGTAACATAGATAGTTCAAGTGCCAGCTTGGCAACCTAGATAGTCCAAGTGCCCGCTAGATAACCTACAGAGTCTAAGTGCCCGCTAGGGAACCTACATAGTCAAAGTGCCCGCTAGGGAACCTGCATTGTACAAGTGCCCGCTAATTAACCTAGATAGTCCAATTGCCCGCTACTTAACCTAGATAGTCCAAGTGCCCGCTAGTTAACCTTGATCATCCAAGTGCCCGCAAGTTAACCTACATAGTCCAAGTGCCTGCTAGGGAACCTACATTGTCCAAGTGCCCGCAGAGGAACCTACATAGTCCAAGTGCCCGTTAGGGAACCTAGATAGTCCAAGTGCCCTTAGGGAACCTATATAGTCCAAGTGCCCACTAGGGAACCTACATAGTCAAAGTGCCCGCTAGGGAACCTGCATTGTGCAAGTGCCCGCTTGTTAACCTAGATAGTCCAAGTGCCCGCTAGTTAACCTAGATAGTCTAATTTCTCGATAGTTAACCTACATAGTCCAAGGTCAGCTAGTTAACCTAGATAGTCCAAGTGCCCGCTAGTTAACCTACATAGTCCCAGAACCTGCTAGTTAACCTAGATAGTCCAAGTGCCCGCTAGTTAACCTACATAGTCCAAGGGCCCGCTAGTTAACCTAGATATTCCAAGTGCCCGCTATTTAACCTAGATCGTCCAAGTGTACGCTAGTTAACCTACATAGTCCATGTTCCCATTAGGTAACCTAGATAGTACAAGTGCCCGCAAGGTAACCTACATAGTCCAAGTGCCCGCTAGGTAACCTAGATATTCCAAGTTCCTGTTAGCTAACCTAGACAATCCAAGTGCCCTCTAGGTAACCTACATAGTCCAAGTGCCCTTTCGTTAACCTAGATAGTCCAAGTGCCCGCTAGGTAACCTACATAGTCCAAGTTCCCGCTAGGTAACATAGATAGTCCAAGTGCCCATTACCTAACCTAGATAATCCAATTGCCCGCTATGCAACATATATAGTCCAAGTGCCCATTCGTTAACCTAGAAGTCGAAGTGCCCGCTAGGAAACCTACATAGTCCAAATGCCCGTTCGGTAACCTACATAGTCCAAGTGCCCGCTAGGTAACCTAGATAGTGCAAGTGGCCACTAGGTAACCTACATAGTCCAAGTGCCCGCTAGTTAACCTAGATAGTCCAAGTGCCCGTTTGTTAACTTAGATAGTCCAAGTGCCCACTAGGTAACCTAGAGAGTCCAATTGCCTGCTAGGTAAGTTACATAGTCTAAATGCCCGTTCGTTAACCTACATAGTCCAAGGGCCCACTATTTAACCTAGATCGTCCAAGTGTCTTTGATTAACCTACATAGTCCAAGTGCCCGCAAGGTAACCTATAAAGTCCAAGTTCCAGCTATGTAACCTAGATAGTCCAATGGCCCGCTAGTTAACCTACATAGTCCAAGTGCCCGCTAGGTAAACTAGATAATCCTAGTGCCCGCTAAGGAACCTACATAGTCCAAGTGCACGCTAGTTAACCCAGATAGTCCAAGTGCCCGCTAGTTAACCTAGATAGTCCAAGTGCCCCTAGGTAACCTACATAGTGCAAGTGTCCCCTAGTTAACCTACATATTCCAAGTGCCCGCTAGTTAACATAGATAGTCCAAGTGCCTGCTAGGGAACATACATGGTCCAATTGCCCGCTAGGTAACCTAGATAGTGCAAGTGCACGGTAGTTAACCTACATAGTCCAAGTGCCCGCTAGTTAACCTTGATAGTCCAAGTGCCTTCTAGTTAACTTAAATAGTCCAAGTGCCCGCTAGGTAACCTACATAGTCCAAGTGCCCACTAGGTAACCTAAATTATCCAAATGCCCGCTAGGGAAACTACATAGTCCAAGTGCCCGCTAGTTAACCTAGATAGTCCAAGTGCCCGCTAGTAAACCTAGATAGTCCAAGGGCCCGCTAGTAAATCTAGAGAGTCCAAGTGCCCGCTAGTTAACCTACATAGTCCAAGGGCCCTCTAGTTAACCTAGATAGTCCAAGTGCCCGCTATGGGACGTACATAGTCCAAGTGCCCGCTAGGTAACCTAGATAGTCCAAGTGCCCGCTAGGTAACCAACATAGTCCAAGTGCCCACTAGGTAACCTAAATAATCCAAATGCCCGCTAGGGAAACTACATAGTCCAAGTGCCCGCTAGTTAACCTAGATAGTCCAAGTGCCCGCTAGGGAATCTACATAGTCCAAGGGCCCAGTAGTTAACGTAGATAGTCCAAGTGCCGCTAGTTAATCTACATAGTTCAAGGGCCCGCTAGTTAACCTACATATTCCAAGTGCCTGCTAGGTAACCTAGATAGTCCAAGGGCCCGCTAGTTAACCTACATAGTCCATGGGCTCACTTGTTAACTTTGATAGTCCAAGTGCCCGCTAGTTAACCTAGATTGTCCAAGTGCCCGCTAGTTAACCTAGATTGTCCAAGTGCCCGATAGGGATCCTTCATAATCCAAGTGCCTTCTAGGTAACCTAGATAGTCCAAGTGCTCGCTAGTTAACCTAGATAGTCCAATTGCCCACTAGGGGACGTACATAGTCCATGTGCCTGCTAGGAAACTTAGATAGTCCAAGTGCCCGCTATTTAACCTACATAGTCAAATTTCCCGCTAGTTAACCTAAGTAGTACCAATGTCTGATAGGGATCCTACATAGTCAAAGTGCCCGCTAGGTTACCTAGACAGTCCTAGTGCCCGCTAGTTAACCTACATAGTCCAAGTGCCCGATAGGGAACCTACATAATCCAAGTGCCCGATAGGGAACTTACATAATCCAAGTGCCCGCTAGGGAACCTACACAGTCCATGTGCCCGCTAGGCAACCTACATAGTCCAAGTGCCCGTTAGTTAACCTAGATAGTCAAAGTGCCTGCTAGTTAACCTAGATAGTCCAAGTGCCCGCTAGGTAACCTACATAGTCCAAGTTCCCGCTTGGTAAACTTAATAGTCCAAATGCCCGCTAGGGAAATTACATAGTCCAAGTGCCCGCTAGTTAACCTAGATACTCCAAGTGCCTGCTAGTAAACCTACATAATCCATGGGCCAGCTAGTTAACCTACATAGTGCAAGGGCCCGCTAGTTAACCTAGATCGTGCAAGTGTCCGCTAGTTAACCTACATAGTCCTCGTGTCCGCTAGGTAACCTAGATAGTCCAAGTGCCCGCTAGGGATCCTTCATAATCCAAGTGCCTGCTAGGTAACCTAGATAGTCCAAGTGCCCGATAGCTAACCTAGATAGTCCTAGTTCCCTTTAGTAAACCTAGATAGTCCAAGTGCCCGCTAGTTAACCTAGATAGTCCTAGTTCCCATTAGTTAACCTAGATCGTCCAAGTGCCCACTAGGGGACGTACAAAGTCCAAGTGGCCGCAAGTTAACCTACATAGTGCAAGGTCCACTAGTTAGCCTAGATAGTCCAAGTGCCCGCTAGTTAACCTACATAGTACAAGGGCCCGCTAGTTGACCTAGATAGTCCAAGTTCCCGCTAGTTAACCTAGATAGTCAAAGTGCCCGCTAGTTAACCTAAGTAGTACAAATGCCTGATAGGCATCCTACATAGTCCAAGTGCCCGCTAGTTAACCTACATAATCCAAGTCCCCGCTAGGTAACCTAGACAGTCCAAGTGACCATTATGTTACCTACATAGTCCAAGTGCCCGCTGGGTAACCTAGATAGTCCAAGTGCCCGCTAGTTAACCTACATAGTCCAAGTGCCTGCTAGGTAAACTACATAGTCCACGTGCCCACTAGGTAACCTAGACAGCCCAATTGCCCGCTAGTTAACCTAGACAGTCCAAGTACCCGATAGGGAACCTACATAGTCCAAGTGCCCGCTGGGAACCTACATAGTCCAAGTGCTCGCTAGGGAACCTACATAGTCCAAGTGCCCGTTAGTTAACCTAGATAGTCAAAGTGCCTGCTAGGTAACCTAAATAATCCAAGTGCCTGCTAGGGAACCTACATAGTCCAAGTGCCCGCTAGGTAACCTAGATAGTCCAATTGCCCGTTAGCTAACCTACATAGTCGAAGTGTCCGCTAGTTACCCTACATAGTCCAAGTGCCCGTTCGTTAACCTAGATAGTCCAAGTGCCCGCTAGGTAACCTAAGTAGTACAAATGTCCGATAGGGATCCTACATAGTCCAAGTGCCCGCTGGTAATCTACATAGTCCAAGTGCCCGTTCGTTAACCTAGATAGGCCAAGTGCCCGCTAGGTAACCTAGACAGTCCAAGTGCCCGCTAGGTTACCTACATAGTCCAAGTGCACGTTCGTTAACCTAGATAGTCCAAGTGCCCGCTGGTAACCTACATAGTCCAAGGGCCCGCTAGGTAACCTTGATAGTCCAAGTGCCTTCTAGTTAACCTACATAGTCCAAGTGCCCGCTAGGTAACCTACATAGTCCAAGTGCCCACTAGGTAACCTAAATAATCCAAATGGCCGCTAGGGAAACTACATAGTCCAAGTGCCCGCTAGTTAACCTAGATAGTCCAAGTACCCGCTAATTAACCTATATAGTCCAAGTGCCTTCTAGTTAACCTACATAGTGCAAGGGCCCGCTAGTTAACCTAGATCGTGCAAGTGTCCGCTAGTTAACCTACATAGTCCACGTGTCCGCTAGGTAACCTAGATAGTCCAAGTGCCCGCTAGGGATCCTTCATAATCCAAGTGCCTGCTAGGTAACCTAGATAGTCCAAGTGCCCGATAGTTAACCTAGATAGTCCTAGTTCCCTTTAGTAAACCTAGATAGTCCAAGTGCTCGCTAGTTAACCTAGATAGTCCTAGTGCCCGTTAGTTAACCTAGATAGTCCAATTGCCCACTAGGGGACGTACATAGTCCATGTGCCTGCTAGGAAACTTAGATAGTCCAAGTGCCCGCTATTTAACCTACATTGTCAAATTTCCCGCTAGTTAACCTAAGTAGTACCAATGTCTGATAGGGATCCTACATAGTCAAAGTGCCCGCTAGGTTACCTAGACAGTCCTAGTGCCCGCTAGTTAACCTACATAGTCCAAGTGCCCGATAGGGAACCTACATAATCCAAGTGCCCGATAGGGAACTTACATAATCCAAGTGCCCGCTAGGGAACCTACACAGTCCATGTGCCCGCTAGGCAACCTACATAGTCCAAGTGCCCGTTAGTTAACCTAGATAGTCAAAGTGCCTGCTAGTTAACCTAGATAGTCCAAGTGCCCGCTAGGTAACCTACATAGTCCAAGTTCCCGCTTGGTAAACTTAATAGTCCAAATGCCCGCTAGGGAAATTACATAGTCCAAGTGCCCGCTAGTTAACCTAGATACTCCAAGTGCCTGCTAGTAAACCTACATAATCCATGGGCCAGCTAGTTAACCTACATAGTGCAAGGGCCCGCTAGTTAACCTAGATCGTGCAAGTGTCCGCTAGTTAACCTACATAGTCCTCGTGTCCGCTAGGTAACCTAGATAGTCCAAGTGCCCGCTAGGGATCCTTCATAATCCAAGTGCCTGCTAGGTAACCTAGATAGTCCAAGTGCCCGATAGCTAACCTAGATAGTCCTAGTTCCCTTTAGTAAACCTAGATAGTCCAAGTGCCCGCTAGTTAACCTAGATAGTCCTAGTTCCCATTAGTTAACCTAGATCGTCCAAGTGCCCACTAGGGGACGTACAAAGTCCAAGTGGCCGCAAGTTAACCTACATAGTGCAAGGTCCACTAGTTAGCCTAGATAGTCCAAGTGCCCGCTAGTTAACCTACATAGTACAAGGGCCCGCTAGTTGACCTAGATAGTCCAAGTTCCCGCTAGTTAACCTAGATAGTCAAAGTGCCCGCTAGTTAACCTAAGTAGTACAAATGCCTGATAGGCATCCTACATAGTCCAAGTGCCCGCTAGTTAACCTACATAATCCAAGTCCCCGCTAGGTAACCTAGACAGTCCAAGTGACCATTATGTTACCTACATAGTCCAAGTGCCCGCTGGGTAACCTAGATAGTCCAAGTGCCCGCTAGTTAACCTACATAGTCCAAGTGCCTGCTAGGTAAACTACATAGTCCACGTGCCCACTAGGTAACCTAGACAGCCCAATTGCCCGCTAGTTAACCTAGACAGTCCAAGTACCCGATAGGGAACCTACATAGTCCAAGTGCCCGCTGGGAACCTACATAGTCCAAGTGCTCGCTAGGGAACCTACATAGTCCAAGTGCCCGTTAGTTAACCTAGATAGTCAAAGTGCCTGCTAGGTAACCTAAATAATCCAAGTGCCTGCTAGGGAACCTACATAGTCCAAGTGCCCGCTAGGTAACCTAGATAGTCCAATTGCCCGTTAGCTAACCTACATAGTCGAAGTGTCCGCTAGTTACCCTACATAGTCCAAGTGCCCGTTCGTTAACCTAGATAGTCCAAGTGCCCGCTAGGTAACCTAAGTAGTACAAATGTCCGATAGGGATCCTACATAGTCCAAGTGCCCGCTGGTAATCTACATAGTCCAAGTGCCCGTTCATTAACCTAGATAGGCCAAGTGCCCGCTAGGTAACCTAGACAGTCCAAGTGCCCGCTAGGTTACCTACATAGTCCAAGTGCACGTTCGTTAACCTAGATAGTCCAAGTGCCCGCTGGTAACCTACATAGTCCAAGGGCCCGCTAGGTAACCTTGATAGTCCAAGTGCCTTCTAGTTAACCTACATAGTCCAAGTGCCCGCTAGGTAACCTACATAGTCCAAGTGCCCACTAGGTAACCTAAATAATCCAAATGGCCGCTAGGGAAACTACATAGTCCAAGTGCCCGCTAGTTAACCTAGATAGTCCAAGTACCCGCTAATTAACCTATATAGTCCAAGTGCCTTCTAGTTAACCTACATAGTGCAAGGGCCCGCTAGTTAACCTAGATCGTGCAAGTGTCCGCTAGTTAACCTACATAGTCCACGTGTCCGCTAGGTAACCTAGATAGTCCAAGTGCCCGCTAGGGATCCTTCATAATCCAAGTGCCTGCTAGGTAACCTAGATAGTCCAAGTGCCCGATAGTTAACCTAGATAGTCCTAGTTCCCTTTAGTAAACCTAGATAGTCCAAGTGCCCGCTAGTTAACCTAGATAGTCCTAGTTCCCATTAGTTAACCTAGATAGTCCAAGTGCCCACTAGGGGACGTACAAAGTCCAAGTGGCCGCTAGTTAACCTACATAGTCCAAGGTCCACTAGTTAGCCTAGATAGTCCAAGTGCCCGCTAGGTTACCTACATAGTCCAAGTGCACGTTCGTTAACCTAGAAAATCCAAGTGCCCGCTGGTAACCTACATTGTCCAAGGGCCCGCTAGGTAACCTTGATAGTCCAAGTGCTTTCTAGTTAACCTACATAGTCCAAGTGCCCGCTAGGTAACCTACATAGTCCAAGTGCCCACTAGGTAACCTATATAATCCAAATGCCCGCTAGGGAAACTACATAGTCCAAGTGCCCGTTAGTTAACCTAGATAGTCCAAATGCCCACTAGGGGACGTACATAGTCCAAGTGCCCGCTAGGTAACCTAGATAGTCCAAGTGCGCGCTAGTTAACCTACATAGTCTAAGGGCCCGCTAGTTAACCTACATAGTACATGGGCCCGCTAGTTGACCTAGATAGACCAAGTGCCCGCTAGTTAACCTAGATCGTCCAAGTGCCCGCTAGTTAACCTAAGTAGTCCAAAATGTCCGATAGGGATCCTACATAGTCCATATGACCGCTAGGTACCCTGCATAGTCCAAGTGCCTGTTCGTTAACCTAGATAGTCAAAGTGCCCGCTAGGTAACCTAGACAGTCCAAGTGCCCGCTAGGTTACCTACATAGTCCAAGTGCCCGTTCATTAACCAAGATAGTCCAAGTGCCTGCTAGGTTACCTAGACAGTCCAAGTGCCCGCTAGTTAACCTACATAGTCCAAGTGCCCGATAGGGAACCTACATAGTCCAAGTGCCAGTTAGTTAACCTAGATAGTCCAAGTGCCCACTAGGGGACGTACATAGTCCAAGTGCCCGCTAGGTAACCTACATAGTCCAAGTTCCCGATGGTAACCTAAATAGTCCAAATGCCCGCTAGGGAAACTACATAGTCCAAGTGCCTGCTAGTTAACCTAGATAGTCCAAGTGCCTGTTAGTAAACCTACATAATCCATGGGCCCGCTAGTTAACCTACATAGTCCAAGTGCCCGCTAGGGAAGGTACATAGTCCATGTGGCCGCTAGGTAACCTAGAGAGTGCAAGTGCCCGCTAGTTAACCTACATAGTCCAAATGCCTGCTAGGTAACCTAGATAGTCCAAGGGTCTGCTAGTTAACCTACATAGTCCAAGTGCCCGCTAGGTAACCTACATAGTGCAAGTGTCCGCTAGTTAACCTACATAGTCAAAGTGCCCGCTAGTTAACCTAGATAGTCCAAGTGCCCGCTAGGTAACCTACATAGTACAAGTGTCCGCTAGTTAACCTAGATCGTCCAATTGTCCGCTAGTTAACCTACATAGTCCAATTGCCCGCTAGGTAACCTAGACAGTCCAATTGCCCGCTAGTTAACCTACATAGTCCAAGTGCCCGATAGGGAACCTACATAATCCAAGGGCCCGCTAGGCAACCTACATAGTCCAAGTGCCCGCTAGGTAACCTAGATAGTCCAAGTGCGCGCTAGTTAACCTACATGGTCCAAGTGCCCGATAGGGAACCTACATAATCCAAGGGCCCGCTAGGCAACCTACATAGTCCAAGTGTCCGCTAGGTAACCTAGATAGTCCAAGTGCGCGCTAGTTAACCTACATAGTCCAAGTGCCCGTTCATTAACCTAGATAGTCCAAGTGCCTGCTAGGTTACCTAGACAGTCCAAGTGCCCGCTAGTTAACCTACATAGTCCAAGTGCCCGATAGGGAACCTACATAGTCCAAGTGCCCGCTAGGCAACCTACATATTCCAAGTGCTAATTAGTTAACCTAGATAGTCCAAGTGCCCACTAGGGGACGTACATAGTCCAAGTGCCCGCTAGGTAACCTACATAGTCCAAGTTCCCGATGGTAACCTAAATAGTCCAAATGCCCGCTAGGGAAACTACATAGTCCAAGTGCCTGCTAGTTAACCTAGATAGTCCAAGTGCCTGTTTGTAAACCTACATAATACATGGGCCCGCTAGTTAACCTACATAGTCCAAGTGCCCGCTAGGGAAGGTACATAGTCCATGTGCCCGCTAGGTAACCTAGAGAGTGCAAGTGCCCGCTAGTTAACCTACATAGTCCAAGTGCCTGCTAGGTAACCTAGATAGTCCAAGGGTCTGATAGTTAACCTACATAGTCCAAGTGCCCGCTAGGTAACCTACATAGTGCAAGTGTCCGCTCGTTAACCTACATAGTCAAACTGCCCGCTAGTTAACCTAGATAGTCCAAGTGCACGCTAGGTAACCTACATAGTACAAGTGTCCGCTAGTTAACCTAGATCGTCCAATTGTCCGCTAGTTAACCTACATAGTCAAATTGCCCGCTAGGTAACCTAGACAGTCCAATTGCCCGCTAGTTAACCTACATAGTCCAAGTGCCCGTTAGGGAACCTACATAATCCAAGGGCCCGCTAGGCAACCTACATAGTCCAAGTGCCCGTTAGTTAACCTAGATAGTCAAAGTGCCTGCTAGGTAACCTAGATAGTCCAAGTGAACGCTAGTTAACCTAGATAGTCCAAGTGCCCGCTAGTTAACCTAGATATTCCAAGTGCCCGCTAGTTAACCTAGATAGTCCAAGTGCCCGCTAGGTAACCTACATATTACAAGTGTCCGCTAGTTAACCTAGATCGTCCAATTGTCCGCTAGTTAACCTACATAGTCCAATTGCCCGCTAGGTAACCTAGACAGTCCAAGTGCCCGCTAGTTAACCTACATAGTCCAAGTGCCCGATAGGGAACCTACATAATCCAAGGGCCCGCTAGGCAACCTACATTGTCCAAGTGCCCGTTAGTTAACCTACATAGTCAAAGTGCCTGCTAGGTAACCTAGATCGTCCAAGGGCCCCATAGTTAGCCTACATAGTCCAAGTGCCCGCTAGGTAACCTAGATAGTCCAAGTGCCCGTTCGGTAACCTGATAGTCCAAGTGCCCTTTAGGGAACCTAGATAGTCCAAGGGCCCGCTAGAAAACCTACATAGTCCATGGGCCCGCTAGTTAACCTACATAGTGCAAGTGTCCGCTAGTTAACCTACATATTCCAAGTGCCCCCTAGTTAACCTACATAATCTAAGTTCACGTTAGATAACCTATATAGTCCAAGTGCCCGCTAGTTATCCTAGATAGTCCAAGTGCTCACTAGTTAACCTAGATAGTCCAAGTGCTCGCTAGTTAACCTAGATAGACCAAGTGCCCGCTAGGGAACCTACCTAGTCCAAGTGCCCGATAGGGAACCTACATAGTCCAAGTGCCCGCTAGTTAACATAGATAGTCCAAGTACCCGCTAGGAAACGTACATAGTCCAAGTGCCCGCTAGTTAACGTACATAGTCCAAGTGCCCGCTAGGTAACGTAGATAGTCCAAGTGCCCGCTAGGGAACGTACATAGTCCCAGTGCCCGCTAGGTAACCTAGATAGTCCAAGTGCCCGCTATTTAACCTACATAATCCAAGTGACTGCTAGGTAACCTAGATAGTCCAAGTGCCCAGTAGTTAACCTACATAGTCAAAGTTCCCCCTAGGTAACCTAGATCGTCCAAGTGTCCGCTAGTTAACCTACATAGTCAATGGGCCCGCTAGTTAACCTACATAATGCAAGAGCCCGCTAGCTAACCTAGATAATCCAAGAGCCCGCTAGTTAACCTATATCGTCCAAGTGCCCGCTAGTTAACCTAGATCGTCCAAGTGCCCGCTAGTTAACCTACATAGTCAATGGGCCCGCTAGTTAACCTACATAGTGCAAGAGCCCGCTAGTTAACCTAGATCGTACAAGTGTCCGCTAGTTAACCTACACAGTCCACGTGCCAGTTAGCTAACCTAGATATTCCAAGGGCCCGCTAGTTGACCTACATAGTCCAAGTGCCCGCTAGGGAACCTTCATAGTCCAAGTGCCACCTAGTTAACCTAGGTAGTCCAAGTGCCCGCTAGTTAACCTAGATAGTCCTATTGCCCGTTACTTAACCTAGATAGTCCAAGTGCCCACTAGGGGATGTACTTAGTCCATGAGCCCGTTAGCTAATCTAGATTGTCCAAGTGCCCGCTAGTTAACAATGATCATCCAAGTGCCCGCTAGTTAACCTAGATAGCCCAAGTGCCCTCTAGTTAACCTATATCGTCCAAGTGCCCGCTAGTTAACCTACATAGTCCAAGGGCCCGCTAGTTAACCTACATAGTCCAAGGTCCGCTAGTTAACCTAGATAGTCCAAGTGCTCGCTAGTTAACCTACATAGTACAAGGGCCCACTAGTTGACCTAGATAGTCCATGTGCCCGCTAGTTAACCTAGATAGTCCAAGTGCCCGCTAGGTAACCTAAGTAGTCCAAATGTCCGATAGGGATCCTACATAGTCCAGGGCCCGCTAGGTAACCCAGATCGTCCTAATGCTCGTTAGTTAACCTAGATAATCCATGTGCCCTCTAGGTAACCTAGACTGTCCAAGTGCCTGCTAGGTTACCTACATAGTCCAAGTGCCCGTTCGTTAACCTAGATAGTCCAAGTGCCCGTTACCTAACCTAGATAGTCCTTGTGCCCGCTAGGCAACCTACATAGCCCAAGAGCCCGTTCGTTAACCTAGAAGTCCAAGTGCCCGCAATGTAACCTAGACAGTCCACGTGCCCGCTAGGTTACCTGCATATTCCAAGTGCCCGTTCGTTAACCTTAGATAGTCCAAGTGCCCACTAGGTAACCTACATAGTCCAAGTGCCCGCTAGGTAACCTATATAGCCCAAGTGCCCGCTAGGTAACCCAGATAGTCCAAGGGCCCGCTAGTTAACCTACATAGTCCAAGGGCTCACTTGTTCACTTTGATAGTTCAAGTGCCCGCTAGTTAACCTAGATCGTCCAAGTGCCCACTAGTTAACCTAGATTGTCCAAGTGCCCGCTAGTTAACCTACATAGTCCAAGGGCCCACTAGTTAACCTAGATAGTCCAAGTGTCCTCTAGTTAACCTACATAGTCCAAGTGCCCGCTAGTTAACCTATATACCAAGTGCCCGTTTCGTAACCTAGATATTCCAAGGGCACGCTAGTTAACCTATATCTTACAAGTGCCCGCTAGGCAACCTAGATAGTCCAAGTGCTCGCTAAGGAACCTACATAGTCCAAGTGCACGCTAGTTAACCTAGATAGTCCAATTGCCCGCTAGTTAACCTAGATAGTCCAAGTGCCTGCTAGGTAACCTACAGAGTGCAAGTGTCCGCTAGTTAACCTACATATTCCAAGTGCCCGCTAGGTAACCTAGATACTGCAAGTGCCCGCTAGTTAACCTAGATAGTTCAAGTACCCGCTAGGTAACCTAGATCGTCCAAGGGCCCCCTAGTTAGCCTACATAGTAAGTGCCCGGTAGTTAATCTAGATAGTCCAAGTGCCGCTAGTTAATCTACATAGTTCAAGGGCCCGCTAGTTAACCTACATAGTCCAAGTACCCGCTAAGAAACCTAGATAATCCAAGTGCACGCTAGTTAACCTAGAGAGTCCAAGTGCCCTCTAGTTAACCTAGATCTTCCCAGTGCCCGCTAAGAAACCTAGATAGTCCAAGTGCCCGTTACCTAACCTAGATAGTCCAATTGCCCGCTATGCAACATACATAGTCCAAGTGCCCGTTCGTTAACCTAGAAGTCCACGTGCCCGCTAGGTAACCTAGACTCTCCAAGTGCCCGCTAGGTTACCTACATAGTCCAAATGCCCGTTCGGTAACCTAGATAGTGCAAGGGCCCGCTAGTTAACCTACATAGTCAAAGTGCCCGGTAGTTAACTTACATAGTTCAAGTGTCCTTAGGGAACATACATAGTCCAAGTGCCCGCTAGGGAACATACAGAGTCCAAGTGCCCGCTAAGGAATCTGCATAGTCCAAGGGCCCGCTAGTTAATGTAGGTAGTCCAAGTGCCGCTAGTTAATCTACATAGTTCAAGGGCCCACTAGTTAACCTACATAGTCCAAGTACCCGCTAGTTAACCTAGATCGTCCAAGTGTCCACTAATTACCCTACATAGTACAAGTGACCACTAGGGAACCTAGATAGTCCAAGTGCCCGCTCTGGAACCTACATAGTCCAAGTGCCTGCTAGGGAACCTACATAGTCCAAGTGCCCGCTCTGGAACATACCTAGTCCAAGTGCCCGCTAGGGAATCTACATAGTCCAAGGGCCCACTAGTTAATTTAGATAGTCCAAGTGCCGGTAGTTAACCTACATAGTCCAAGTACCCGCTTGTTAACCTAGATTGTCCAAGTGGCCGCTAGGTAACCTACATAGTCCAAGGACCCGCTAGTTAACCTACATAATCCTAGGGCCCGCTAGTTAACCTACATCGTCCAAGGGCCCGCTAGTTAACCTAGATAGTCCAAGTGCACGATAGTTAACCTACATAATCCAAGTGCCCGCTAGGTAACCTAGACAGTTCAAGTGACCACTAGGTTACCTACATAGACCAAGTGCCCGTTCGTTAACCTACATAGTCCAAGTGCCCGCTAGGTAACCAATATAGTCCAAATGCCCGCTAAGGGCCCTAATTGTCCAAATGCCCGCTAGTAACCTAGATAGTCCAAGTGCTCGCTAGTTAACCTAGATAGTCCAAGTGCCCGCTAGTTAACCTAGATAGACCAAGTGCCCCCTAGGGAACCTACATAGTCCAAGTGCCCGTTAGGTAACCTAGATAGTCCAAATGCCCGCTAGGGAACCCACATAGTCCAAGTGCCCGCTACGGAACTTACATAGTCCAAGGGCCCGCTAGGGAACATACATAGTCCAAGGGCCCGTTAGTTAACCTAGATAGTCCCAGTGCCCGCTAGGTAACCTAGATAGTTCAACAGTCCGGTAGGTAACCTACATACTCCAAGTACCCGCTAGGTAACGTAGATAGCTCAAGTGAATGCTAGGTAACCTAGATAGTCCTAGTGCCTGCTAGGTAACCTACAAAGTCTAAGTGCCCGCTAGGTAATCTATATAATCCAAATGACCGCTAGGGAGCCTACATAGTCCAAATGACCGCTAGGTAACCTAGATAGTCTAAGGGCCCTCTAGGTAACCTACATAGTCCTAGTGCCCCCTAGTTAACCTACATTTTTCCAAGTGCCCGATAAGGAACCTACATAGTCCAAGTGCCCGCTAGGTACCCTAAGTAGTCCAAATGCCCTCTAGTTAACCTACATAGTCCAAGTGCCCGATAGGGAACCTAAATAATCCAAGTGCCCGCTAGGGAACCTACATAGTCCAAGTGCCCGTTAAGTAACCTAGATAGTCCAAATGCCCACCAGGAAACCCACATAGTCCAAGTGCCCATAGGGAACTTACATAGTCCAAGTGCCCGTTAGTTAACCTCGATAGCCCAAGTGCCCGCTTGGTAACCTAGATAGTCCAACAGCCCGTAGGTAACCTACATACTCCAAGAACCCGCTAGGTAACATAGATAGTTCAAGTGCAAGCTTGGCAACCTAGATAGTCCAAGTGCCCGCTAGGTAACCTACAGAGTCTAAGTGCCCGCTAGGGAACCTACATAGTCAAAGTGCCCGCTAGGGAACCTGCATTGTACAAGTGCCCACTAATTAACCTAGATAGTCCAATTGCCCGCTACTTAACCTAGATAGTCCAAGTGCCCGCTAGTTAACCTTGATCATCCAAGTGCCCGCAAGTTAACCTACATAGTCCAAGTGCCTGCTAGGGAACCTACATTGTCCAAGTGCCCGCAGAGGAACCTACATAGTCCAAGTGCCCGTTAGGGAACCTAGATAGTCCAAGTGCCCTTAGGGAACCTATATAGTCCAAGTGCCCGCTAGGGAACCTACATAGTCAAAGTGCCCGCTAGGGAACCTGCATTGTGCAAGTGCCCGCTTGTTAACCTAGATAGTCCAAGTGCCCGCTAGTTAACCTAGATAGTCTAATTTCTCGATAGTTAACCTACATAGTCCAAGGTCAGCTAGTTAACCTAGATAGTCCAAGTGCCCGCTAGTTAACCTACATAGTCCCAGAACCTGCTAGTTAACCTAGATAGTCCAAGTGCCCGCTAGTTAACCTACATAGTCCAAGGGCCCGCTAGTTAACCTAGATATTCCAAGTGCCCGCTAGTTAACCTAGATCGTCCAAGAGCCCGCTAGGTAACCTACATATTACAAGTGTCCGCTAGTTAACCTAGATCGTCCAATTGTCCGCTAGTTAACCTACATAGTCCAATTGCCCGCTAGGTAACCTAGACAGTCCAAGTGCCCGCTAGTTAAACTACATAGTCCAAGTGCCCGATAGGGAACCTACATAATCCAAGGGCCCGCTAGGCAACCTACATAGTCCAAGTGCCCGTTAGTTAACCTAGATAGTCAAAGTGCCTGCTAGGTAACCTAGATCGTCCAAGGGCCCCATAGTTAGCC
The DNA here is from genome assembly GCF_050624435.1 of Tenrec ecaudatus. Lineage (NCBI taxonomy): Eukaryota > Metazoa > Chordata > Mammalia > Afrosoricida > Tenrecidae > Tenrec > Tenrec ecaudatus. Next base: position 586,286 of record NW_027457674.1, read on the forward strand.
TACATAGTCCAAGTGCCCGCTAGGTAACCTAGATAGTCCAAGTGCCCGTTCGGTAACCTGATAGTCCAAGTGCCCTTTAGGGAACCTAGATAGTCCAAGGGCCCGCTAGTTAACCTACATAGTGCAAGTGTCCGCTAGTTAACCTACATATTCCAAGTGCCCCCTAGTTAACCTACATAATCTAAGTTCACGTTAGATAACCTATATAGTCCAAGTGCCCGCTAGTTATCCTAGATAGTCCAAGTGCTCACTAGTTAACCTAGATAGTCCAAGTGCTCGCTAGTTAACCTAGATAGACCAAGTGCCCGCTAGGGAACCTACCTAGTCCAAGTGCCCGATAGGGAACCTACATAGTCCAAGTGCCCGCTAGTTAACATAGATAGTCCAAGTACCCGCTAGGAAACGTACATAGTCCAAGTGCCCGCTAGTTAACGTACATAGTCCAAGTGCCCGCTAGGTAACGTAGATAGTCCAAGTGCCCGCTAGGGAACGTACATAGTCCCAGTGCCCGCTAGGTAACCTAGATAGTCCAAGTGCCCGCTATTTAACCTACATAATCCAAGTGACTGCTAGGTAACCTAGATAGTCCAAGTGCCCAGTAGTTAACCTACATAGTCAAAGTTCCGCCTAGGTAACCTAGATCGTCCAAGTGTCCGCTAGTTAACCTACATAGTCAATGGGCCCGCTAGTTAACCTACATAATGCAAGAGCCCGCTAGCTAACCTAGATAATCCAAGAGCCCGCTAGTTAACCTATATCGTCCAAGTGCCCGCTAGTTAACCTAGATCGTCCAAGTGCCCGCTAGTTAACCTACATAGTCAATGGGCCCGCTAGTTAACCTACATAGTGCAAGAGCCCGCTAGTTAACCTAGATCGTACAAGTGTCCGCTAGTTAACCTACACAGTCCACGTGCCAGTTAGCTAACCTAGATAGTCCAAGGGCCCGCTAGTTGACCTACATAGTCCAAGTGCCCGCTAGGGAACCTTCATAGTCCAAGTGCCACCTAGTTAACCTAGGTAGTCCAAGTGCCCGCTAGTTAACCTAGATAGTCCTATTGCCCGTTACTTAACCTAGATAGTCCAAGTGCCCACTAGGGGATGTACTTAGTCCATGAGCCCGTTAGCTAATCTAGATAGTCCAAGTGCCCGCTAGTTAACAATGATCATCCAAGTGCCTGCTAGTTAACCTAGATAGCCCAAGTGCCCTCTAGTTAACCTATATCGTCCAAGTGCCCGCTAGTTAACCTACATAGTCCAAGGGCCCGCTAGTTAACCTACATAGTCCAAGGTCCGCTAGTTAACCTAGATAGTCCAAGTGCTCGCTAGTTAACCTACATAGTACAAGGGCCCACTAGTTGACCTAGATAGTCCATGTGCCCGCTAGTTAACCTAGATAGTCCAAGTGCCCGCTAGGTAACCTAAGTAGTCCAAATGTCCGATAGGGATCCTACATAGTCCAGGGCCCGCTAGGTAACCCAGATCGTCCTAATGCTCGTTAGTTAACCTAGATAATCCATGTGCCCTCTAGGTAACCTAGACTGTCCAAGTGCCTGCTAGGTTACCTACATAGTCCAAGTGCCCGTTCGTTAACCTAGATAGTCCAAGTGCCCGTTACCTAACCTAGATAGTCCTTGTGCCCGCTAGGCAACCTACATAGCCCAAGAGCCCGTTCGTTAACCTAGAAGTCCAAGTGCCCGCTAGGTAACCTAGACAGTCCACGTGCCCGCTAGGTTACCTGCATATTCCAAGTGCCCGTTCGTTAACCTTAGATAGTCCAAGTGCCCACTAGGTAACCTACATAGTCCAAGTGCCCGCTAGGTAACCTATATAGCCCAAGTGCCCGCTAGGTAACCCAGATAGTCCAAGGGCCCGCTAGTTAACCTACATAGTCCAAGGGCTCACTTGTTCACTTTGATAGTTCAAGTGCCCGCTAGTTAACCTAGATCGTCCAAGTGCCCACTAGTTAACCTAGATTGTCCAAGTGCCCGCTAGTTAACCTACATAGTCCAAGGGCCCACTAGTTAACCTAGATAGTCCAAGTGTCCTCTAGTTAACCTACATAGTCCAAGTGCCCGCTAGTTAACCTATATACCAAGTGCCCGTTTCGTAACCTAGATATTCCAAGGGCACGCTAGTTAACCTATATCTTCCAAGTGCCCGCTAGGCAACCTAGATAGTCCAAGTGCTCGCTAAGGAACCTACATAGTCCAAGTGCACGCTAGTTAACCTAGATAGTCCAATTGCCCGCTAGTTAACCTAGATAGTCCAAGTGCCTGCTAGGTAACCTACAGAGTGCAAGTGTCCGCTAGTTAACCTACATATTCCAAGTGCCCGCTAGGTAACCTAGATACTGCAAGTGCCCGCTAGTTAACCTAGATAGTTCAAGTACCCGCTAGGTAACCTAGATCGTCCAAGGGCCCCCTAGTTAGCCTACATAGTAAGTGCCCGGTAGTTAATCTAGATAGTCCAAGTGCCGCTAGTTAATCTACATAGTTCAAGGGCCCGCTAGTTAACCTACATAGTCCAAGTACCCGCTAAGAAACCTAGATAGTCCAAGTGCACGCTAGTTAACCTAGAGAGTCCAAGTGCCCTCTAGTTAACCTAGATCTTCCAAGTGCCCGCTAAGAAACCTAGATAGTCCAAGTGCCCGTTACCTAACCTAGATAGTCCAATAGCCCGCTATGCAACATACATAGTCCAAGTGCCCGTTCGTTAACCTAGAAGTCCACGTGCCCGCTAGGTAACCTAGACTCTCCAAGTGCCCGCTAGGTTACCTACATAGTCCAAATGCCCGTTCGGTAACCTAGATAGTGCAAGGGCCCGCTAGTTAACCTACATAGTCAAAGTGCCCGGTAGTAAACTTACATAGTTCAAGTGTCCGTAGGGAACATACATAGTCCAAGTGCCCGCTAGGGAACATACAGAGTCCAAGTGCCCGCTAAGGAATCTGCATAGTCCAAGGGCCCGCTAGTTAATGTAGGTAGTCCAAGTGCCGCTAGTTAATCTACATAGTTCAAGGGCCCACTAGTTAACCTACATAGTCCAAGTACCCGCTAGTTAACCTAGATCGTCCAAGTGTCCGCTAATTACCCTACATAGTACAAGTGACCACTAGGGAACCTAGATAGTCCAAGTGCCCGCTCTGGAACCTACATAGTCCAAGTGCCTGCTAGGGAACCTACATAGTCCAAGTGCCCGCTCTGGAACATACCTAGTCCAAGTGCCCGCTAGGGAATCTACATAGTCCAAGGGCCCACTAGTTAATTTAGATAGTCCAAGTGCCGCTAGTTAACCTACATAGTCCAAGTACCCGCTTGTTAACCTAGATTGTCCAAGTGGCCGCTAGGTAACCTACATAGTCCAAGGACCCGCTAGTTAACCTACATAATCCTAGGGCCCGCTAGTTAACCTACATCGTCCAAGGGCCCGCTAGTTAACCTAGATAGTCCAAGTGCACGATAGTTAACCTACATAGTCCAAGTGCCCGCTAGGTAACCTAGACAGTTCAAGTGACCACTAGGTTACCTACATAGACCAAGTGCCCGTTCGTTAACCTACATAGTCCAAGTGCCCGCTAGGTAACCAATATAGTCCAAATGCCCGCTAAGGGCCCTAATTGTCCAAATGCCCGCTAGTACACTAGATAGTCCAAGTGCTCGCTAGTTAACCTAGATAGTCCAAGTGCCCGCTAGTTAACCTAGATAGACCAAGTGCCCCCTAGGGAACCTACATAGTCCAAGTGCCCGTTAGGTAACCTAGATAGTCCAAATGCCCGCTAGGGAACCCACATAGTCCAAGTGCCCGCTAGGGAACTTACATAGTCCAAGGGCCCGCTAGGGAACATACATAGTCCAAGGGCCCGTTAGTTAACCTAGATAGTCCCAGTGCCCGCTAGGTAACCTAGATAGTTCAACAGTCCGGTAGGTAACCTACATACTCCAAGTACCCGCTAGGTAACGTAGATAGCTCAAGTGAATGCTAGGTAACCTAGATAGTCCTAGTGCCTGCTAGGTAACCTACAAAGTCTAAGTGCCCGCTAGGTAATCTATATAATCCAAATGACCGCTAGGGAGCCTACATAGTCCAAATGACCGCTAGGTAACCTAGATAGTCCAAGTGCCCCCTAGGGAACTTATATAGTCCAAGGGCCCGCTAGGGAACCTACATAATCCAAGTGCCCGCTAGGGAACCTACATAGTCCAAGTGCCCATTAAGTAACCTAGATAGTCCAAATGCCCGCCAGGAAAACCACATAGTCCAAGTGCCCGCTAGGGAACTTACATAGTCCAAGGGCCTGAGAGGGATCCTACATAGTCAAAGTGCCCGTTAGTTAACCTAGATAGTCCAAGTGCCCGCTTGGTAACCTAGATAGTCCAACAGCCCGCTAGGTAACCTACATACTCCAAGAACCCGCTAGGTAACATATATAGTTCAAGTTCCAGCTAGGTAACCTAGACAGTCCAAGTGCCCGCTAGGTAACCTACAGAGTCTAAGTGCCCGCTGGGTTATCTATATAGTCCAAATGCCCGCTGGGGAACCTACATAGTCCAAGTGCCCGCTAGGTAACCTAGATAATCCAAGTGCCCGCTAGTTAACCTAGATCGTCCAAGTGACCACTAGTTTACCTACATAGTCAATGGGCCCGCTAGTTAACCTACATAGTGCAAGAGCCCGCTAGTTAACCTAGATCGTGCAAGTGTCCGCTAGTTAACCTACATAGTCCAAGTGCCAGTTAGCTAACCTAGATAGTCCAAGGGCCTTCTAGTTACCCTACATAGTCCAAGTGCCCGCTACGTAACCTACATAGTGCAAGTGTCCGCTAGTTAACCTACATAGTCCAAGTGCCCGCTAGTTAATCTAGATAGTCCAAGTGCCCGCTAGGTAACCTAGATAGACCAAGGGCCCGCTAGTTAACCTACATAGTCCAAGTGCCCGGTAGTTAACTTACATAGTTCAAGTGTCCGTAGGGAACATTCATAGTCCAAGTGCCGCCTAGGGAACCTACATAGTCCAAGTGCCCGCTAGGGATCCTACGTAGTCCAAGTGCCCGCTAGGGAATCTACATAGTCCAAGGGCCCGCTAGTTATCGTAGATAGTCCAAGTGCTGCTAGTTAATCTACATAGTCCAAGGGCCCGCTAGTTAACCTACATAGTCCAAGTGCCCGATAGGGAACCTACATAGTCCAAGTGCCTGCTAGGGAACCTACATAGTTCAAGTGCCCGCTCTGGAACATACATACTCCAAGTGCCCGCTAGGGAATCTACATAGTCCAAGGGCCCGTTAGTTAACGTAGATAGTCCAAGTGCCGCTAGTTAATCTACATAATCCAAGGGCCCGCTAGTTAACCTACATAGTCCAAGTACCCGCTAGTTAACCTAGATCGTTCAAGGGCCCGCGAGTTAACCTACATCGTCCAAGGGCCCGCTAGTTAACCTAGATAGTCCAAGTGCCCGCTAGTTAACCTACATAGTCCAAGTGCCCGCTAGGTAACCTAGACATTTCAAGTGACCACTACGTTACCTACATAGTCCAAGTGCCCGTTCGTTAACCTACATAGTCCAAGTGCCCGCTAGGTAACCAATATAGTCCAAATGCCCGGTAGGGGCCCTAATAGGCCATATGCCCGCTAGTTAACCTAGATAGTCCAAGTGCTCGCTAGTTAACCTAGATAGACCAAGTGCCCGCTAGGGAACCTATCTAGTCCAAGTACCCGCTAGGAAACGTACATAGTCCAAGTGCCCGCTAGGTAACGTACATAGTCCAAGTGCCCGCTAGGTAACGTAGATAGTCCAAGTGCCCGCTAGGGAACGTACATAGTCCAAGTGCCTGCTAGGTAACCTAGATAGTCCAAGTGCCCACTAGTTAACCTACATAGTACAGGTTCCCCCTAGGTAACCTAGATAGTCCAAGGGCCCGCTAGGTAACCTACATTGTCCTAGTGCCCCCTAGTTAACCTACATTCTCCAAGTGCCCGATAGGGAACCTACATAGTCCAAGTGCCCGTTAGGTAACCTAGATAGTCCAAATGCGCGCTAGGTAACCTAGATAGTCCAAGTGCCCCCTAGGGAACTTATATAGTCCAAGGGCCCGCTAGGGAACCTACATAGTCCAAGTGCCCGTTAGTTAACCTGGATAGTCCAAGTGCCCGCTAGGTAACCTAGATAGTTCAACAGTCCGGTAGGTAACCTACATACTCCAAGTACCCGCTAGTTAACGTAGATAGTTCAAGTGAATGCTAGGTAACCTAGATAGTCCTAGTGCCCGCTAGGTAACCTACAAAGTCTAAGTGCCCGCTAGGTAATCTATATAATCCAAATGACCGCTAGGGAGCCTACATAGTCCAAATGACCGCTAGGTAACCTAGATAGTCTAAGGGCCATCTAGGTACCCTACATAGTCCTAGTGCCCCCTAGTTAACCTACATTTTTCCAAGTGCCCGATAAAGAACCTACATAGTCCAAGTGCCCGCTAGGTACCCTAAGTAGTCCAAATGCCCTCTAGTTAACCTACATAGTCCAAGTGCCCGATAGGGAACCTAAATAATCCAAGTGCCCGCTAGGGAACCTACATAGTCCAAGTGCCCGTTAAGTAACCTAGATAGTCCAAATGCCCACCAGGAAACCCACATAGTCCAAGTGCCCATAGGAAACTTACATAGTCCAAGTGCCCGTTAGTTAACCTCGATAGTCCAAGTGCCCGCTTGGTAACCTAGATAGTCCAACAGCCCGTAGGTAACCTACATACTCCAAGAACCCGCTAGGTAACATAGATAGTTCAAGTGCCAGCTTGGCAACCTAGATAGTCCAAGTGCCCGCTAGGTAACCTACAGAGTCTAAGTGCCCGCTAGGGAACCTACATAGTCAAAGTGCCCGCTAGGGAACCTGCATTGTACAAGTGCCCGCTAATTAACCTAGATAGTCCAATTGCCCACTACTTAACCTAGATAGTCCAAGTGCCCGCTAGTTAACCTTGATCATCCAAGTGCCCGCAAGTTAACCTACATAGTCCAAGTGCCTGCTAGGGAACCTACATTGTCCAAGTGCCCGCAGAGGAACCTACATAGTCCAAGTGCCCGTTAGGGAACCTAGATAGTCCAAGTGCCCTTAGGGAACCTATATAGTCCAAGTGCCCGCTAGGGAACCTACATAGTCAAAGTGCCCGCTAGGGAACCTGCATTGTGCAAGTGCCCGCTTGTTAACCTAGATAGTCCAAGTGCCCGCTAGTTAACCTAGATAGTCTAATTTCTCGATAGTTAACCTACATAGTCCAAGGTCAGCTAGTTAACCTAGATAGTCCAAGTGCCCGCTAGTTAACCTACATAGTCCCAGAACCTGCTAGTTAACCTAGATAGTCCAAGTGCCCGCTAGTTAACCTACATAGTCCAAGGGCCCGCTAGTTAACCTAGATATTCCAAGTGCCCGCTAGTTAACCTAGATCGTCCAAGAGCCCGCTAGGTAACCTACATATTACAAGTGTCCGCTAGTTAACCTAGATCGTCCAATTGTCCGCTAGTTAACCTACATAGTCCAATTGCCCGCTAGGTAACCTAGACAGTCCAAGTGCCCGCTAGTTAAACTACATAGTCCAAGTGCCCGATAGGGAACCTACATAATCCAAGGGCCCGCTAGGCAACCTACATAGTCCAAGTGCCCGTTAGTTAACCTAGATAGTCAAAGTGCCTGCTAGGTAACCTAGATCGTCCAAGGGCCCCATAGTTAGCCTACATAGTCCAAGTGCCCGCTAGGTAACCTAGATAGTCCAAGTGCCCGTTCGGTAACCTGATAGTCCAAGTGCCCTTTAGGGAACCTAGATAGTCCAAGGGCCCGCTAGTTAACCTACATAGTGCAAGTGTCCGCTAGTTAACCTACATATTCCAAGTGCCCCCTAGTTAACCTACATAATCTAAGTTCACGTTAGATAACCTATATAGTCCAAGTGCCCGCTAGTTATCCTAGATAGTCCAAGTGCTCACTAGTTAACCTAGATAGTCCAAGTGCTCGCTAGTTAACCTAGATAGACCAAGTGCCCGCTAGGGAACCTACCTAGTCCAAGTGCCCGATAGGGAACCTACATAGTCCAAGTGCCCGCTAGTTAACATAGATAGTCCAAGTACCCGCTAGGAAACGTACATAGTCCAAGTGCCCGCTAGTTAACGTACATAGTCCAAGTGCCCGCTAGGTAACGTAGATAGTCCAAGTGCCCGCTAGGGAACGTACATAGTCCCAGTGCCCGCTAGGTAACCTAGATAGTCCAAGTGCCCGCTATTTAACCTACATAATCCAAGTGACTGCTAGGTAACCTAGATAGTCCAAGTGCCCAGTAGTTAACCTACATAGTCAAAGTTCCGCCTAGGTAACCTAGATCGTCCAAGTGTCCGCTAGTTAACCTACATAGTCAATGGGCCCGCTAGTTAACCTACATAATGCAAGAGCCCGCTAGCTAACCTAGATAATCCAAGAGCCCGCTAGTTAACCTATATCGTCCAAGTGCCCGCTAGTTAACCTAGATCGTCCAAGTGCCCGCTAGTTAACCTACATAGTCAATGGGCCCGCTAGTTAACCTACATAGTGCAAGAGCCCGCTAGTTAACCTAGATCGTACAAGTGTCCGCTAGTTAACCTACACAGTCCACGTGCCAGTTAGCTAACCTAGATAGTCCAAGGGCCCGCTAGTTGACCTACATAGTCCAAGTGCCCGCTAGGGAACCTTCATAGTCCAAGTGCCACCTAGTTAACCTAGGTAGTCCAAGTGCCCGCTAGTTAACCTAGATAGTCCTATTGCCCGTTACTTAACCTAGATAGTCCAAGTGCCCACTAGGGGATGTACTTAGTCCATGAGCCCGTTAGCTAATCTAGATAGTCCAAGTGCCCGCTAGTTAACAATGATCATCCAAGTGCCTGCTAGTTAACCTAGATAGCCCAAGTGCCCTCTAGTTAACCTATATCGTCCAAGTGCCCGCTAGTTAACCTACATAGTCCAAGGGCCCGCTAGTTAACCTACATAGTCCAAGGTCCGCTAGTTAACCTAGATAGTCCAAGTGCTCGCTAGTTAACCTACATAGTACAAGGGCCCACTAGTTGACCTAGATAGTCCATGTGCCCGCTAGTTAACCTAGATAGTCCAAGTGCCCGCTAGGTAACCTAAGTAGTCCAAATGTCCGATAGGGATCCTACATAGTCCAGGGCCCGCTAGGTAACCCAGATCGTCCTAATGCTCGTTAGTTAACCTAGATAATCCATGTGCCCTCTAGGTAACCTAGACTGTCCAAGTGCCTGCTAGGTTACCTACATAGTCCAAGTGCCCGTTCGTTAACCTAGATAGTCCAAGTGCCCGTTACCTAACCTAGATAGTCCTTGTGCCCGCTAGGCAACCTACATAGCCCAAGAGCCCGTTCGTTAACCTAGAAGTCCAAGTGCCCGCTAGGTAACCTAGACAGTCCACGTGCCCGCTAGGTTACCTGCATATTCCAAGTGCCCGTTCGTTAACCTTAGATAGTCCAAGTGCCCACTAGGTAACCTACATAGTCCAAGTGCCCGCTAGGTAACCTATATAGCCCAAGTGCCCGCTAGGTAACCCAGATAGTCCAAGGGCCCGCTAGTTAACCTACATAGTCCAAGGGCTCACTTGTTCACTTTGATAGTTCAAGTGCCCGCTAGTTAACCTAGATCGTCCAAGTGCCCACTAGTTAACCTAGATTGTCCAAGTGCCCGCTAGTTAACCTACATAGTCCAAGGGCCCACTAGTTAACCTAGATAGTCCAAGTGTCCTCTAGTTAACCTACATAGTCCAAGTGCCCGCTAGTTAACCTATATACCAAGTGCCCGTTTCGTAACCTAGATATTCCAAGGGCACGCTAGTTAACCTATATCTTCCAAGTGCCCGCTAGGCAACCTAGATAGTCCAAGTGCTCGCTAAGGAACCTACATAGTCCAAGTGCACGCTAGTTAACCTAGATAGTCCAATTGCCCGCTAGTTAACCTAGATAGTCCAAGTGCCTGCTAGGTAACCTACAGAGTGCAAGTGTCCGCTAGTTAACCTACATATTCCAAGTGCCCGCTAGGTAACCTAGATACTGCAAGTGCCCGCTAGTTAACCTAGATAGTTCAAGTACCCGCTAGGTAACCTAGATCGTCCAAGGGCCCCCTAGTTAGCCTACATAGTAAGTGCCCGGTAGTTAATCTAGATAGTCCAAGTGCCGCTAGTTAATCTACATAGTTCAAGGGCCCGCTAGTTAACCTACATAGTCCAAGTACCCGCTAAGAAACCTAGATAGTCCAAGTGCACGCTAGTTAACCTAGAGAGTCCAAGTGCCCTCTAGTTAACCTAGATCTTCCAAGTGCCCGCTAAGAAACCTAGATAGTCCAAGTGCCCGTTACCTAACCTAGATAGTCCAATAGCCCGCTATGCAACATACATAGTCCAAGTGCCCGTTCGTTAACCTAGAAGTCCACGTGCCCGCTAGGTAACCTAGACTCTCCAAGTGCCCGCTAGGTTACCTACATAGTCCAAATGCCCGTTCGGTAACCTAGATAGTGCAAGGGCCCGCTAGTTAACCTACATAGTCAAAGTGCCCGGTAGTAAACTTACATAGTTCAAGTGTCCGTAGGGAACATACATAGTCCAAGTGCCCGCTAGGGAACATACAGAGTCCAAGTGCCCGCTAAGGAATCTGCATAGTCCAAGGGCCCGCTAGTTAATGTAGGTAGTCCAAGTGCCGCTAGTTAATCTACATAGTTCAAGGGCCCACTAGTTAACCTACATAGTCCAAGTACCCGCTAGTTAACCTAGATCGTCCAAGTGTCCGCTAATTACCCTACATAGTACAAGTGACCACTAGGGAACCTAGATAGTCCAAGTGCCCGCTCTGGAACCTACATAGTCCAAGTGCCTGCTAGGGAACCTACATAGTCCAAGTGCCCGCTCTGGAACATACCTAGTCCAAGTGCCCGCTAGGGAATCTACATAGTCCAAGGGCCCACTAGTTAATTTAGATAGTCCAAGTGCCGCTAGTTAACCTACATAGTCCAAGTACCCGCTTGTTAACCTAGATTGTCCAAGTGGCCGCTAGGTAACCTACATAGTCCAAGGACCCGCTAGTTAACCTACATAATCCTAGGGCCCGCTAGTTAACCTACATCGTCCAAGGGCCCGCTAGTTAACCTAGATAGTCCAAGTGCACGATAGTTAACCTACATAGTCCAAGTGCCCGCTAGGTAACCTAGACAGTTCAAGTGACCACTAGGTTACCTACATAGACCAAGTGCCCGTTCGTTAACCTACATAGTCCAAGTGCCCGCTAGGTAACCAATATAGTCCAAATGCCCGCTAAGGGCCCTAATTGTCCAAATGCCCGCTAGTACACTAGATAGTCCAAGTGCTCGCTAGTTAACCTAGATAGTCCAAGTGCCCGCTAGTTAACCTAGATAGACCAAGTGCCCCCTAGGGAACCTACATAGTCCAAGTGCCCGTTAGGTAACCTAGATAGTCCAAATGCCCGCTAGGGAACCCACATAGTCCAAGTGCCCGCTAGGGAACTTACATAGTCCAAGGGCCCGCTAGGGAACATACATAGTCCAAGGGCCCGTTAGTTAACCTAGATAGTCCCAGTGCCCGCTAGGTAACCTAGATAGTTCAACAGTCCGGTAGGTAACCTACATACTCCAAGTACCCGCTAGGTAACGTAGATAGCTCAAGTGAATGCTAGGTAACCTAGATAGTCCTAGTGCCTGCTAGGTAACCTACAAAGTCTAAGTGCCCGCTAGGTAATCTATATAATCCAAATGACCGCTAGGGAGCCTACATAGTCCAAATGACCGCTAGGTAACCTAGATAGTCCAAGTGCCCCCTAGGGAACTTATATAGTCCAAGGGCCCGCTAGGGAACCTACATAATCCAAGTGCCCGCTAGGGAACCTACATAGTCCAAGTGCCCATTAAGTAACCTAGATAGTCCAAATGCCCGCCAGGAAAACCACATAGTCCAAGTGCCCGCTAGGGAACTTACATAGTCCAAGGGCCTGAGAGGGATCCTACATAGTCAAAGTGCCCGTTAGTTAACCTAGATAGTCCAAGTGCCCGCTTGGTAACCTAGATAGTCCAACAGCCCGCTAGGTAACCTACATACTCCAAGAACCCGCTAGGTAACATATATAGTTCAAGTTCCAGCTAGGTAACCTAGACAGTCCAAGTGCCCGCTAGGTAACCTACAGAGTCTAAGTGCCCGCTGGGTTATCTATATAGTCCAAATGCCCGCTGGGGAACCTACATAGTCCAAGTGCCCGCTAGGTAACCTAGATAATCCAAGTGCCCGCTAGTTAACCTAGATCGTCCAAGTGACCACTAGTTTACCTACATAGTCAATGGGCCCGCTAGTTAACCTACATAGTGCAAGAGCCCGCTAGTTAACCTAGATCGTGCAAGTGTCCGCTAGTTAACCTACATAGTCCAAGTGCCAGTTAGCTAACCTAGATAGTCCAAGGGCCTTCTAGTTACCCTACATAGTCCAAGTGCCCGCTACGTAACCTACATAGTGCAAGTGTCCGCTAGTTAACCTACATAGTCCAAGTGCCCGCTAGTTAATCTAGATAGTCCAAGTGCCCGCTAGGTAACCTAGATAGACCAAGGGCCCGCTAGTTAACCTACATAGTCCAAGTGCCCGGTAGTTAACTTACATAGTTCAAGTGTCCGTAGGGAACATTCATAGTCCAAGTGCCGCCTAGGGAACCTACATAGTCCAAGTGCCCGCTAGGGATCCTACGTAGTCCAAGTGCCCGCTAGGGAATCTACATAGTCCAAGGGCCCGCTAGTTATCGTAGATAGTCCAAGTGCTGCTAGTTAATCTACATAGTCCAAGGGCCCGCTAGTTAACCTACATAGTCCAAGTGCCCGATAGGGAACCTACATAGTCCAAGTGCCTGCTAGGGAACCTACATAGTTCAAGTGCCCGCTCTGGAACATACATACTCCAAGTGCCCGCTAGGGAATCTACATAGTCCAAGGGCCCGTTAGTTAACGTAGATAGTCCAAGTGCCGCTAGTTAATCTACATAATCCAAGGGCCCGCTAGTTAACCTACATAGTCCAAGTACCCGCTAGTTAACCTAGATCGTTCAAGGGCCCGCGAGTTAACCTACATCGTCCAAGGGCCCGCTAGTTAACCTAGATAGTCCAAGTGCCCGCTAGTTAACCTACATAGTCCAAGTGCCCGCTAGGTAACCTAGACATTTCAAGTGACCACTACGTTACCTACATAGTCCAAGTGCCCGTTCGTTAACCTACATAGTCCAAGTGCCCGCTAGGTAACCAATATAGTCCAAATGCCCGGTAGGGGCCCTAATAGGCCATATGCCCGCTAGTTAACCTAGATAGTCCAAGTGCTCGCTAGTTAACCTAGATAGACCAAGTGCCCGCTAGGGAACCTATCTAGTCCAAGTACCCGCTAGGAAACGTACATAGTCCAAGTGCCCGCTAGGTAACGTACATAGTCCAAGTGCCCGCTAGGTAACGTAGATAGTCCAAGTGCCCGCTAGGGAACGTACATAGTCCAAGTGCCTGCTAGGTAACCTAGATAGTCCAAGTGCCCACTAGTTAACCTACATAGTACAGGTTCCCCCTAGGTAACCTAGATAGTCCAAGGGCCCGCTAGGTAACCTACATTGTCCTAGTGCCCCCTAGTTAACCTACATTCTCCAAGTGCCCGATAGGGAACCTACATAGTCCAAGTGCCCGTTAGGTAACCTAGATAGTCCAAATGCGCGCTAGGTAACCTAGATAGTCCAAGTGCCCCCTAGGGAACTTATATAGTCCAAGGGCCCGCTAGGGAACCTACATAGTCCAAGTGCCCGTTAGTTAACCTGGATAGTCCAAGTGCCCGCTAGGTAACCTAGATAGTTCAACAGTCCGGTAGGTAACCTACATACTCCAAGTACCCGCTAGTTAACGTAGATAGTTCAAGTGAATGCTAGGTAACCTAGATAGTCCTAGTGCCCGCTAGGTAACCTACAAAGTCTAAGTGCCCGCTAGGTAATCTATATAATCCAAATGACCGCTAGGGAGCCTACATAGTCCAAATGACCGCTAGGTAACCTAGATAGTCTAAGGGCCATCTAGGTACCCTACATAGTCCTAGTGCCCCCTAGTTAACCTACATTTTTCCAAGTGCCCGATAAAGAACCTACATAGTCCAAGTGCCCGCTAGGTACCCTAAGTAGTCCAAATGCCCTCTAGTTAACCTACATAGTCCAAGTGCCCGATAGGGAACCTAAATAATCCAAGTGCCCGCTAGGGAACCTACATAGTCCAAGTGCCCGTTAAGTAACCTAGATAGTCCAAATGCCCACCAGGAAACCCACATAGTCCAAGTGCCCATAGGAAACTTACATAGTCCAAGTGCCCGTTAGTTAACCTCGATAGTCCAAGTGCCCGCTTGGTAACCTAGATAGTCCAACAGCCCGTAGGTAACCTACATACTCCAAGAACCCGCTAGGTAACATAGATAGTTCAAGTGCCAGCTTGGCAACCTAGATAGTCCAAGTGCCCGCTAGGTAACCTACAGAGTCTAAGTGCCCGCTAGGGAACCTACATAGTCAAAGTGCCCGCTAGGGAACCTGCATTGTACAAGTGCCCGCTAATTAACCTAGATAGTCCAATTGCCCACTACTTAACCTAGATAGTCCAAGTGCCCGCTAGTTAACCTTGATCATCCAAGTGCCCGCAAGTTAACCTACATAGTCCAAGTGCCTGCTAGGGAACCTACATTGTCCAAGTGCCCGCAGAGGAACCTACATAGTCCAAGTGCCCGTTAGGGAACCTAGATAGTCCAAGTGCCCTTAGGGAACCTATATAGTCCAAGTGCCCGCTAGGGAACCTACATAGTCAAAGTGCCCGCTAGGGAACCTGCATTGTGCAAGTGCCCGCTTGTTAACCTAGATAGTCCAAGTGCCCGCTAGTTAACCTAGATAGTCTAATTTCTCGATAGTTAACCTACATAGTCCAAGGTCAGCTAGTTAACCTAGATAGTCCAAGTGCCCGCTAGTTAACCTACATAGTCCCAGAACCTGCTAGTTAACCTAGATAGTCCAAGTGCCCGCTAGTTAACCTACATAGTCCAAGGGCCCGCTAGTTAACCTAGATATTCCAAGTGCCCGCTAGTTAACCTAGATCGTCCAAGTGTACGCTAGTTAACCTACATAGTCCATGTTCCCGTTAGGTAACCTAGATAGTACAAGTGCCCGCAAGGTAACCTACATAGTCCAAGTGCCCGCTAGGTAACCTAGATATTCCAAGTTCCTGTTAGCTAACCTAGACAATCCAAGTGCCCTCTAGGTAACCTACATAGTCCAAGTGCCCTTTCGTTAACCTAGATAGTCCAAGTGCCCGCTAGGTAACCTACATAGTCCAAGTTCCCGCTAGGTAACATAGATAGTCCAAGTGCCCATTACCTAACCTAGATAATCCAATTGCCCGCTATGCAACATATATAGTCCAAGTGCCCATTCGTTAACCTAGAAGTCGAAGTGCCCGCTAGGAAACCTACATAGTCCAAATGCCCGTTCGGTAACCTACATAGTCCAAGTGCCCGCTAGGTAACCTAGATAGTGCAAGTGGCCACTAGGTAACCTACATAGTCCAAGTGCCCGCTAGTTAACCTAGATAGTCCAAGTGCCCGTTTGTTAACTTAGATAGTCCAAGTGCCCACTAGGTAACCTAGAGAGTCCAATTGCCTGCTAGGTAAGTTACATAGTCTAAATGCCCGTTCGTTAACCTACATAGTCCAAGGGCCCACTATTTAACCTAGATCGTCCAAGTGTCTTTGATTAACGTACATAGTCCAAGTGCCCGCAAGGTAACCTATAAAGTCCAAGTTCCAGCTATGTAACCTAGATAGTCCAATGGCCCGCTAGTTAACCTACATAGTCCAAGTGCCCGCTAGGTAAACTAGATAATCCTAGTGCCCGCTAAGGAACCTACATAGTCCAAGTGCACGCTAGTTAACCCAGATAGTCCAAGTGCCCGCTAGTTAACCTAGATAGTCCAAGTGCCCCTAGGTAACCTACGTAGTGCAAGTGTCCCCTAGTTAACCTACATATTCCAAGTGCCCGCTAGTTAACATAGATAGTCCAAGTGCCCGCTAGGGAACATACATGGTCCAAGTGCCCGCTAGGTAACCTAGATAGTGCAAGTGCACGGTAGTTAACCTACATAGTCCAAGTGCCGCTAGTTAACCTTGATAGTCCAAGTGCCTTCTAGTTAACTTAAATAGTCCAAGTGCCCGCTAGGTAACCTACATAGTCCAAGTGCCCACTAGGTAACCTAAATTATCCAAATGCCCGCTAGGGAAACTACATAGTCCAAGTGCCCGCTAGTTAACCTAGATAGTCCAAGTGCCCGCTAGTAAACCTAGATAGTCCAAGGGCCCGCTAGTTAATCTAGAGAGTCCAAGTGCCCGCTAGTTAACCTACATAGTCCAAGGGCCCTCTAGTTAACCTAGATAGTCCAAGTGCCCGCTATGGGACGTACATAGTCCAAGTGCCCGCTAGGTAACCTAGATAGTCCAAGTGCCCGCTATGGGACGTACATAGTCCAAGTGCCCGCTAGGTAACCTAGATAGTCCAAGTGCCCGCTAGGTAACCAACATAGTCCAAGTGCCCACTAGGTAACCTAAATAATCCAAATGCCCGCTAGGGAAACTACATAGTCCAAGTGCCCGCTAGTTAACCTAGATAGTCCAACTGCCCGCTAGGGAATCTACATAGTCCAAGGGCCCAGTAGTTAACGTAGATAGTCCAAGTGCCGCTAGTTAATCTACATAGTTCAAGGGCCCGCTAGTTAACCTACATATTCCAAGTGCCTGCTAGGTAACCTAGATAGTCCAAGGGCCCGCTAGTTAACCTACATAGTCCATGGGCTCACTTGTTAACTTTGATAGTCCAAGTGCCCGCTAGTTAACCTAGATTGTCCAAGTGCCCGCTAGTTAACCTAGATTGTCCAAGTGCCCGATAGGGATCCTTCATAATCCAAGTGCCTTCTAGGTAACCTAGATAGTCCAAGTGCTCGCTAGTTAACCTAGATAGTCCTAGTGCCCGTTAGTTAACCTAGATAGTCCAATTGCCCACTAGGGGACGTACATAGTCCATGTGCCTGCTAGGAAACTTAGATAGTCCAAGTGCCCGCTATTTAACCTACATAGTCAAATTTCCCGCTAGTTAACCTAAGTAGTACCAATGTCTGATAGGGATCCTACATAGTCAAAGTGCCCGCTAGGTTACCTAGACAGTCCTAGTGCCCGCTAGTTAACCTACATAGTCCAAGTGCCCGATAGGGAACCTACATAATCCAAGTGCCCGATAGGGAACTTACATAATCCAAGTGCCCGCTAGGGAACCTACACAGTCCATGTGCCCGCTAGGCAACCTACATAGTCCAAGTGCCCGTTAGTTAACCTAGATAGTCAAAGTGCCTGCTAGTTAACCTAGATAGTCCAAGTGCCCGCTAGGTAACCTACATAGTCCAAGTTCCCGCTTGGTAAACTTAATAGTCCAAATGCCCGCTAGGGAAATTACATAGTCCAAGTGCCCGCTAGTTAACCTAGATACTCCAAGTGCCTGCTAGTAAACCTACATAATCCATGGGCCAGCTAGTTAACCTACATAGTGCAAGGGCCCGCTAGTTAACCTAGATCGTGCAAGTGTCCGCTAGTTAACCTACATAGTCCTCGTGTCCGCTAGGTAACCTAGATAGTCCAAGTGCCCGCTAGGGATCCTTCATAATCCAAGTGCCTGCTAGGTAACCTAGATAGTCCAAGTGCCCGATAGCTAACCTAGATAGTCCTAGTTCCCTTTAGTAAACCTAGATAGTCGAAGTGCCCGCTAGTTAACCTAGATAGTCCTAGTTCCCATTAGTTAACCTAGATCGTTCAAGTGCCCACTAGGGGACGTACAAAGTCCAAGTGGCCGCAAGTTAACCTACATAGTGCAAGGTCCACTAGTTAGCCTAGATAGTCCAAGTGCCCGCTAGTTAACCTACATAGTACAAGGGCCCGCTAGTTGACCTAGATAGTCCAAGTTCCCGCTAGTTAACCTAGATAGTCAAAGTGCCCGCTAGTTAACCTAAGTAGTACAAATGCCTGATAGGCATCCTACATAGTCCAAGTGCCCGCTAGTTAACCTACATAATCCAAGTCCCCGCTAGGTAACCTAGACAGTCCAAGTGACCATTATGTTACCTACATAGTCCAAGTGCCCGCTGGGTAACCTAGATAGTCCAAGTGCCCGCTAGTTAACCTACATAGTCCAAGTGCCTGCTAGGTAAACTACATAGTCCACGTGCCCACTAGGTAACCTAGACAGCCCAATTGCCCGCTAGTTAACCTAGACAGTCCAAGTACCCGATAGGGAACCTACATAGTCCAAGTGCCCGCTGGGAACCTACATAGTCCAAGTGCTCGCTAGGGAACCTACATAGTCCAAGTGCCCGTTAGTTAACCTAGATAGTCAAAGTGCCTGCTAGGTAACCTAAATAATCCAAGTGCCTGCTAGGGAACCTACATAGTCCAAGTGCCCGCTAGGTAACCTAGATAGTCCAATTGCCCGTTAGCTAACCTACATAGTCGAAGTGTCCGCTAGTTACCCTACATAGTCCAAGTGCCCGTTCGTTAACCTAGATAGTCCAAGTGCCCGCTAGGTAACCTAAGTAGTACAAATGTCCGATAGGGATCCTACATAGTCCAAGTGCCCGCTGGTAATCTACATAGTCCAAGTGCCCGTTCGTTAACCTAGATAGGCCAAGTGCCCGCTAGGTAACCTAGACAGTCCAAGTGCCCGCTAGGTTACCTACATAGTCCAAGTGCACGTTCGTTAACCTAGATAGTCCAAGTGCCCGCTGGTAACCTACATAGTCCAAGGGCCCGCTAGGTAACCTTGATAGTCCAAGTGCCTTCTAGTTAACCTACATAGTCCAAGTGCCCGCTAGGTAACCTACATAGTCCAAGTGCCCACTAGGTAACCTAAATAATCCAAATGGCCGCTAGGGAAACTACATAGTCCAAGTGCCCGCTAGTTAACCTAGATAGTCCAAGTGCCCGCTAATTAACCTATATAGTCCAAGTGCCTTCTAGTTAACCTACATAGTGCAAGGGCCCGCTAGTTAACCTAGATCGTGCAAGTGTCCGCTAGTTAACCTACATAGTCCACGTGTCCGCTAGGTAACCTAGATAGTCCAAGTGCCCGCTAGGGATCCTTCATAATCCAAGTGCCTGCTAGGTAACCTAGATAGTCCAAGTGCCCGATAGTTAACCTAGATAGTCCTAGTTCCCTTTAGTAAACCTAGATAGTCCAAGTGCCCGCTAGTTAACCTAGATAGTCCTAGTTCCCATTAGTTAACCTAGATAGTCCAAGTGCCCACTAGGGGACGTACAAAGTCCAAGTGGCCGCTAGTTAACCTACATAGTCCAAGGTCCACTAGTTAGCCTAGATAGTCCTAGTGCCCTCTAGGTTACCTACATAGTCCAAGTGCACGTTCGTTAACCTAGAAAATCCAAGTGCCCGCTGGTAACCTACATTGTCCAAGGGCCCGCTAGGTAACCTTGATAGTCCAAGTGCTTTCTAGTTAACCTACATAGTCCAAGTGCCCGCTAGGTAACCTACATAGTCCAAGTGCCCACTAGGTAACCAATATAATCCAAATGCCCGCTAGGGAAACTACATAGTCCAAGTGCCCGTTAGTTAACCTAGATAGTCCAAATGCCCACTAGGGGACGTACATAGTCCAAGTGCCCGCTAGGTAACCTAGATAGTCCAAGTGCGCGCTAGTTAACCTACATAGTCTAAGGGCCCGCTAGTTAACCTACATAGTACATGGGCCCGCTAGTTGACCTAGATAGACCAAGTGCCCGCTAGTTAACCTAGATCGTCCAAGTGCCCGCTAGTTAACGTAAGTAGTCCAAATGTCCGATAGGGATCCTACATAGTCCATATGCCCGCTAGGTACCCTGCATAGTCCAAGTGCCTGTTCGTTAACCTAGATAGTCAAAGTGCAAGCTAGGTAACCTAGATAGTCCAAGTGCCCGCTAGGTTACCTACATAGTCCAAGTGCCCGTTCATTAAGCAAGATAGTCCAAGTGCCTGCTAGGTTACCTAGACAGTCCAAGTGCCCGCTAGTTAACCTACATAGTCCAAGTGCCCGATAGGGAACCTACATAGTCCAAGTGCCCGGTAGGCAAACTACATAGTCCAAGTGCCAGTTAGTTAACCTAGATAGTCCAAGTGCACACTAGGGGACGTACATAGTCCAAGTGCCCGCTAGGTAACCTACATAGTCCAAGTTCCCGATGGTAACCTAAATAGTCCAAATGCCCGCTAGGGAAACTACATAGTCCAAGTGCCTGCTAGTTAACCTAGATAGTCCAAGTGCCTGTTAGTAAACCTACATAATCCATGGGCCCGCTAGTTAACCTACATAGTCCAAGTGCCCGCTAGGGAAGGTACATAGTCCATGTGGCCGCTAGGTAACCTAGAGAGTGCAAGTGCCCGCTAGTTAACCTACATAGTCCAAGTGCCTGCTAGGTAACCTAGATAGTCCAAGGGTCTGCTAGTTAACCTACATAGTCCAAGTGCCCGCTAGGTAACCTACATAGTGCAAGTGTCCGCTAGTTAACCTACATAGTCAAAGTGCCCGCTAGTTAACCTAGATAGTCCAAGTGCCCGCTAGGTAACCTACATAGTACAAGTGTCCGCTAGTTAACCTAGATCGTCCAATTGTCCGCTAGTTAACCTACATAGTCCAATTGCCCGCTAGGTAAACTAGACAGTCCAATTGCCCGCTAGTTAACCTACATAGTCCAAGTGCCCGATAGGGAACCTACATAATCCAAGGGCCCGCTAGGCAACCTACATAGTCCAAGTGCCCGCTAGGTAACCTAGATAGTCCAAGTGCGCGCTAGTTAACCTACATAGTCCAAGTGCCCGATAGGGAACCTACATAATCCAAGGGCCCGCTAGGCAACCTACATAGTCCAAGTGCCCGCTAGGTAACCTAGATAGTCCAAGTGCGCGCTAGTTAACCTATATAGTCCAAGTGCCCGTTCATTAACCTAGATAGTCCAAGTGCCTGCTAGGTTTCCTAGACAGTCCAAGTGCCCGCTAGTTAACCTACATAGTCCAAGTGCCCGATAGGGAACCTACATAATCCAAGGGCCCGCTAGGCAACCTACGTAGTCCAAGTGCCCGCTAGGTAACCTAGATAGTCCAAGTGCGCGCTAGTTAACCTACATAGTCCAAGTGCCCGATAGGGAACCTACATAATCCAAGGGCCCGCTAGGCAACCTACATAGTCCAAGTGCCCGCTAGGTAACGTAGATAGTCCAAGTGCGCGCTAGTTAACCTACATAGTCCAAGTGCCCGTTCATTAACCTAGATAGTCCAAGTGCCTGCTAGGTTACCTAGACAGTCCAAGTGCCCGCTAGTTAACCTACATAGTCCAAGTGCCCGATAGGGAACCTACATAGTCCAAGTGCCCGCTAGGCAACCTACATATTCCAAGTGCTAATTAGTTAACCTAGATAGTCCAAGTGCCCACTAGGGGACGTACATAGTCCAAGTGCCCGCTAGGTAACCTACATAGTCCAAGTTCCCGATGGTAACCTAAATAGTCCAAATGCCCGCTAGGGAAACTACATAGTCCAAGTTCCTGCTAGTTAACCTAGATAGTCCAAGTGCCTGTTAGTAAACCTACATAATCCATGGGCCCGCTAGTTAACCTACATAGTCCAAGTGCCCGCTAGGGAAGGTACATAGTCCATGTGCCCGCTAGGTAACCTAGAGAGTGCAAGTTCCCGCTAGTTAACCTACATAGTCCAAGTGCCTGCTAGGTAACCTAGATAGTCCAAGGGTCTGCTAGTTAACCTACATAGTCCAAGTGCCCGCTAGGTAACCTACATAGTGCAAGTGTCCGCTAGTTAACCTACATAGTCAAAGTGCCCGCTAGTTAACATAGATAGTCCAAGTGCCGGCTAGGTAACCTACATAGTACAAGTGTCCGCTAGTTAACCTAGATCGTCCAATTGTCCACTAGTTAACCTACATAGTCCAATTGCCCGCTAGGTAACCTAGACAGTCCAATTGCCCGCTAGTTAACCTACATAGTCCAAGTGCCCGATAGGGAACCTACATAATCCAAGGGCTCGCTAGGCAACCTACATAGTCCAAGTGCCCGTTAGTTAACCTAGATAGTCAAAGTGCCTGCTAGGTAACCTAGATAGTCCAAGTGCCCGATAGGGAATCTACATAGTCCAAGTGCCCGCTAGTTAACATAGATAGTCCAAGTACCCGCTAGGAACCGTACATAGTCCAAGTGCCTGCTAGGTAACCTAGATAGTCCAAGTGCCCAATAGTAAACCTACATAGTCCAAGTTCCCCCTAGGTAACCTAGATAGTCCCAAGGCCCGCTAGGTAACCTACATTGTCCTAGTGCCCCTTAGTTAACCTACATTCTCCAAGTGAACGATAGGGAACCTACATAGTCCAAGTGTCCGCTAGGTAACCTACATAGTCCAAAGCCCGCTAGTTAACCTACATAGTCCAAGTGCCCGTTAGGTAACCCAGATAGTCCTAATGCCCGCTAGGGAACCCACATAGTCCAAGTGCCCGCTAGGGAACTTACATAGTCCAAGGGCCCGCTAGGGAACCTACATAGTCCAAGTGCCCGTTAGTTAACCTAGATAGCCCAAGTGCCGGCTAGGTAACCTAGATAGTCCAACAGCCCGGTAGGTAGTCAACATACTCCAAGTAACCGCTAGGTAACGTAGATAGTTCAAGTGCTAGCTAGGTAACCTAGATAGTCAAAGTGCCCGCTAGATAACCTACAAAGTCTAATTGCCCACTAGGTAATCTATATAGTCCAAATTCCCGCTAGGGAGCCTACATAATCCAAATGCCCGCTAGGTAACCTAGATAGTCCAAGGGCCAACACATGCCATCGAGATGAGGGGAGGGAAACTATTAGCAAGAGGTCTTATTGATATGTAAGGGTTATCTGAGATTCACAGACTTGAAAGGACATGGCGGCAGATCCCAACATCACAGTTCCAGGTGGGACTACAGAAGCAAGAATAGGACAAGGATTGGGACCTGTGTGAAACAGGACAGTTTACAAGAGTGGTCCAGGGCCAAACAACCAAGGCTTTGGGGGCATGACTCATGACCGTGCAGCCCAGAATGGCAGCCTCGATTCAAGGATACACTTAGGCAAGTCTCTAAGCCCCACCATGGGCTGCCTAAGGGGTAATCCACTTTCCAATGCCCTCTGCCTGGTGGCAAGAGTGTTCACATCCCTGGTCAATGGTCTGAAGGAATTCACTGGAAGCTTAATCCACGTGGGGACTGTGCAAATAGAATTTTGGCTTTCACTGTTATCCACATACTTCTGAAAATTGTGAATTCTCAGAATTTCAGTTGAAAGGTAGGCTTGATGATCTGCTTCTGAGGGGTCACTATGGTGCACACAGCAGGTCACTGTGCATGCGCACCGGAATCAGTTCAACAGCAGCCAACAGCATTCTCCCTTATGTTGCTTGATGTTTGTTTTATGCCCACATCTCCTCTCTCTCTCTCTCTC